>NC_090814.1:54276198-54598198 GCF_000390325.3 Nicotiana tomentosiformis | reverse complement strand
CATGGAGTATGTGTCACCTCAAAACCAATACCAACCCGGATCTAAGGCCCAAACTCAGTCATTTACCATTCAAGTCTCAGAAAAACACATTTTAAATACTTAGTTTAACAGTGTTATGCTTATGCGATATCAACAGCATGTGAGGAATCAAATAACAAGTACTTAGACAGAGATATCATACACGAATATATTATCATGGCTGAGAACATGTGTGCAATAAGGTATATAACTCAGAAACAACAAGAATAGCCCTATAAAATCTCAAACAGTTAGCATGTAGCCTAGACATGATGTCTAACATGAATCATAGCTCAAGTAATCAAACAAGTAGAGGAAACACGAGGATAACATGATACGATAACAAAACAAGCCTGGTCATAGCCTAAAGGCCTCCCCAATCCATGAACACACTGGTGCACGGAAACATGCCTGTCACCTAGCGCGTACGTAACCCCAAGATCTTTAACATAACGTAGTTTTCAAGGTTAAATACCCTCAAATCCAATTTTAGAAGTGTTACTTACCTCAAAAAATGCAAATCAATACTCCAACAAGCCCTTTCCACATAAATCGACCTCCGAGTGACTCGAATCTAGTCATAAACAACTTAATACAATCAATACAAACTACAAGGATCGATTCCACAAGACAAAGCTAATATCTTTAACCAAAATCGTAAAGTCAACCCCGGGCCCGCACCTTGGAACACAACAAAATTCACAAAATTCGAACACCCTTTTAATTACGAGTACAGCCATACTAAATTTATTCAATTCCATCCACAAATCGACCTCCAAATCCTCAATTCTCACTCTCCAATACATAGTCAAAAAATCCCCAAATTTCACCTCAAACATACATAATCTAGGTGTAAACATCAATGGGTAAACAATATTTATCAATAAAAGGGATGAATCTTCATTTTACCTCTTCAATAAAAGTGAAAACCCTCTCAAAACATCGCCCCTAGTTGAGCTCCAGAGAAAACACGAAACCATTCAATTTTTATTAATCTCCCCAGCAAAACCGCACATGCGGTCAATACGGCAGCATCTGCGACACCGCTTCTGCGGAAATAATTTAAGCTACTGACCTAGTGCACCTGTGGTCCCCCACATTACATCTGTGGGACCACTTCTACGGTCTATCCACCGCATCTGCGAAAATCTATCATCCGGTCGGGTTCCACTTCTGCGGCTCGCAGATGCAGAAATTCCTCGCATTTGCGCTTCTCCAAAAGTCTTGCCTAGCTCGCTTCTGTGACCCCATGTCCGCTTTTACGGACTCGCCGATGTGGAAATCCTTTCACACATATGCTCCCAGGCAGCCTCCCCAACTCCTCGCACTTGCGCACACATGGCCGCTTCTGCGGCTCCACACCTGCAGCCCAAAAACTTGCAGGTCCAGTTACACCTGAACTGAAGCCAACAACAATGCTCTAAGTCTAATTCTCAATCCGATTTCAATCTGAATCACACCCGAGGCCCCCATAACCCCGTCAAAACATACCAATAGGTCCTAAAATACGATACAAACTTAGTTAAAGCCTCAAATCACATCAAACAACATTAAAATCACGAATCGCACCCCAATTAAAGGCTTATGTACTAATGAACTTTCAACTTTTAATAATAATGTCGAATAACACCAAACCAATTTCGATTGACCTCAAATTTTGTACAAAATTCATAAATCACATAATGGACCTATTCTAACTTCTAAAACAAAAATCCAAACCCGATATCAATAAATTCAACTCTCGGTCAAGCCTCTCAAACTTCCAAACCTTCAACTTTCCCACTTTTGCCAATTCAAGCTGAAATGACCTATGTATCTCTAAATCAATATCCGGACATACGACCAAGTCAAAAATTATCATAAGAAGCTATTGGAACCCTCAAAACTCTATTCTGTAGTCGTCTACACAAAATTCAAACTCCAATAAATTATTCCAACTTAAGCCTTCAACCTTGGGACTAAGTGTCCCAATTCACTCTGAAACCTCCCCAGAACCAATCCAACCACCCCCGCAAGTCACATGCTATAATTAAGCATAAAATAAGTAATAAATAGGGGAACGGGGCTACAATACACAAAATGACCGGCTGAATCATTACAGTTGTAAGTACAAGAGAGACGGGAAAAGAATTTGGGGTTTGGTTCTAATCCAAGCTTGCCACTCATCGTGCTAAATAGTAATTTTATTGGTGACTTTTGTGCACTTGTTGTTATGTAGAGTGATTTGTGTTGTTGGGTGTGTTGTGGTACTGAAAGTATATAGTTGAAGTTTGTATGTGTTCTTATTGTTTTTATGTTCTTGGGGGAAGCAAGAAAAATAGGGGAGATGGTGCTCGTTTTAATATAAAATAAGCTTATCGTTCGTTGTCTGATAGTTGCATTTTCCGTAGCTTAAATCATTATTTTATCTTTTTATTTTCTTGAGCCGAGGGTTGTGATGAGAAAATTTCAACATAGTTATTGGACAAATTGTGATAAAGTATGTTAAGGCTAAACCATTTCCTTCATTTTGGCATGATCCCGTAACTACATGCATTTGATAACGAGACATAAAGATAAGTTTGTATTCCTGAAATTATGTACATTATCCTTGGATCATAAGTTACAGTGTTCTCCCTTATCGGGACTTTATATTTAGTTAAGTATTGTCTTCTTCCAGTCAAGAGAGCAGAGGGTCCACATATATATTCAATATTATAGTATTTTCACCACCACCGAGCTATAATCGGTGGGCAGGCCCCTATTGGGTTACCTCTGATCATAAGATAATTTATATATCGAGCCTACGGTGGTCGAATGCCTATGAGCGAGCCCATAATTACCGAGATACCAAGCCTAGTGTGGTCGAGCGCCGTTGAGCGAGCTACTATAGTAGAGCAGTTACACGTACCGAGAGTTATAGGGACGGGCAGCTATTTTACATACTATATTGAGAGAGTTGAGTCAGTATCAGCAGGTAAGCATATCTTCAGATCATCTTTGCCTCCCAATTACTTTCCGTTATTATATTATCAGTTTAGTCTTAGCTTTCAGTTATTCTGTTGCCTTACATACTCCGTACATTATTTTGTACTAACGTCCCTTTTCTCGAGGACACTATATTTCATGCCTGCAGGTCCTGATAGACAGCTCGATAGACCTTCCCAGTAGACAGAGTCAAACATCAACTTGGTTGGTAAGCTCCACTTCATCGGAGTTAGTCTAGACCTTAGAGTCCATTTTATATATACAGGTTTGATGGGTAGGTCGAGGCCCTGTCCCGACCATGATACAGTTCAGTTATCTCTGAAGGTCTTGTAGACGAGTTCTATATATTTTGTATATCAGTATTGTGGTCTTGCCAGCCCTGTGTACATGTTCAGTTTGGTATTACTAGTTGTAGACGTTCATGGTGGCCTCATCGGCCAGCACAATTATGTACATGAGCTTTTGGGTATGTTTATCCCTCAGATGAGAGAGACGTTATTCTCGTATGATTCATAATATGGCCTCTTCGGCCTTGATGTAAGGACCCGTAAAAATTTAAACCAAAAACTCAGGGTTTCGTGGTGCCAAGGTAGATTCCTGCGTTATTATAAGGCATACTCCTTCTGAAAGGGGTGCTATTAAGACAGAGGGAGTAGAGTTGGCCTCCTATCATCTGAAAGGGGTGGCATATTCCTGGTTTGAGATGTGGGAGGATTCCCGTGAGGAGGGGAGCCCTCCGGCGAGATGGGATGAGTTTGTGGATGCCTTCAAAGACCATTGCCTGCCTGTCGGGACTAAGGCAGCCCGTGCTGTGGAGTTTGAGATGCTTAAACAAGGTAGTAAGAATATATGGTAGTATCACATGAAGTTCGTGCGCCTGTCAAGGTATGTTGTTCATATGATGCTGACTATGGAGGCTAGGGTGCGTCGATTTGTGCAGGGCTTTACCTTTTTGGTTATTAATGAGGCTGCCACAACTGCTCTAAATTCTGACATGAACTATGGAAATATGGTGGCATTTTCCCAAGCTACGGAGGCTCGAAAGTTAAATTTCAGGATGGAACGGGAAAGTAGTAGTAGGGCCCGATCAGCGGGCAACTTTGGGGATTCATTCGGAGGTGGGAGATCAGCTTTTCGGGGAGGATCATCAGGGCCGTCCCAGTCTTATGCTCAGTCTTCAGCTAGTGCCTCGCCATCAGGCACGGTCAGCAGTAGGGGAGTCTCTTTAGGCCCGGTTAGGGCAGCAAGGGGTCCCACCATCATGGCCGATCAGGAGGGAGATTCCAGCAGCAGCAGAGGGTCCCATGCCCTAAGTTTGGGAGGATACATTTAGGAGTCTGCTACCTGGACATGCCAGTATGTTATGGATGCAGAATGAGAGGCCATATTCAGAGGGAGTGTCGTGCATCCCGTCAAGGTGCAGGCAGGGGCACAGCTAAGTCATCCAGCCCTACAAACGCTACATCTTCAGCACCCCCTCCAGCTCGAGGATCTCCAGCACCCATAGGGCGTGGTGCAGCTTGGGGTGGTGCACAGAGTTCGGGAGGACCCAGCCGATTCTGTGTTATGAGTGGTCGACAGAGTGCAGAGGCTTCCCCAGATGTCGTCACAGGTATATTGACTATTCAATCTCATGATGTGTATGCCCTTTTTGATCCCGGATATTCTTTGTCCTATGTTACTTCTTATGTTGCTACGAGCTTCGGGATAGAACCAAAACAGCTTCATGAGCCGTTCTCTGTATCTACTCCGGTTGGCGAGTCTATTATGGCAGCATGGGTTTATAGGGATTGTGTTGTCACGGTGCGTGGTCGGGATACCATGGCCAATCTTATTGAACTAGGGATGATTGATTTTGACGTAATAATGTGAATGGATTGGCTTTATTCATGTTTTGCCAAACTCGATTGCTGAGTCAGTTTCATGAGGCTTGAGTTTCCTAACGAGCCAGCTGTTGAGTGGGAGGGGAATAATGTTATGCCAAACGGTAGGTTTATTTCTTACCTTAAGGCCACGAAGATGATCATGAAGGGGTGTATTTATCATTTGATCCGAGTTACGGACACCACTGCTGAGGTGCCTACCCTTGAATCTGTACCAATTGTGAATGAATTCCCTGATGTCTTTCCAGATGAGCTCCCTGGAATTCCTCCATACATGGATATTGATTTTGGGATTGATGTGATGCTAGGCACGCAGCCTATATCTATTCCACCTTATAGAATGGCACCGGTAGAATTAAAAGAGCTAAAGGAACAATTAAGGGATTTGCTAGAGAAAGGTTTCATCCGACCGAGTGTGTCGCCTTGGGGCGCACCGGTTCTTTTTGTCAGAAAGAAATATGGATGGATGCGGATGTGTATTGATTACCGGCAACTCAACAAAGTCACAATCAAAAACAAATACCCATTTCCTAGAATAGATAATTTGTTTGATCAATTACAAGGTGCTAAGTTCTTCTCCAAGATTGATTTGTGGTCCGGGTACCATCAATTAAAGGTAAGGGAGCAGGATATTCTGAAAACAGCTTTCCGAACCCGGTTGGCACTTTGAATTTTTGGTAATGTCTTTCGGTCTAACAAATGCCCCGGCAGCTTTCATGGATCTTATGAATCGAGTCTTCAAGCCGTTTCTTGACTCCTTTGTGATTGTATTCATTGACGACATCCTAGTATATTCACGAAGTCGAGAGGATCACGCTGACCACCTCAGGTGAATTGTATGCAAAGTTCTTGAAATGTGAATTTTGGCTTGAATCTGTTACATTCCTGGGTCATGTCGTCTCCGGAGAAGGAATTAAGGTTGATCCTCAAAAGATTGCAGCAGTGAAGGATTGGCCTAGACCTACTACTCCAACAGAAATTTGTAGTTTCTTGGGTTCGGCTGGGTATTATAGGAGGTTCGTGGAGGGGTTCTCCACTCTTGCCTCTCCATTGACTAAATTGACGGAGAAGGAGGTTAAGTTCCAGTGGTTCGATGCTTGTGAAAGGAGCTTCCAGGAATTGAAATCAAGATTGACCTCGGCACCAGTATTGACCCTCCCAGAGGGTACCGAGAGGTTTGTGGTATATTGCGATGCTTCAAGGATCGGTATTGGGTGTGTAATAATATAACATGGTAAGGTCATAGCATATGCTTCAAGGCAACTTAAGAATCATGAAAAGAACTATCCAACTCATGACTTAGAGCTTGCGGCGGTGGTTTTTGTATTAAAACTATGGCATCATTATTTGTATGGAGTCCATGTAGATGTATTCACGGACCACAAAAGCCTCCAATACATTTTTAAGCAGGAGGAATTGAACTTAAGGCAGAGGAGGTGGCTTGAGTTGCTCAAAGATTATGACATCGACATTTTATATCATCCGGGGAAAGCTAATGTGGTGGCGGATGCTCTTAGTCAGAAATCTATGGATAGTTTGGCTCACTTGGAGGCATGTCAAAGGGCCTTGGCCCAGGAGGTTCACCAGTTGGCCAATTTAGGAGTTCTTCTTGCGGACTCTAACGAAATGGGAGTGATTGTGCGGAATAGGGGGAATCATTGCTTGTGACGGAAGTCAAGGAGAAACAATACAATGATCCAGTATTGACACAGCTGAGAGAATGGATTCATAAACATAAGACTACGACTTTTTATCTTGGCATGGATGACAATACATTACAGTACCAAGGACGACTATGTGTTCCAAACGTAGATGGTCTTCGGGAAAGAATCATGGCAAGAGCTCATACTTCTAGATATTCCGTGCACCTAGGTTCTACGAAAATGTATCATGACCTCAAGGAAGTTTACTGGTGGAATGACATGAAGAGGGGTATGGCGGACTTTGTGGAAAAATGTTCAAACTATCAACAGGTGAAGGTCGAGCATCAAAGGCCTGGTGGGTTACCACAGAGTATAGAAATTCCAATGTGAAAATGGGAAATGATCAATATAGATTTTGTGGTAGGGTTACCGCGCACTCCGCATAAGTTTGACTCAATTTGGGTGATCGTGGATCGACTCACGAAATTATCTCACTTCTTGCAGGTTAAATCCACCGACACTGCGAAACAATATGCTCAATTGTATATCAAGGAAATAGTCAGGCTTCATGGAACTCTAGTTTCCATCATTTCCAATCGAGGGGCCCAGTTCATAGTTAATTTCTGGAAGAAATTTCAGTAAGGTTTGGGTACGCAGGTAAATCTTAACACGACTTTCCATCCACAGACGGACGGGCAAGCAGAGCGTACTATTCAGACGCTTGAGGACATGTTGCGTGCTTGTGTGCTTGATTTGAAGGGTATCTGGGATGATCATTTGCCGCTCATAGAATTTGCTTATAACAACAGCTTCTATGCAAGTATTCAGATGGCGCCGTTTGAGGCCTTGTATGGTAGAAGATGTAGATCACCGATTGGGTAGTTCGAGGTTGGGGAAGCTCAACTAATAGGACCATACCTTGTGCATCGGGCTATGGAAAAGGTTAAGATCATAAAAGAGCAGTTGGAAACTGCTCAGAGTCGTCAAAAATCCTATTCGGAAGTTCGTGGCAGAGACTTAGAGTTCAAGGAAGATGATTGGGTGTTCTTGAAGGTATCTCCCATGAAGGGGATCATGCGGTTTGGAAAGAAAGCGAAATTAAGTCTGAGGTATGTCGGGCCGTATAAAATCACTCAAAGGATAGGTCAGGTAGCGTAGAAGCTTAATCTACCACCTGAGATGTCATTAGTGCACCTGGTATTCCATGTGTCCACGTTGAAAAAGGTAGTTAGAAATCCGTCCGCTATCATGCCGGTTGAGACCATCGAGGTTAGTGAAGAATTGTCGTATGAAGAGATTTCGGTTGCTATCCTTGATAGACAGGTCCAAAAGTTGAGGAATAAAGAAATTACATCCGTAAAGGTATTATGGCGAATCCAGCAAGTTGAAGAAGCTACTTGGTAAGCCGAGAATGAAATGAAAAATAAGTACCCTCATTTATTTGAATAACCATGTAATAGCTCTATAAAGTTGTCCCCCCAAAATTTTGTATCACTTGTTCGGCTAATATAAAGACACTCCTTTCTAGTTATATGTCCCCTATGAGGCTTCCGTTGCTATTATTTTGCATTCTATTGTGTCATTTAATTCTATATATGTTGCTAAGGTGTGTTTCGGGAGCTCTCTAACAGGTGGATAGGCCTAGATACAAAGGAAACTCTAGCAAAATTTTCAGAAAGTTAGGAAATTAGGCAAATTTGGGGCTGATGTTATGTGGTACAACTAAAACTGTGTTAAGAAAACCTTGATCATCATTCGAGGACGAATGATCTTAAGTGGGGGAAAAATTTAAACCAAAAACTCGGTGTAAGTTCCAACTTGATCATACTAGAATTGTTTGCCTTAGTGTGTTGGGTTGAAAGATTCATGTTCCCTAATTGTTTTAGATGTTTACCATGTCATATGCTATTTGAGAACGTAACTATGATTTTCCAAGCTCCTTCCCTTATGTGCGCAATGCCTTATGTGATGGTACTTATCGACATGAATGATGATGTTATTTGAACGAATAAAAAGGGAAAGACTTGAATTGTAAAATGTGCCCAAGTGCCAAGAACTACTTAATAAATGAGGCTGTTTGTGCCATGTAACGAAAGATGGGAAAGAGATGTGAATTGAGTGAGCAATTGAAAGAGGTTATGTCTCAAGTGAGATGGCTTAGCTGATCGGGCCGAGACGGACGCCATGTTGTACACATAGTGGCATTTGTGTTGGAATTATTGATTTACATTGTGGATATGGATATGTCTCACTTGAGATGGCTTAGACGATCGGGCCAAGACTGGACTCCGTGTAAAAACACGGTGGCATTATGAGTTATGGCTTTGGCACTAAAGATTATTAACCTAAAAAGATGGAAAGATTGAATTGGAAACTATGTGATCCTTACTTGGTGTTTCTTTGTATTTCTGTGAAGTACTTATTGATTATTATGACTGCCTTCTCTTTGTTTCACCGTTCATTCTACTAAGATTGGTGTTTGCCTTACATACTAGTACTATTTGACAGTACTAACGTCCCTTTTGCCGGGGGCGCTACATCTTTGAATGGATGTAGGTGGTTCCATCACAGATAGTGCCGATCGCAGATAGTGATGCTCTCTCTCACACTCATCACAGCAGTCTTGGTGAGCCCCATTTCCTCCTGGGGTCATGTAGTCCTTTGTTTTGTATAAGTTTTCATATTTTGAGGTATAGCCGGGGCCTTGTTACCGGCATTGTCATGTTGCTCTTTTGTACCCTTACAGGCTCCGTAGATGTTTATGTGGGTCATGTATGTGTGTTGGAGTTGTTGTTGGATCAACTTGTATTTTGGAAACTCAACTATGGCATAATGTACCTATATAAGGAAAAATGAATGAGCAACGTTTATATATTTATATAACTGATCTCTCCCCGGTTTTACAAATGGTGATGCGTTCCCTTTTGGGATTATGAATGAGTCGGGTAGGAAAGGTTTACTAGGCTTGCTCGCTCGGGTTCACTCGGTTGAGCGCCAATCGCGTTCCCCGAGGTTGGGGCGTGACACTTTATTGGTATTATCAACTTGTAGGTTAGCCTCAACGGCCTAAGTTGAAGGCTACCCTACTAGAGTTCACAGTTACAGAGTGGTACGTTCGGGCCGAGTATGGCATCTGGTGATAGCCACGCCTACCCAGGTTTGGGGCGTGACACCGAGCTCGGGATGAATGGGTAATCAAATTTTAGTCCGAATCTTGAGTTTTGACCAAGCGGGCCTAGGGTTAACCTTTGTTGACTTTTTCAAAAATGATCAAAATTGAACCTCTTTCATTTATGGGAAGTTTCTAAAGCTTATTTTGAGTCGTTTAACCAATAATTTGATAGACTTGATTGGTTTAGAGACTTGTTCAAAAGGCAAGGCCGTCGTTGATTGATTGCTTTGGTTGCGGAGTGAGTTAAGTGTCATGGTTAACCTTGACTTGAAGGAATTAGGACTAGTTGGTCTATTTGCTATGTGAATTATGTGTGGGGGCGGCGTATTTATAAGGCGACAAGTATTTATGCATTGTTGTTGGGTTAAAGCATGCGGGTGGAAATTATTTTATTGTATTTTTTGATTCATTGACTATGCTTTCCATGGCGTAGATAGATTACCACTTCTTTAATTATTCACCCTCATATCTATTGTTTATTTTGAAGTTGTTGAGATTTTGAAAGTTGAGTTGAACTATCATTACACTATGATTGAAGTGAAATTTCTTCCCACCTTGTTTTTCTATCTTGGATTAATGTTGTTGCTTGGTGAGGAAGAGATAAAAGCACGAAGGGTGTTGTTGTACCTTATTTGCATACAATATCATTTATTCGAGAGATTGGGAGGATTAAAACATGAAGGGTGATGTCGTGTAATAGACTGATTATTATTATTAATCACAACATGTGAGGAAGAGAGTAAAATCACGAAGGGTGATGCCGTACCATTTCATTTATGATATTACATGGTGACAACGAGAGTAAAAGTATGAAGGGTGATGCCGTGCCATTTTTATTTCATTGCCTGATTGGATTCCCGAATTTGTGTTTTACTTGGTTGCATTGTTGTTTATTTCGGAAAGATTTTATTTGGTGATTCCGTACTTGTCGTTCTTATGATACTCCCCCTTCCACATGTCCCCTCCAAGTTAACGTTTTAATTGGCCTACTTGTTATTTTGTTGCTCTACGTATATATCTGTGTAGGTTTTAAGTAGGTGTCTTGTCATAGCATTGTCACTACCTCGCCGGGGTTAAGCTCGATACTTACGGAGTACATTAGGTCGGTTGTACTCATGCTACACTTCTGTACTTCTTGTGCAGATACTAGTGTTGATCCCATCGGTGTCTAGTGGTGTTTCTTCTCGGATTCAGGTATATTGGAGACTTGAGGTATAGTTGCACGGCGTTTGAAGCCCTGAAGTCCCCTTCTTTATCCATTTTACTGTTTATCTAGTCTCAAATAGTTGTACCTTATTTCATACCGTATATGTAGTATTTTAGTTGCTCATGTACTTGTGACTCCGGATTTCTGGGAGTAGTTAGTATTGTGTTATTCATATTAACACTATGTTAAATTCTGAGTTTATTAATCATTAAACATCATTACTCTGTGTTAATTGTTAAAAACTAGTTAATTAATTCAATAATGTCGGCTTGCCTAGCAAGCAGCTTTTAGGTGCCATCACAACCCCGAGGTTGGGAATTCTGGGTCGTGACAGTAATATACTTCATATCAAATGATACCTCATTCCGAACCTTCAGGACGCTATAAATGATAAAAGAAGCATGTAGAAACTCGTAACCACCCTCGAAATCAACAAGTCAAGAAGCTCTCTCGTCCGGCAAGGACCATTTCCAAATTTTGAGTGGAAATATGGTATCATTCTTCCATACATTCCTTATCCCAATACGATGGCGCGAATTCTAATCCAGAAACCTTGTTTCACCAAAAATAAGCAGCCCAACCAACAAGTCGCACCAAAAGCCTTATGGAGCCCCACACAATGCGGTTCGTACCCCAAACAAGTATAACTCATATATGACTGATAATCGTAAGAGGGTCAAATAAGAACGCTTAAACAGGCAGGGTAATATTGACATCTTCCTATGAACTATTTCCACAGAGTAGAAGCAAAACACACGAAATAAGAATAAGGAATCACATCTCATCATAGTACCGTTGCAGCGTGCAACCTTATCCCACACACTAACGTTGTGGCGTGCAACCCAATCCAATCATATCAATTCACATAAGGATGCCCATCGAACCATAATGCTCGGGCTTACTAATCACATGTGCATCAACATCAAGGACGATAGAATGTATAAATATAGTTGTGGAAAGATGATTAGGTATAAAACAATATTGAGAAAGACAAGCATAGCTATGGTGCAATAAACATATCAACATCATGGGGGCTATCTCGCCTATAACTCCATAAGGCCTAAATGGAATTACAACATGCGCACGAATAATCATGTAACCTCACAACCCGTCATAGCATAAGAGAGAAACACATAATGCAGACCAGGGCGTGAATAACATCCATTTCACTCGATGGTATACCTGCGGCAAAATTTGCATAAGAGAAAACAAATCCGATCCAATATAGCATACACATTCTCATTAGGTCTACAAATAGCCCCAAAACCAAATTTCGATCGTCCACAAACAGGTAAATAACCTTCCAAAAGTCCACAACAACCTATCCATAACATATATCATCAGTTATCCAATTCTTAACATATCTTCACAGTTCGCAACCAAGAAATAGCCTGCCTGCGAGAACATCCAGTCTTTAAATCTCAAGAATAAAGGAATCTCCAAATCTGATCCCAACTTCACTACTCAAATGGCCAACACATCATTCGTGCACAATCATCTCATGGAGGATACCCACATAAATCTTTTGCGCCACGTAGCAAAACATGAAACTCATCATCCAAAAACCAGGCAATCACCATAACCCTAGTCAAGCATCTGCAAGTCAAAACACAATATGCCTTCTTAAAAGCACACCCTTCCCAAGTGATACCCAATAGTGCTAGTATTATCTTATACACTTGAAATCGTATGTTCTATCTACAACTTGTGACTTTCCCTTTGAAACTAAACCACAACCTTGTGCTCGCAACTTTTAACCCTACACGGCGCACCATAACTATCATGCTAACTCGTAAAATATACGAAAATCTCATAATCAACTCTGAATCGCAAATAGGATGAACACCTCATCAATCGATAACTTTCCATTTAACCCAATCCGAGAGGACATCGACGCACATAACACACATTTTATATTCGTAGAAGACATCAACCCCGCGTCGTGGCCATAACCATCGAAAATCCTTCGAAACTTATTAACAGATAATCAAATCTTCATAACTGATTTCCCTCTAACTTAATCGAGTCACGTATACTGCCAATCCTAGAACTAACTCAACTTGAAATGCCCGCACTGAAAGGACCTTCTGCGAACCCAAAGACATCTCTTGCATCTCTCTAATGCAGCCATGTAGAGTCAATAATGATATGGAAGTATTGCAAGTCTAGACACCACCTAGTATATATCTCAAGTCACAACCATACACAAATATAAAAATCCTTAAATACCACATATGAGTCTTGAACTCACCAGAACCTTCTCGATAGCCATTCACCTTTCTCTAAATCATCCTCGATGAAATCCTTCTCAAATTGTAGCCAATCTTCCAACACACCTTAGTCCAAGAACTAACATAACACATGACCATGCAATCCGATTATTGGTAGCAGACTCCCCTACTTGGCTCGAAGTCATATAACACATTGTCTTTAACCCATAGCACTCTTCCATTGCAGCTACCCTGATCTCGCACTGTTAATCAGCTGAATACTTCATAAACCCATATGACCCTAGTTGTAAAACACTCTGAAGACTCTGCCAAGTACATACTCTCCCTAGTGACCATCAAGCCCCCTTCCTTAAATGTTCCAAAATGATAATATATGCATTCCACTTAATAGGAGCCTCATACAAAACACCTGACTTCAAATCCTCATGCAGAAAATAACCCATCGGCTAGACTCAAACCAACACTTCCCCATGGCCCCACTATGGTCACAACAACTAGGCAACCAGCTAATCCTCTTGAGTTCGTATTCATCAACTAGATACAAGAATTCGCTTCATCCCATAAATGATCAACTTAGAGATCTATCAATGCATCTGTTTCCCATTCTAGACAACATATCCTGACAATAATCAAGCATCCACCGCCCTTCATAGCCCATCCGCAACATCACAAGCCGTCGATGCACAATGATATTTGGTGTTCAACATCATGTACGGATGAATAGGAAGAATCAAAATTGCGGGCTTTAAGCTGAAACAAGATTGCACGAAACGGAAAGAAAGATTGGAAGTTTCTTAAATGCCATATACCCTCTCGAAGATAGGTATGAATGTCATCATACCGATCTGCAAGACTCTACTAGATACTTGCTCATGACTCGTAGAACCTACGAACAGTCAACACAAATCTAAAAAAATAAAAGTGATCAACAAATAATATAACTGAATTCCATATAATATCCTAAGGACTGGTAGTAGAGGTCATGAGCCATTAAGACTGGATTTTTACAAAAACAGGTATGAAATAAATACAACGTCTGTTTGAAATGTACATAAACAGAATTCAAATCTAAAACTACCCAGGGAAAAATGTTAGCTAAATCTGGAAGGCATGAACATCTTCAGTGGCAGCTCCCATCATCCACATCATCTTATCTCCAAGATCTACATGCAAGGTAAATAAGTGTAGTATGATTACAACTGATCCCATGTATGATTATAGCTGACCCCAAGAACAAATATGCAAAGCAGTAATGATTACTAGAAGAAATCATGGTCAGTTTCCTATATATCATGACCAATCCTTTTCTTAAAGCGATAACCATCAAACAAAAATAGTAAATCCATGAACTTTCCTAGTATGAGTAATGTACTCAAGATATAAAATAAAATGGCCCGGCAACACCCTTCGTGCATTTATCTCATCCTCACCAGATGTATGAATGTATGTCAAATCAAATGGCACGGCAATACCCTTCATGCATTTATCTCATTCTTATCAAGCATATGTATAACATTACCAACCAAGATAAAGAAATGCCAACAATAGTAACTATAAAGTAGAGAATACACAAATAGCAGCAATAAACAAGTCGAAAGCATATGGAAAATAGTAACAGTCGAGATAGGAGGCACAAAAGTAGTGACAGTAATTAAGGTAGAAGAACATAGATTTCAACAACTAATGAGGTAGAAGGTTTGGTGAAATCACAACAAACAAGAAAAAGGCATAGATGTACATATAACAAACAAGAAGGTAGACGTGAATGTAACAATAAGTAACAAATAGAAGGCACATATATAACAATAGCAAATAAGGAAAAAAGGCAAAGATGTGGCAACCACATGCATCATAGAAAACATAGGTGTAATAGTAACAACTCAAGATGAAGGCATAAACGTATACACAAGGAAAGGATATCATAATATAATGCATGTCTCTCGTCCTCGCCTGCATGGAAACACCTTTGTGCCATGAACACATGATAATATAAAAATAATGGCACGGCATCACCCTTCGTGTTTACTCTCGCCCTCACATGATAATGTAAATACAATGGCACTACATCACCCTTCGTGCTTTTACTCGCGTCCTCATATGATAATGTAAATAAAATGGCACGGAATTATCCTTCATGCATAATAATATATATGAAATGGCATGGCATCATCATTCGTGCTTTACACTCTTCCTCACATGATAATATAAATGAAATGGCACGACATCACCCTTCGAGATTTACACTTTTCCTCATCAAGCACATGTATATCAATGATAAACAAGGTAGGAAGCATGAATAACATCAAGAAGAGTGGGTAAGCAAATAAACCACGTGAACATCAATCACAGCTCTCGAACTAATTAATAATTCAATAAACCTCAGGAATCCTATTGTTCAAGTATTTCGACAGAAGCTCAAACATGCTTTTCAACATAATAATGGAACCCAAGTCTCAGAATTACGGTCATAGATATGTATTCGTAATAAGGTATAGTGATGACTGAAATTTAGCACATTAACAGTTTCACAAAGCGTCCATCAATTTTAATCAAGTTATAATAAGCTAAATCATGGTTTCTAGCGTTGAAATTCATATTCATATTATTATACAAGTCAAGTAAAATATGAAGCAAGAAAATCGCATATTCTAACAAGGCACAAAGAATCATATAATCTATCCCCAAGAATGGTTAACCCTGGCACATGTATATACGCTCGTCACCTCATATACACATCACCCCTCGTATGTGACAAACAATATCATTTTATTAGGAAAGATTCCCCCCAACAAAGCTAGACAAGACACTTACTTCAAACAAGCCAAATCGATATAGTAGAAGCACCATCCCATACTAATCGACCTTTGAAAGGCTCGAAACTAGCCAAAAGTAACTCAAAATCATCAAATAGTGCCATAGGAAGCAAACCCAAACGATAAAGGTCTAATCTTTAATCAAATACTCAAGTCAACCAAAATGTCAAACCTGGACCGCACCTCAAAACCCCAAAAAAACATAAATTCTGACAACCCATTCGAATACGAGTCCAACCATAATAATTTAACTCAAATCAAACTTCGAATCAATGTTGAAACCCCAATTATTCACTTTAGGAATGTTTCGACAAAAACTTCCAATTTCTCTTTTAGATTCATCAATTAAATGCAAAAATCGAAGATAAAATCATGTAATATAATCAAATACGAGTACAACAAAACTTACCCAAATCCATGAGGTCCTCCAAAATCTCCCAAATCCGAGCTCCCCGATTCAAAATGTGATAAAATGATCTCAAAGTCCGAAATAGAGTACTTTATAACACTGCTCCAGCGATACCCTTTGCGAACGTAGAAGAAGCCTCATGTTCGCGAAGCACAAACTTCATCGACACAGAATTAACCTTCGCGTTCGTAGCACAGACCTCGGGAACGCGATGCACAGCTGACCTAAACCTTCGTGAACGCAGCGTAAACCTCGTGAACGCAAACACATTACCTCCAACTCTCAGTTCTTGTACGTGAACGCGATGCCTCACTACGAACGTGATTCCCATGCATCATAAAGCTACGCGAATGCGACGAAGAGAAATACCCAGCTCCAACTATACACTACATGATCACGGTCGCAAAGGACACCAACAACCACAGAAAACTAGCAACACAACATGAATGAAAATAATATGAAATCAATACGAAACACACCCTACCCTCTCGGGACCCCGTCCGAACAAGCCAACAAGTCTCAAAATATAAGATGGACCTACTCGAGGCCTCAAATTACAAATAACAACATCAACGTCATGAATCGTACCTCAAATCAAACATAATAAACTATTTAAAATTTCCAAATTCCAAACTTATGTCGAACACGATTAAACAACTCGGAATCAAAACCTTCTAAATACATCCAAATACAAATTCGTACATACGTCCAAGTCCAAAATCATCATACGGGCCTAACGAAACCATAAAAACTTCGATCTGAGGTCAAATTCTCAAAAGTCAAACTTTGTCAACTTAAAGCTTCTAAAAATGAGAATCATTCTTCCAAATCAATCCTGAATCACTCAATAATCAAAATCAATGATACACGCAAGTCATAATACACCATATGAAGTTGCTTGTGACCTCAAACTACCAAACTGAATGCAAATGCTCAAAACGACTGGTCGGGTCGTTACAGCTCTTTAGGATATTTCTTGGGGAATATTCAAAAGTATATAGCCAAACACAATATTTTGTACCCACGTGGTCATATTTTTCTGTTTACACCTTTATAACTACTATTCTTTTTGTAATAATAGCTATATACCTTTATATATTACTATATAATATTTATACACACACAAACACACGCGCGCGCGCGCGCGCGCGCACACACACACACACACACATATATATATATATATATATATATATATATATATATATATATATATAATTTAAATTATATAAAAGTGGAAAATATATCGCTAACTAAAGAGATGGCGAACTTCTTCTGCAAGTTTCATTTATAATTCTTGTTTTAAACTCCAAATCTCCACCAGATAATTTTAAAAACTGTAGATAACTTTCCAAGACTTCTTCTAATAAGTTTAAACAACACCCACTCAAAATCTCTAAAAATAATTAAATTCAAAATGCAAATCCACTTCTTCAACCTTGTTCAATAATGTAGGTTACCTGTCTAATCGAATTTTCACCATTCAAATCTTACAAATGTAGTAGTACTCTTACCATAATTTGAGCTCCAAATATACCAACAAATCGAGCTTGTCAACTCATAATCAATAACTCACAATTTGTGTTTATCGATCAGATCTATGTGAAGAAGAAAAAGAAAAGTAAGGGGAAGAGAATAAGGTAGGGTCTACCGATCAGTTTGTGAGGTTGGATGTTTCAGAGCCTAGTCGGGTTCTTGCTTGCGTGGTTTCTTGATCTTCTTTGTGTGAGTGCATCATAGAACGTCAGTATGACGCCCCCCATTTGCTTGTCCTTAAGGACACGGTGCAGCATGGCGATGCCAAGGAGGTTTCTATTAGAGATGACGGGTGTTGCGGATGCAGGATGGGATATGTGTATCCAATGTGGATGGGTTGCATGAGTTGATCCTTGAGGATACCCATAGTTCGCGGTACTCCATTCTTCCGGATTCCGCTAAGATGTATCAGGATTTGAGGAAACATTATTGGTGGAGGAGAATGAAGAAAGATATAGTAAAGTATGTGGCTCAGTGCTTGAACTGTCAATAGGTGAAGTACGAGCTTCGAAGGTCGGGCGGTTTACTTCAGAGACTTGAGATTCCCGATTGGAAATGGGAGCGCATTACCATAGATTTTGTTGTTGGGCTCCCACGGACTTAGAAGAAATTTAATGCAGTTTGGGTTGTTGTGGATCGGTTAACCAAGTTGGCACATTCCATTTCGGTGGTGACAACCTATTCTTCAGAGCAGCTGTCTCAGATCTATATTTGTGAGATTGTTTGCCTTCATGGAGTGTCGGTGTCCAGTATCTCCGATCGAGGCACCAGTTTACATCTCACTTCTAGAGGGTTGTGTAGCGATAGTTAGGCACACGGGTTAAGTTTAGTACAACATCTCACCCCCAAACAGGCGGTTAGTCCAAGCACACCATTTAGATCTTAGAGGATATGCTACGTGCATGTGTTATGGATTTTGGGGATTCATGGGATCAGTTCTTGCCACTTGCAGAGTTTGCCTACAACAACAGCTACCAATCAAGTATTCAGATGGATCCTTATGAGGCCTTATATGGGAGTCAATGTCATTCTCCAGTTGGTTGGTTTGAGCCCGGTGAAGCTAGGTTGTTTTGGCACTAATTTGGTTCGGGATGCCTTGGAGAAAGTCAAGTTGATTCAGGATCAACTTTGTACAGCACGGTCTAGGTAGAAACGTTATGCTGATCGAAAGGTTCGTAATGTAGAATTTATATTGGGAGAGAGGGTTTTGCTGTGGGTTTCACCCATGAAGGGTGTGATGAGATTTGAGAAGAAGGGCAAGTTAAGCCCTAGGTATATTGGTCCTTTGGAGATCATTGAGAGAATGGGAGAGGTGGAATACAAGTTTGCATTGCCACCCAGCTTATCGACAATTCACCCGGTGTTCCATGTTTCCATTCTCCGGAAGCATTATGGTGATCCGTCCCATGTATTATATTTTAACTCAGTCTAATTAGATAAGGATTTGACTTATGTTGAGGAGCCGATGGCCATCTTGGACAGGCAGGTTCGATAATTGTGATCAAAGAACATTGCTTCAGTGAAGGTTAAATGAAGAGGTCAACCAGTCGAGGAGGTGACTTGGGAGACCGAACATGATATGTGTAGCTGTTATCCTCACCTTTTTAACACTTCAGGTATGTCTCTATGCTGGATGAACGCTTTTTTAAGATGGGGAGGATGTAATGACCCGACCGGTCGTTTTGGATATTCTAGACCCATTCCCCTATTTATTGTCTCCTCTATGTTCAAATGTGGCTATGTTACTTTCCGGGGTTGTTGGCTTGATTTCGGGTGAGTTTCAGAGTGAATTGGGACACTTAATCCCAAGGTTGGAAGCTTACGTTTGAAGAGTTGACCGGAGTTTGACTTTTGGATAGACGACTCCAGAATGGAATTTTGATGGTTCCGATAACTTCGTATGGTAATTTTGGACTTAGGCGTATGTCCGGAATTTGATTTGGAGGTCCGTAGGTTCACTTGGCGCTTTTTGACGAAAGCTAGAAAGTTGAAGGTTTGGAAGGTTGATAGGTTTAATTGAGGGTTGACTTTATTGATATCGGGATCGTATTGTGATTTCGGGAGTTGGTATAGGTTCGTTGTTCCATTTGGGACTTGCAAGCTAAACTTGAGCGCATTTGGAGTTGGTTTGATATGTTTCAGCATTAGTTTTAGAAGTTGAATATTCACAAGTTCATTAGGCTTGAACTGGGGTGCGATTCATAATTTTGATATTATTTGGTGTGATTTAACACCTCGAGTAGGTTCGTGTTGTGTTTTGGGACTTGATGGTATGTTCGGATGGGGTCCCGGGAGCCCCGGTTGTGTTTCGGATTAAGTTTGGACCATTCCTTCATGTGTTGGAACTGCTGGTTTCTGTTCTTCTGGCTTCTTTCTTCGCGGTCGCGAAGAATGGGTCGCGATCGCGTATTGTCTTTACTGGTAGGTGGATTTTTTTGTTCGCGTTTGTGAGGGGTAGGAGTGCTTGTGCATCGCGAACGCGAGCAGGGGATCGCATTCGGATAGAAGGAAGGTAAGGTTGTGTGGTGGCATGCGTTGTCTAGAGCATTCGCGAGGACTGGTCCTCGATCGTGAAGCCTGGGGATGTCTGGTCATCATGTTCACATCTGTAGTCTTGCATTCGCGTAAGAGTTTTCGTGAGCTGGTGAAATTTGTTTTTCGTGAACGTAAAGGCTTTTCCGCCATCGCGAAGAGTAATAACTTGGCAGATTATATAGTACTCTATTTGAGGGTTTGGTTCATTTTAACATATTTTGAGTTGTAGAGCTTGGTTTTGGGCGATTTTGGAGGGGATTTTCACGGTTTGGATTGGGGTAAGTGTTTTTGACTCGGTTTTGTTCGTTAATCATAATTTGATAATTATTTTTATTATTTAATTAGTGATTTGAGTTGGAGTAATTGGGAGATTTTGGAAAAACTTTCCTAAACTATAAATTGAGGATTTGAAGTTGGATTAGAGGTCGAAATTGGATAATTTTAGTATGGTTGGATTCGTATCGGAATGAGTGTTCGGATTTTGTAAGCTGGTCAGGTTCCAAGGTGCGGGCCTGGGGTTGACGTTTTGAGTTGACTTTTTTATTTTCATTAAAGATTGAAACTTTATTATCTGGAACTGCTTCTTATGATTTGTATTTATGGTATTAAGTTAATTTGGCTAGATTCGAGCCGTACAAAATTGGATTTTTGCGGGAAAGTCTTATTAGGGGATTGATTTGGTTTGTTTGAGGTAAGTATCTTGCCTAACTTTGTGGGGGGGGGGAGGGAGGAACTACCCCTTACGATTTGAGTTGATTTATGTTATTTGGATTTTGTGAAAGACGTGTACACGAGGTGATGAATGTGTACACGAGCTTATATGTGGTATTTGACTGATTTAGATGTTAAGACTCTTTCATGTGTTTAATTAGAAATTGTAATATCACGGCATATCTTCCATTGTTAAATTGTTCTTACATGCCTTACTTGATGTTTTTATCACATGCTCTATCCCTTATTGTCAAATATGCTCTTGCATGCCTTAATTGCCTTAGCTATATCTCTTATTGTCATGTTATCTTCTTTATTGTCGAGTTACTCTTATTTGAAGTTGTTGATTTTTGAGATATCCTTCCTTGTTGAGTAATTCTCGTTCATTTGTTATTATTGAGATTCTTGTTCATATTGTGGTTGAGTCATAGGCTATATGTTGTGGTAACTTTAATATTGTTGATTTTGGCAAGTTGTGGCATATGGACACTTGTGGTGCGAGTTGTTATTGTGTCATGATATTGATGTTCATAGGGAGGAATAAGGATAAGGGTTAATGTGCATGCGGCGACATAAGGTGAGAATTTATGTGCGTGTTGGGTACACTTGAAGCCACGCGGTGACATAAGGGGGATAAAGTGCGTGTTGCTATATCGAAAAACATATTTTCAAAAATAACTAACTGTAAGGCTCACGCAGCGGTATAAGTAAAGGATGTGATTATGAATTGTAAAATATGGATACGATGTGGTACCCCAGTTGTGATCCTTGTTGTACATTCTGTGTTAAAGAGGCTTATTGGTTGAGCAGTTTTGTTATCTCTTTATTTACCTTACTTGTACTTATCCGTATTGATTTCTTGTTGTTCTATCATGAGTTCATTCCTTGTTGCCTTTATTGCTTTAAATTCCGTTGTTAGCTTACATTATTGAACTCCCTTATAGTCATGTATTTCCTCACCTTCCATTATTTTTCTATACCATACCTTGTTCAGTTTCTCTTATCCTAGTAGGTGTCTTGATCTGGCCTCGTCTCTACTCTATCGAGGTTAGGCTTGATACTTACTTTATACCATTGTAGTGTACTCTTACTACGCTTATGCACATTATTGTGTCGATCCAGGTACTTCAGCTCAGGCTAGGCATCAGTGATTTGAACATACATTTTGGAGACTTCAAAGTATACCTGCTTGGCGCTCGCAATCCTCGGAGTCACCTTCTGTCCTTACTTTTACTATTGTATACTTTTTAGGTAGACAGTGTTGTACTAGGGATTTTCAGTATATTCCTATAGAGCTTATGACTCAGTTCCACCGGTTTTGGGAATTATTGTACGGATGTTCTGTTTTGGATTTATTATGAGTTTTATCCAATTATCTTATTATCATAGTTGTTAATTCTGTTAAGTTATCAATGAATGTTAGGCTTCACGACTACCTTAGGTGGAATTTTGGGGTCGTGACATGTTAGTATCGGAACTTTAGGTTCATAGGTATTATGATTCATAAGCATGTTTAGTAGAGTCCTGCGGATCAGTACGAAGATGTTTGTGCTTATCTTCGAGAGGCTACGGAACTGTTAGGAAAATTCCTCTTCTCTGATTTTTTGTCTTTTTATTCTCTTATAGATGGTGAGGACACGTACGGTTATATCCAATGATCAGACACTCGCGCCCCCGCTAGAGGCGCGAGAGGCTGGGGAGAGGGTAGAGGCCAAGGAGGAGCACGTGGGGCAGCCAGAGCACCTACCCGGACAGCGACTGAAGAGCCATCAGTAGCTTCGGTTGGGGGACAGACACCCGAGATGCTTGTTGTTGCCCCGGACTTCAGGAGACTTTAGCACAATTCTTGAGTATGTTAGACACTCTAGCTCAGGAGGGATTTATTCCCCTTGCACCAGCTACATCTCAGGCTGGGGGAGGAGCTCAGACTCCTGCGGCCCGTACCCTAGAGCAGCAGGCATGTGTTGATCATGTACCGGGCATCATGCCAACACAGCCAGCTATTCCGATTCAGCCTGAAATCTGTCCAACGGCATTTGAGGAGGAGCAAAGGAGACTTGAGAGGTTCAAGAAGTATGATCTTTCTACTTTCAACGGCACAACTACTGAGTATGCTCATGACTTTCTAGAAAAGTGCCATTTTATTCTCTGCGCCATGGGTATCATTGAGGTGAGCGGGGTTGCTTTTACTACATTTTAGCTGTCAGGGGCAGCGTATCAGTGATGGTAGGCCAGCTGATGCAGACCCACTCACTTGGGCTCAGTTTTTAGAGATGTTTTTGAGAGAGCTTGTTCCCCAAACCCTTCGGGATGCATGGCGCACAGAGTTTGAGTAGATGTGTCAGGGGATTATGATAGTGTCAGAGTATGCTATCATATTCTATAAGTTATCCTAACATGTACCTACCTTGGTTTCTACAGCCAGGGAGCGCGTCCGCAGATTCATCGAGGGGCTTAACTATGGTATTAGATTCATCATGGCTCGAGAGTTGGAGACAGACACTCCATCTTAGTAGGTGGTAGAGATCGTGCGGAGGTTAAAGGGTATGCGAGGACAAGAAAGAGAGAGAGGACAGGGATGCCAAGAGGCCTCAAGGTACTGGAGGATTTAGTGTTGTCCACGTTGTAGCTACATCCTGACATGGGAGGGGATATTTGAGTCAGCCAATTCATTCAGCACTTCTAGCTTCTAGCGGTGTCCTTGCTATTTCGAGGTCCCAGGTTTCCCATTATGTACCACTACTATCTAGTGCACCTCCTGCAGCGGGTGCTTTCAGCGGTCAGTCCAGCCAACCAGGCCAGAGTCAGTTTCGGTTGTCATGCCCACCGAGAGATTATTTTGAGTATGGCGATACCAGATACATGGTAAGGGACTGTCCCAGACTTACGAGGGGTGCACCTCTACAGACTACAGGGGCTACACGGATTCCACAGGGTTCAATAGCTATGGTTCTGCTCCAGTTGCCGCCACACCTGTACTGCCAGCTAGGGGTGGAGGTCAAGTAGGAAGAGGTCACGCTAGAGGGGGAGGCCAGGCCCTTTTCTATGCTTTTTCGGGTAGGACGGAGGCTACCACTTCAGATGTTGTCATCACAATTATTGTTCCAGCATGTCATAGGGATGCCTCAATTTTATTTGATCCGGGCTCCACTTACTCATATGTATCATCTTATTTTGCTCTGTATTTGGATATATCACGTGATTCGTTGAGTCTCCAGTATATGTGTCCATGCCTATGGGAGATTAAATTATTGTAGACCATGCTTAACAATCGTGTTTAGTTACTACTGGTGGGTATGAGGCCAGAGTTGATCTATTGCTACTCAATATAGTAGATTTTTATGTGATCTTGGGCATGGACTGGTTTTTGCCCTATCATACTATTATGGGCTGTCACACCATGATCGTGACAATGGCTATGCTAAGTTTGCCGCAGTTGGAGTGGAGGGGAACATTGGATTATATTCCTAGCAAGTTTGTGTCATTTCTAAAGGCACAATGAAGGGTTGAGAAAGGGTGTGATGCATACCTAGCCTTTGTGAGAGATGTTAGTGTTGATACTTCTACCATTGAGTCAGCTCCGATAGTGAGGGATTTCCCATATATATTCCCAACAGATCTACTGTGCATGCCGCCCCATAGGGATATCGATTTTGGAATTAACTTGGTGCCGGACACTCAGCCCATTTCTATTCCACAATATTTTATGACACCTGTAGAGTTGAAAGAATTGAAAGATCAGCTTCAAGAGTTGCTTGATAAGGGTTTCATCCGACCGAGTATCTCGCCTTGGGGTGCTCCAGTTTTATTCGTGAAGAAGAAAAAAGGCTCTATGTGGATGTGTACTGATTATAGGCAGTTGAACAAAGTCATAGTCAAGAACAAGTACTTATTACCGCGCATTGATGGCTTATTTGACCAGCTACAGGGTGCCAGAGTGTTCTCGGAGATTGATTTGAGGACAGGGTATGATTAGTTGAAGATTCGCGATCCAGATATTTCGAAGACTGCTTTTAGGACTCGGGATGGTCACTACGAGTTCCTAGTGATGTCATTTGGGCTGACCAACACCCCAGCAACATTTATGAACTTGATGAACAATGTATTCCAACCATATCTTGATTCTTTCGTCATCGTATTTATTGACGACATCTTGGTGTATTCTCACAGTTGGGAAGATCATGAGCAGTATTTGAGGTTATCGTGCTCCAGACATTGAGAGAGAAGAAGTTATATGAACAATTCTCGAAGTGTGAATTCTGGTTTGATACAGTGGTGTTTTTGGGTCATGTGGTGTCTAGTAAGGAGATCAAGGTAGACCCGAAGAAGATTATGGCAGTTCAGAATTGGCCTTGACCGTTTTCAGCTACTGAAATATGGAGTTTCCTTGGTTTGGCCAAATATTATCGTCGTTTCATAGAGGGTTTCTCGTCCATTACTGCACCTTTGACCAGATTGACCCAGAAGGGTGCTCTATTTAGGTGGTCCGACGAGTGTGAAGAGATCTTTTAGAAGCTCAAGTCTGCCTTTACCACAACTCTACTCCTAGTTTTGCCTATACTATCAGGTTCATCTACGGTTTATTGTGATGCTTTGCGGATTGATATTGGATGTGTCTTGATGCAGAAGGGTAGGGTGATTACCTATGCTTCTCGCCAATTGAAGCCCAATGAGAAGAACTACCTCGTTCATTATCTAGAGTTGGCAGCTATAGTTCACATATTGAAGGCATTATCTCTACGGTGTGTCTTGTGATGTATTCACAGAATATCGGAGTCTACAGAACTTGTTTAAGCAAAAGAACCTGAACTTGAGGCAGCGGAGGTGGTTAGAGCTGTTGAAAAACTATGATATAACTATTCTGTATCATCCCGGGAAGGCTAATATGGTGGCCTATGCCTTGAGTAGGAAGGTGAAGAGTATGGGTAGCCTTGCATATAATCTAGCTAGTGAGAGGCCATTAGCATTGGATGTCCAGGCGTTGGCCAATAGGTTTGTGAGGTTGGATATTTTGAAGCCTTGTCGAGTTCTTGCTTGCGTGGTCTCTGGGTCTTCTTTGTATGAGCGCAACAAAGAACGTTAGTATGACACCCCTCAGTTGCTTGTCCTTAAAGACACGGTACAGTATGGTGATGTCAAGGAGGTTTCTATTTGAGATGATGGGGTTTTGCGGATCCGGGAACGGATATGTGTGCCCAATGTCAATAGGTTATGTGAGTTGATCCTTGAGGAGGCCCACAGTTCACGGTTTCATCCGGGTGCCGCTAAGATGTATCAATATTGGAGGTAACATTATTGGTGGAGGAGAATGAAGAAAGATATAGTAGAGTATTTAGCTCGGTGCTTGAACTATCAGTAGGTGAAGTACGATCATCAGAGGCCAGGCGATTTACTTAAGAGACTTAAGATTCCCAAGTGGAAGTGGGAGTGTGTTACCATGGATTTCGTTGTTGGGCTCCCACAGACATGGAAGAAATTTGACGTAGTTTGGGTTGTTGTGGATCGGTTGACCAAGTTGGCACATTTTATTTCGGTGGTGATGACCTATTCCTTAGAGCAGTTGGCTCAGATCTATATTTGTGAGATTGCTCGCCTTCATGGAGTGTCAGTGTCCATTATCTCCGATCGTGGCACGTAGTTTACATTGCACTTCTAGAGGGCAGTGTAGTGAGAGTTAGGCACACGGGTTGAGTTGAGTGCAACATTTCACCCCCAGGCGGATGGACAGTCCGAGCGCACCATTTAGATCTTAGAGGATATGCTACGTGTCTATGTTATGGATTTTGGGGGTTTATGGGAACAGTTCTTGCCGCTTGAAAAGTTTGCCTACAATAATAGCTACCAATCGAGTGTTGAGATGACTCCTTATGACGCCTTATATGGGAGGCGGTATCGTTCTCCAGTTGGTTGGTTTGAGACGGGTGAGGCTAGGTTGTTGGGCACTGATCTAGTATGGGATGCCTAGGAGAAAGTCAAGTTGATTAAGGATCATCTTTGTACAGCAGAGTCTAGGCAGAAGAGTTATGCTGATTGAAAGGTTCGTGATGTAGCATTTATAGTGGGAGAGAGGGTTTTGCTGTTGGTTTCACCCATGAAGGGTCTGATGAAAGTCGAGAAGAAGGGAAAGTTAAGCCCTAGGTATATTGGTCCTTTTGAGATCCTTGAGAGAATGGGAGTGGCCTACAAGCTTGCATTGCCACCCAGATTATCGACAGTTCACCCGGTATTCCATATTTTTATGCTTCGGAAGTATTATGGTGATCTTTCCCATGTATTATATTTCAGCTCAGTCCAATTGGATAAGGATTTGACTTATGTTGAGGAGTCGGTGGCCATCTTGGACAGGCAAGTTCGAAAGTTAAGGTCAAAGAACATTGCTTCCTGAAGGTTCAATAGAGAGGTCAACCAGTTGAGGCTTGTCTCTATACTCATTTGAGGACGAACGTTTGTTTTAAGAGGGGGAGGATGTAATGACTCGGTCATCGTTTTGAGTATTCTAGCTCCATTATCCTATTTATTGCCTCATCTATGTTCAAAGTGAATTGGGACACTTAGTCCCAAGGTTGGAAGCTTAAGTTGAAAGTGTTGATCGGAGTTTGACTTTTGTGTAGACGACTACGGAATGGAGTTTTGATGGTTTTGATAGCTTCGTATGGTGATATTCGACTTAGGCGGATGTCCCGATGTTGATTTGGAGGTCCGTAGGTTGACTTGGTACTTTTTTGGCGAAAGTTGGAAAGTTGAAGGTTTGGAAGGTTAAAAGGTTTGAACGAGGATTGACTTTATTAATATCGGGCTCGGATTGTGATTCCGGGAGTTGGTATAGGTCTGTTGTGCCATTTGGGACATGCATTCAAAATTTGAGCTCATTCGGAGTTGATTTGATATGTTTCGGCATTAGTTTTAGAAGTTAAATGTTCATTAGTTCATTAGGCTTGAATTGGGGTAAGATTCGTAGTTTTGACATTATTTTGTGTGATGTAAGACCTCAAGTAGGTTCGTGTTGTGTTTTGGGACTTGATACTATGTTTGGACGGGGTCCTGGGGCTCCGGGTGTGTTTCGGATTGAGTTCGGACCATTCCTTCATGTGTTGGAACTGCTGGTTTTTGTACTTCTGGTTTCCTTCTTCGCGATCACGAAGAATGGGTCGCTATCGCGTAGAGTCTTTACTAGCAGGTGGATTTTGCTCTTCGCGTTCGCGAAGATTAGGAAGCGATCGCGAGGGATTGTGGTGTTCGTGTATCGCGAACGCGAGCGGGGGATCGCGTTCGCGTAGAAAGAAGGTGAGGCTATGTGGTGGTATGCGTTGTTCAGCACGTCACGAGGATTGGTCCACGATCGCAAAGCCTGGGGATGTCTGGTCATCGCTTTCGCATCTATAGTCTCATGTTCATGTAAGAGGTTTTTTGAGGTGGTGGAATTTATTTTTTGCAATCGCGAAGGCTTTTCCGCGATCGGAAAGAATAATAACTGGGCAAATTATATAGTACTCTATTTCGATGGTTTGGTTTTTTAAACATATTTTGAGTTGTAGAGCTCGGTTTTGGGCGATTTTGGAGGGAATTTTAACAGTTTGGATCGGAGTAAGTATGTTTGACTCGGTTTTGGTCATTGATCATGATTCCATCATTATTTTTATTATTTAATTAGTGATTTGAGTTGGAAAAATTGGGAGTTTTTTGGAAAAAAATTTCCTAAAGTATAAATTAAGGATTTGAATGTCTATTTGAGATCAGAATTGGATAATTTTGGTATGATTGAACTTGTATCGGAATGGATGATTGGATTTTGTAAGTTTGGTCAGATTCCGAGGTGCTAGCCTGGGGTTGACATTTTGAGTTGACTTTTCTATTTTCATTAAAGATTGAAACTTTATTATCTGGAATTACTTCCTATAGTTTTTATTTATGGTATTAAGTTATTTTGGCTAGATTTGAGCCGTACGAAATTGGATTTTCGGGGGAAAGGCTTATTAGGGGATTAATTCGATTTGTTTGAGGTAAGTATCTTTCTTAACTTTGTGTAGGGGAACTACCGCTTAGGATTTGAGTTTATTTGTGTTATTTGGATTATGTGAAATATGTGTACACGAGGTAACGAGTGTATACATAGGCTTATATGTGGTATTTAACCGGTTTAGACTTTTAGACTCTTTCATGTGTTTAATTAGAAATTGTAATATCATGTCATATCTTTCATTGTTAAATTGTTTACATGCCTTACTTGATGTTGTTATCACATGCTCTATCTCTTATTATCAAACATGTTGTTACGTGCCTTAACTGTCTTTGCTATCTCTCTCATGATCATGTTACCTTCTTTATTGTCGAGTTATTCTTATTTGAAGTTGTTGATTTTTGAGATATCCTTCCTTGTTGGGGAATTCTTGTTCATTTTGTTATTATTGAGCTTCTTGCTCACATTGTAGTTGAGCCGTAGGCTATATGTTGTGATAATTTTGGTATTGTTGATTTTGGCAAGTTGTGGCATATGGACACTTGTGATGCGAGTTATTATTGTGTCGTATATTGATGTGCATGCGGCGGTATAAGGATAAGGATTAATGTGCATGCAGCGACATAAGGTGGGAATTTATGTGCGTGTTGCTAGTAAGGGAATTACTTGAAGCCACGCGGCGACATAAGGGGTTTAATGTGCGTGTAGCTACATATTTTCAAAAATAACTAAATGTAAGGCTCACGCAGCAGTATACGTAAAGGATGTTATTTTGAATTGTAAAATGTGGATACGAGGCGGTACCTCGGCTCTGATCCTTGTTGTACATTCTGTGTTAAAGAGGCTTGTTGGTTGAGCGGTTTTGTTATCTCCTTATTTACGTTACTTGTAATTGTCCGTATTAATTTTTTTTCTGTTTGATCATGTGTTCATTACTTGTTGCCTTTATTGCTTTAAATTTCGTTGTTAGATTACATTATTGAACTCCCTTATAGTCATGTATTTCCTCGCCTTCCATTATTTGTTCATACTATACCTTGTTCAGTTTCTCTTATCCTAGTAGGTGTCTTGACCTAGCCTCGTCACTACTCTATTGAGGTTAATTTTGATACTTACTTATTACCGTTTTGGTGTACTTATACTATGCTTCTGTATATTTTTGTGCAGATCCAAGTACTTCAACTCCGGCTAGGCATTAGTGATTTGACCATATATTTCGGAGACTTCAAGGTATACCTGCTTGACGCTCGCAGGCCTCGGAGTCACCTTATATCCTTACTTTTACTATTGTTTACACTTTATTTAGACAGTGGTGTACTAGAAATTTTCAGTATATTCCGGTAGAGCTTATGACTCAGTTCCATCAGTTTTGAAAATTTTATTACATATGTTTTGTTTTGGAGTTATTATGAGTTTTATCGAATTATCTTATTATCTTTGTTGTTAATTTTGCTAAGCTATCAATAAATATTAGGCTTACCTAATCTTAGAGATTAGGTGCAATCACGACTACCTTAGGTGGGATTTTGGGATCATGACACTAACTCTAGTACTTTATAATTTAAGACCAATGAATCAAGACTTAACAATTAAAGAACTTAACAGCATCATCTTTGAGACTAGGTTCTTCAGTTGTGCAACTTGAATTCCTGAAAGCGACTTCTTGCAATGCTATTTTATGAATAGTTCTTGGTAATTATGTGAAATAACATTAGTTCAATAGTAACAATGTGATCTTTTTTATAAAAGAATGAAGTTGGGCTGAAATACTTTTCTAATGTTTCCCCAAAACCAAAAAGAAATCAATTTAGGAAAATAATCCTAGTAGGTCTTAGTTTTCTTAAATAACTCATACTTCACACGCCTTTCCTCCCATGCAAGTGTTTCTATAAATTGAATCCTTCTTGCAAATAAATCTTTTCAGTTGGTACAAAACTTGTAGCACGCGAAATAAGTCCTTCAAATAATTCTACTTATAATAGGAATACTTCTCTAATTTTTCCCCAAAATCGAAAAGAAATTAATTTAGGAAAATAATCCTAGTAAGTCTTATTTTTCTTAAATAACTCATACTTTAATAAATCTTTTCGGTTGGTACAAAACTTGTAGCATGCGAAATAAGTCCTTCAAATAATTCTACTTATATTAGGAATCATCTTGTAGCTCCTGATCAACGCGCATCAAGGGACTTAGTTCTTTTAATACCTACTTGATAAGTCAATAACCTTATTTATTAGTACATCAAATATCTTCAAAGGACCTAGTTTATAGACTACTATATATTAATTATTAAAACTAATTTAAGCTCAACTTTAATAATCATGAAATCAAAAGATAAAAATAAGGTTTTTTGAGTTGAATGAAAAGAATGTATTTTTTAGGGTCTGTATATCAATATGAATTTGGATTGAGAATCTAACTATATATTTGAACTTGTAAAGTTGGGTCAACAAGGTCCGAATCTTATTTCGAGATTTAACCATGTGGGCCTGGTGTTAACTTTGTTAACTTTGACCTAAGTCTATGTTTTGAGTCATATAACTTTGTTTGGCATCTTGAGGTATTTTTTGGGTTAAAGCGAGCTTGTATGATGGATTTGGATCAAGTAAATGCGGTTTTTGAAAATAGAGCTAGGCTAAAGCCGAGGTAAGTTGAGCCTTGACCTCAGTGAAGGAATGTTTTCTAAATTGTTTTATTTGCTCTATGCTACATGTTTGAAGGTAATGTATACGCAAGGTATCAAGCGTATATGCGGATACCATGTGCTTCTACGCTTGGGTAGATGGATGCGCTTCACTTGCTTTACTTAATTTACTTGTGCTATGACTATTTATGCATCTTCACATGCTAGTATCATATTTTAGGTATTTCTCATATGGTACTTTAACATGATAGGGTATCGTATGTCATGATTAATTATTGCATGACAACTTGAGCATCTTGTTCATGCTAGTATAACATTATAGGCATCATTTACATGCTAGTTTAACATTACAGAATTCATGTACCCGTTTTATATGATGAACTACTTAGTCATATATTATTTCTTATATACGTTTTGTTAGTACATATATTTTATTTTCAGTACTTATTTGAGATTGTTATGTAAAAAGCTGAGTTGTTGGGTGTGTGTACATTTACATTTTATTGAGGTATCAGTTTGAACATGTCATTATATGTTCCAGTTGAGACATATATTTGGACATGTCATTACATGTTCTTGTTGAAGTATCATATAGGGTATCTCCGTTTGGGCATGCCATTGCATGTATCTGTTAGGCCTGTAAAATTACGTTTATGTTGCGTGTGGATAAGGATCTATATCTTTGGAGTCGCCCTCCCATGTTTCATACGTGCAGGTTCAGAAATTCACATAAATTGACGGGTTACTGTTTTGATTATGATACTAGTTGATGAGTTTAAGTATAAAGGTGGAAGCTTTATTATATTTAAGTGAATTCTTATGCCTATTCATATATTTTTATATGCATAGTTATACATATGATTAATATATGTCGTTTCGATGTATTGCATACATGCATTTGATTATTTTTTGAGAAATCATGCATCATATTACATGCTTAGACTATGAATATCACTATGTATGTTATTTTGATACATTGATACAAGCATGAGACTTGCTTGATCGAGATAGGGTGCACGACTTTATTTGCTCTGTTTGTGCATATTGTTTTATGCTTTAGCTGTGTTAGCTTGTTATGTTGCTTCTGTACACTTTCTCTATTTCTACTAGGTATAAGCAATATACAAGTTTATAAAGTGAGTATTTTGACTAGACCCTCGTCACTAATTTATTAGAAAATAGTCAGGATACTTATTGAGTATTGTTCTTGTATACTCATATTACACTTCTGCACCTTGTGTGTAGATTTTGGAGCTGAGTTGTTACGGAGTTCGTGAGCGAGCATTAAAGGGATATTAAAAATTCTAGTTTTTAGCTGCAATTTGTTCATAGTTGTTTAGAACCATGAATTTCTATTTTGTATATTTTAAACGGATAATGTATTTTCTTCATATCAGTATTGTATTTTATTTCTTAGTTGCTCATGATTTATGATTATAATTCTTGGGATAATTTATATTAAATTTCATATTTTTACTTTATTATTTATATGATAATCTTCGGCTTGAGTTGTATTTGTGTTGGTTGATTCGTGTGACGGGTTGGGTTAAATGTCATCACGACTTGGTAGGATTTTGGATCGTGACAAATCAAATGATATATTAAGACAATAGATCTTAGGACGCAATTATATTTTCTTGTACATGAAGCCACATAAGTCATAGTGCACCAAAGTTACTAGACATAGCCAATGGCTGAATAGCTCCGTAAAGCCTAATGATCACACCCAACTATGTCTCCTAAGAGGTCTAGCGGTCGTTGCAAATATAATACGGTTTATAAGTGCGGAGTCGAATCCTACAGAAAATTAACCTACAAATCACAACCACTAGTTTCACAAGAATTCAAGTAATCAACCTTCAAATATATTGAATAATGAGTTGATTGTTTATTAACTAAAAGCAAGATAATTAAAAGGCTATAATTTTAATACTAACAAAGCAAATGTTGTAGACAAGATTGGAAAGGTCTATGGTTTTGATTTCCCCTATTGTCGGAATCTCCCTCGCTACGTTTCCTATAAATTTACCCAAGTATTCTCTACCGATCGCGAGTACTTTGAGTGTGTAGCTCTCTCTCGAGCAACTGCCATAATTTACTAGACGTATTCTCTCGAACTACGCTAGCTGGCACTAAGTCACTGCTCACTATGATCGCACCAAGGTTTCGCTATCTGTAATTCGGCCTTTAAACCCTCCGTATTGATCTCTCAAATACGTTAGGAGTGGTGTTGTTCAACAACTACCTAAATGCGCACTCTCTCTCTCGAGCGGTACACACTAAATAGGCACAGTCAATTGAGGGTCCTTCAACCAACAACAATAATAATATAGTTGAACAAGTAGAGAAAAGTAAATGGCAAATTTATATTAAACGCAATGGAAAATCATCCTTAAATAGGTTCCATCAAACCCTAGATGAGAATTTAGTTATTCATAGTTATTTGCACAAATACAAGATTAGAATTCATAACAATGGAAAATTAGGAAGAAAGAGGAAAAAATGTGAAGTTGAATCATTCTCCTTGCTCCAAGCGTGTTCTTGCCTATACAAAGTCTTCTCTCCCTTCAAAAAGTGGCTAACTTTCATATTTATATGGTTTAGGGTTGAGTTGGGCCGAAATTGCTTCTTCTAATTCGGGTTGGAAAAGTTTAATTTTTCTGCCCCGGTCCCGATCTGGCGAAATGACCCTCACTTCACTGTCCAGGACTTTCCTGGTTTCTTCTGCTTCAATCCCGATCTGGCGAAGTGACCCCCGCTTCGCTGTCCGGGACTTTTCTCTTCAGCTCTTTTTTCCACCAATTTTTCTCTCATTTGATCATTTTCCGCGCAAGTTATCCCTATACATAAGAAACACATAATGAGCATATTTTCACTGAAAAATCGATGTGAGCTCCCCCAACTCACACACAAAATAACACACAAACACACTCAAAATATGCACTTTTCATCCTTTATCACCACCCCACACTTAAACTCTTGCTCGTTCTCGAGCAGCTTTAGGGTATGAACATAATCAAGAATCACCTTTCAAAACATACGCAAGGTGAACACCAATGACAATGTTTTACATCAACGTTTAGATTCCAGCATATGCACAGATTCCAGCATATGCACCATTTATACCTTTTCTCAAGTTTTAAACTCATGCCAAGATTATTTAAAATTTTTGTGTGGATCTTTCTAGCAATCTTGCCTCAAAACCTTACTCTAATGCATTCCACACTATGACTCGCTCCTTGTGCCAACTCAAAAATCAAGGTCACTACCAATCCTTTACAAATCATATGCCCTCGCTAACAAATCACGGAGAGAAAGTAGTTCACACACTCAATTTAAGTTCAAGTATAGTTTAAGAACTCAAATATAGAAAGAATTCGATCACTCTCACAAAGAAACTCTTATGCCACCCACGTTAGTACCATAGGCTTGCCCGTAGTGTATGTCTCTAATAATTTAAGCTCGTACAGTCTAGGATCAAGTAGGACTTTATAGGTTGTAATGTAGGCTAAGGGACGGGTAGGATATATTTGAGAAAATAGTGACTAACCCTCCTAAATACTTAAATACACTACAGTTCACTTTTAAGCACCTTTTTATCTTGACCAATTCGATGTCTTGCCATGAAACCATACACATTAAGGCCCTTCTTCATTAAGCACATCAACATATAGATACTTACTAACCCAGACAAAGATATGAGAGGTGTTATTCTTTTTTTTTCACTCTCTTCAATTTGGTATTTCTGGCTAGTATTTATTTATACACAAGTGTACCTTTTCGGCCTTTTTATGGTTCCACTCAAAAGCTACCCACTTTCTTTATTTACTCTTGTATCTACTTAAGTACTTTCGGAGGTAAAGGTCCAACAAGATTTGATTCAGAGCAAAAGGTATTCGGCTTGTAATGTGGTTTCCAAACAAAAGGTCTACATGCTCAAAAGGGTTGACTATGGATACCATTAGCACTGGTAGGCAAATAGGCTAAATGGTCAATCAAATAAAGCCTCTATCACTTCCCAAACTTACAAGACTTAATCATTTCGCTTTGACTCACACACGGGGAAAGTTCTAGACTAGAAAGGATGGCATAAAATACACTAAAGTCTCACCTCACACAATGCACATGACTCACTTAGGACGGCTCGGACCTGACACTCGAGTTAAAGCAACGAGCACATTCATCATAAACTTTCAGCACACAAAAATTAATCACAAGAGTCTAGAGATGAGCCTCGGTGTCAAAAGAAAGCCACACATATTGTGAAGGCATGTAATTATAGAGATCATGAAGAAAGTACTTAGTTCAAATGCTCCAGACCAAAGTCTCGATATAAAACATGTCAAAAGAACAAATTACTCAAGCTTTTTCCTAATTCCATTGTCGTTTCAACCAGAAAACAACATAAAAGAGAAACAAAAAAATCTTTTTGTTTTTTTCTTTAGACTTTAGTCCCTCAAGAAAACTGTCTCGGTAATCCATCGTCAGGAAAAATCCATAATTCTTTACAAAGTTTGAAAAGAAAAGATCTACCTAAAACTACCTAGTTCAAGAAACTGCATCCTCGAAAAAGATCCGTGGTTTAAAGAAAACCCGGGATTAAGCCACTACAAAAAAAAAAAAAACTACTACAATTATACAATTATAATGGTTATAAGAGTGATCATGCAGTTCAAAATATATCACTAGCAATTAAGCACATGACAGAAATATTAAAGCCAGACACCCCACCCCACACTTAAGAATGTGCACTGTCCTCGGTTTCACAATATCATATAAATACAAATAAGCAAGATCAAAAGTAGAGTGGGTGTCATAAAGTCTCTCAAAATCACTCGGGTCGAGGTGATGACCGGTAGTGAACCTCGGTCACAGCGGCTAGTCCTGGCTCCTCTGCAATAGTACCATCAGTAGCACTCAAATCAACTGTCCGAAGCCCTTCTGCATCAGCCTGTAACTTGATAGTTATTCCATGTTATTTAGCACAATTCAACAACATGTGGGTAAGGCACACCTCAGTTATCCCTAAGTTGGCCGCGGATGATACTTGTCTTTGAAAGAACACAATTGAAGTTCATAAGATAGCCAACGGCCATCCCACACTTAAGATATGTTCGTATTGCCAATAACGGTAGGTTAGCTACTCAGACTTCACTAAACCTCACCAAAACAAATTTTCATTCGGACAAATCATCGAACACTTTATGTGCACAACTTTTGTTTTAGCTTCATTTGATTCAATTTGCCAATAGTGTCATTTTTTTTATTTTTTTTTAAATCCCACCCAAATTAGGAGGATCTATAGTGTTTCCACACTTCCCCTCCAGTATGACTCGAACCCAGGACCTAATGGACATGAGTGGAGGTACTTTACCAACTGAGCAAGTCTCGCTTGTCCAATAGTGCCATGACTTAAGAGAATGGGAGAGTTTTTTTTAATTATTTTTATTTTATTTTATTTTATTTTTTATTTTATAAACTAACTAGAAAATAGAAAAATAGAAAAGAAAAAAAAATTAAGAAATTACCTGGGGTCGCGCTATGACCACGCGACCTGGAGACGCGCCCATTTACTTGTTCAGTTATGGCCAGTACCGGTCTCGCGAAGCCATGGGCACTTTGTTGTCCCTTCTTCTCTTTTTCTTTCTCTTTTGGTCCCGGTCTCACGAAGCGAGACACACTTCGCTGTCCCCAAAAGTTTTCTCCTCAACATTCTTGGTCTCGATCTCGCGAAGCTAGCTTCACTTCGCTGTCCCCCGCGTTCTCTCTTTTTTTTTAGAGACTAAATGACAACTAGACGAAAATAAGAAAATTGGGTTGCCTCCCAACAAGCGCTTGATTTAACATCGCAGCACGACGAATTACAACATTACAATGGGTTGCCTCCCACGAAGCGCCTGATTTAACGTCGCGGCATGACGCACACTTTCTGGATTATACTTCACTCACATATTGAGGTTCGTTCAATTGTATCACATCTTTCTCTCCTTTTTTGTCACTCATTCGTAGGTAGTGTTTCAACCTTTGCCCATTTACTCTAAACCTATTCGTCCCATCCTCGTACTCAATTTCTGCAGCTCCATTTGATAGCACATGCACTAATCTGAATGGTCCCGACCATCTAGACTTCAACTTGCCCGGAAACAACTTCAATCTCAAATTGTATAGCAATACCACATCTCCAGGTTTAAAATTTCGCTCAAGAATATTTTTGTCATGCATCATATTCATTCTCTCCTAATATAGCCATGTACTCTCAAAAGCATGGTAACGGAACTCGTCAAGCTCGTGCAACTCTGTGACTCTTCTTGTACCCGCTATTTACATATCGAGATTCAGTTGCCTCAATGCCCACAAAGCTCTATGCTCCAACTCTACTGGTAAGTGACACGTTTTACCAAATACTAGTTTATATGGAGTCATGCCAATTGGAGTTTTAAAAGAGGTACGATTGGCCCAGAGTGCATCGTCTAACTTTTTCGGCCAATCCGTTCTTGTAGCATTCACGGTCTTTGTTAACACACTCTTTATTTCTCTATTCGACACTTCCACTTGCCCACTTATTTGTGGATGATATGGGGTGGCAACCTTGTGGCGAACACCATATTTTTCTAACAACTTTGCGAAAGCTCAGTTGCAGAAGTGAGTGCCTCCATCACTGATTATTGCCCTTGGAGTGCCAAACTGGGTGAATATATCCTTTCTCAAAAAAACAATGACTCCCTTTGCATCATTTGTAGGGAGTACCACATCTTCCACCCATTTTCACACATAGTCCACAGCTACAAGTATATACTTATTTCCATATGAGCTGACAAAAGGCCCCATGAAATCGATTCCCCATACATCAAACACTTCCACCTCCTGTATTCGGTTCATGCGCATCTCATGTCGGTGAGAAATATTCCCGATCCATTGGAATTCATCACAACCCTTCACATAGAGATGTGCATCTTTGAAGGCCAGTAGAAGTCTGACTCCAAAACTTTCGCAGTTGTCCTTACTCCCCCGAAATGGCCACCATATGGGGATGTGTGACAAACCTGCAAAACAGAAGATTGGTCTGTCTCAGGGATACATATCCAGATCATGTTATCAACACAAATCCTGAACAGATAAGGCTCATCCTAATAATACGTGCGACAGTCACAAAAAAACTTTTTCTTTTGGACAGAGGAAAAATCATAGGGGACAATACCGCTCGCCAGGTAGTTTGCAATGTCTGCATACCATGGCGATACCTCAAGGCTCGTGGCCAACAGTTGTTCATCCGAGAAAGTCTCTACAATCTCTTCCACCTCAACCTTCTTCTCTGCTCCTTCCAGCCTAGACAAGTGATCAGCCACTTGGTTCTCCGTTCCCTTTCGGTCACGGATTTTCAAGTCAAATTCTTGCAGCAGTAGCACCCATCGAATCAGGCGTGGCTTTGACTCCTTCTTCTAAATTAGGTACCTGAGAGCAGCATGGTTAGTAGAAACAATTACCTTCAAGCCTACCAGGTATGACCTGAATTTGTCAAATGCGAACACCACTGCTAGTATCTCCTTCTCGGTCACTGTGTAATTTAGTTGGGCACCACTCAAGGTTCTACTTGCGTAGTAGATTGGATGCATGACTTTATCTTTTCGCTGCCCAAGAACTGCTCCCACAACATAATTTCTTGCATCACACATCAGCTCAAAAGGTTGCTCCCAGTCAGGTGCCACTATAATTGGTGCAGTCACCAACCTCTTCTTCAACTCCTCAAAAGCTACCCTGCAGTCATCAGAAAACACAAAGGGGTGATCGTTTTCAAGTTATTTACATAAAGGGTTATCAATTTTAGAAAAATCTTTTATAAACCGCCTGTAGAAGCTAGCGTGACCAAGGAAACTTCTTATGGCCTTGACGGAAGTGGGTGAAGTTAACTTCTCAATTACATCAACCTTAGCACAGTTCACCTCAATGCCCTTACTGGACACTAGGTGTCCCAAGACTATACCTTCTTGTACCATGAAATGGCACTTTTCCCAGTTCAGTACCAGATTAGTCTCCATACACCTCTTCAATACTCTTTTCAAGTTTATTAGGCACTCATCAAATGCGTTCCCCACCACCGAGAAGTCATCCATGTAAACCTTTATTATGTCCTCTACCATATCTGTGAACATAGCCATTATGCACCATTGGAATGTGGCGGGTCCATTGCATAGGCCAAACGGCATTCTCCGAAAGGCATAGATGCCATACGGACAGGTGAACGACATTTTATCTCTATCCTCCGGGGCAATAGAGATCTGATTATACCCCGAGTATCCATCCATGAAGAAAAAGTGGGACCTCCTCGCCAATCTATCTAACATCTGATCAATTAAAGGTGGGAAATGGTCTTTTCGGGTGGCCTTGTTCAACCTTCTGTAATCCATACAGATTCGTTATCCTGTAACTATTCTTGTTGAGATCAACTTGTTGTTATCATTTTCCACTACAGTTATTACACCCTTCTTTGGCACACATTAAACTGGGCTGACCAGTTGCTGTCAGAGATGGGGAAGATGATTCCTGCATCTAACCACTTGATCACTTCTTTCTTCACCACTTCTTTCATGTTGAGGTTCAGCCTTCTTTAATGTTCTCTGGAAGGTTTGTGCCCATCTTCCAGTAGAATATTATGCATACCTAATGTTGGACTGATACTTTTTATGTCTGCAATGGTCCACATAATTGCAGTCTTACACTCCTTCAGAATCTGCAAAATTTGTTCTACTTGCACATCTAACAAACCAGATGAGATAATAACAGGAAATGTCGAACTAGGTCCTAAGAAAGCATACCTGAGGTAAGACGGTAACAATTTTAGCTCCAAATATAGTGGCTCTACATTTAATGGCTTAACTGGAGGAGTCTTTCTTTCTTGTAAGTGTAAAGGATCAAATTCGAGCTCTCTTTTCTAGTATCCTTGCCCTTCAAGAGCCAAAACTCACTCTGCCAAGTCCTCACCATCTACCTCTTCTAAGTTTATCAGGCAGGCTACTAGAGGGTCTTTTGTGTTCAGTGCCTCATCTTCCTCCTCCAGAATCACATCCACGGCTTCAATCAAAGAGCAGTTAGCAAACTTACTGGGTCGCCGCATAGACTTTTGCACATTGAACATTATTTCTTCATCGTTTAGTCTCATCTTTAGCTCCCCAGTTTCACAATCAATTAAAGCTCTCCATGTGGCCAAGAATGGACTCCCCAAAATTATGGGGATCTCTTCATCAACTTGGCAGTCCAGAATGAGAAAATCTGCCGGAAACACAAACTTTCCAACCTGCACAAGTATATCATCAAGTATACCTGATGGCCTCTTCACCGTTCGGTCGGCTAGCTGTAGTAACATGGATGTGGATCTTGCCCTTCCAATGCCTAACCTTTTATATATAGACAAGGGCATCAGGTTTATGCTCGCCCCCAAATCACACAATGCTTTGGCAAAAGCATCGCTGCATATGGTGCACGGAATTGTGAAACTCCCTGGGTCGAATAGCTTCTCCGCTATAGGTCTTATTATAACAGCACTACAAGTCTGGGTTAGTGTCACAATTGCCAAGTCTTGAAAGTCGAACTTGCGATACATCAAGTCCTTCATCATTTTTGCATAACCGGGCATCTCCCTTAAGGCATCAATCAGTGAAATGTTCACCTGGATCTGCTTCAACATCTCCATGAATTTCTTATATTTCTTATCCTTCTGATATTTGGACAACCTCTACGGGGAGGGTGTTGGTGATCGCTTCTTTCCTGTGACTTGAGTTAGATCTTGATCAGACACTTTTTCTAATGCCTTTTCTTGCACTTTCTCAGTTTCCTTTGCAACCTCTTTTTTTTTTTGTTCAGTTCCTCTTGAGCTGGTTGCACTCCTACTTCAGTTAGCTTAGTTGACTCATCTACCTCAATTGGTACTGGCACAAGTATCTCAGTTGGTCGGTTCTCGCGATCAATTTCTTGCTCTAAATCAAGATCTCTACCATTTCTCAAATTCACCGCCATCAGCTGCTTCGGCCCATGCTCTTTCGGATTGACATGTGTGTCCGCAGGTAGTGTCCCTTGGGGATGATTATTCAAAGCTATAGATATCTGCCCTAATTGAATCACATTGCCTTTTATCACTGAGTCGTGTGGTTCAACCTTCTCTTGCATTTTCCCATTGGACCCAATCAGTTGTTGCATCATTGTTTTAATTTCAGACAACCCATCATCTTGTCTAACTATCTCTTGTTGTTGAGGCTGTTGATAAGCTAGCTGCAGATTTTGCTGATTGTATCCTTGTTGCCATTGGTAAGGCACAACTTGACCCTGTGGTCGCATAGCTCCAGGATTGTTGTTGTTATTGTATTGCTGTTGTGCTGGTCTATACTGCTAATTATGCTGCCCCTAATTCTGACCACCTTGCCTCTGGCCTCCATAGTTGTCCACATAGTTCATGTTCTCTTGATAGTTTTGAGTGTCACTTTCACCACTCCACGTGCACACATATGGTTGGTTAATGCATGGTGTGCATAAGCCTCCATTAGTCGTGTCAACTATGTGCACCTACTTTTGGCCCGACTCATCAATCTTTTTAGTGAGGATACTCAATTGCGTTGTCACAGTAGCCATGTTCTTAGGCATGGAGTTGTTTGGGTCTAGCTAGGGCTACAGAGTGATTTTAGAGTCCCTTGTCATCAATCCTGAGTTTTGAGCCATTTTATCAAGTAAAACCTTACACTCTCTGAATGATTTGCTCAAAAATGCTCCACCTGCTGAAGCATCAACATTGGCCTTCAAGCTGTCTGCCAATCCCATGTAGAACCTTTGCCCCAACATCTGATCTGGAATGCCATGATGTGGACACTTTACCAGCATCCCTTTGATTCTCTCCCACGTCTCTTACAATGTTTCTGTTGGCTTTTGCCTGAAGCTCAAGATCTCATCAACTTGCTTGGCAGTCTTATTGGGTGGGTAGAATTTGTTCAAAAACTGCTTGACTATTTCCTCCCAAGTAGTGATGGAGTTTATGGGGAGCGAATATACCAAGTCTGAGCCTCTCCCATCATTGAGAATGGAAACAACAACAACCTTATTGCTTCCAGTGTCACATTTGGTTGCCATTGCATGACACAAACCGACGGGAAATTTTTCAGATGCTGCTGAGGATCTTCAATGTAAGACCCTGAAAACAGTCTCTTGTTCTGCAACAAATGTAACATGTTGTTTGTGATTCGAAATGATTCCGCTTGTATCTGAGGGACTGCAATTGCGGTTGCCATATTTTCAGCGGTGGGTTGTGCCCAATCATACAAGGCTGCTTCTGGCACAAGAGGTGCCACACCCTGATTGTCCGGGTCATTCACATTGTTTCGGTTGTTTTGGTCGTCTGTGACGTCACCCATGTCTAGTTCGATTCGTTCTGTTGAGTTCTGTTGTCGTTTGTCCTTCTTGTTTGCACGATTTAATTCCTTGAAAGCTTTCCCAGGATCTGATAATGCTTCAAACAATTTATCAGTTCTTGATGAGTTTCTAGGCATGCACCTATAACACCTAAGACTACAAACATTAGAATTTCAATATAATTAATTTAAAATGAAAAAAATTTGATTAAACTAAGAATCCTAGCAATTCCTCTAGCTGTAATTAATAACACCGTTAATTCTCCCGCAACGGCGCCAAAATTTGATCATGCCTAACTATGCCTTCTAAGATGTCTAGCGGTCGTTGCAAATATAATTTGGTTTATAAGTCTGGAGTCGAATCCCATAGGGAATTAACCTACTAATCAAAACTACTAGTTTCGCAAGAATTCAAGTAATCAACCTTCAAAAATATTGAATAATAAGTTGATTGTTTATTAACTAAAACCAAGGTTATTAAAAAGCTGTAATTTTAATACTAACAAAGCAAATGTTGTAGACAAGATTAGAAAGGTCTAGGGTTTTGATTTTCCCTATTGTCGGAATCTCCCCCGCTATATTTCTTATAAATTCACTCAAGTATTCTCTACCGATTATGAGTATTTTGAGTGTGTAGCTCTCTCTCGAGCAACTACCATAATTTACTAGATGTATTCTCTCGAACTACGCTAGCTGGCACTAAGTCACCGCTCACTATGATCGCACCAAGGTTTCGTTATCTCTAATCCCGTCTTTAAACCCTCCGTATTGATCTCTCAAATACGTTAGGAGTGGTGTTGTTCAACAACTACCTAAATGCGTACTCTCTCTCGAGCAGTACACAATAAATAGGCACAGTCAATTGAGGGCCCTTCAACCAACAACAATAATAATATAGTTGAACAAATAGAGAAAAGTAAATGGCAAATTTATATTAAACGCAATGAAAAAATTATCATTCAATAGGTTCCATCAAACCCTAATGAGAATTTAGCTACTCATAGTTATTTACACAAATACAAGATTAGAATTCATAACAATGGAAAATTAGGAAGAAAGAGGAAAAAACTTGAAGTTGAACCTTTCTCCTTACTCCAAGCGTGTTCTTGCCTCTCCAAAGTCTTCTCTCCCTTCAAAAAGTGGCTAACTTTCATATTTATATGGTTTAGGGTTGAGTTGGACCGAAATTGCTTCTCCTAATTGGTTAGAAAAGTTGAATTTTTCTGCCCCGGTCCCGGTCTGGTGAAGTGACCCACACTTCATTGTCCGGGACTTTTCTGGTTTCTTCTGCTTCGGTCCCGATCTGGCGAAGTGACCCTCGCTTCGCTGTCCGGGGCTTTTCTCTTCAGCTCTTCTTTTCACCAATTTTTCTCCCATTTGATCCTTTTCCGCGCAAGTTTATCCTTACATATAATGAGCATATTTTCACTTCAAAAGCGATGTGAACTCCCGCAACTCACACACGAAATAACACACAAACATACTCAAAACATGCACTTTTTATCCTTTATCTCCTAACATACCCCATTATTTGAAATGTACTTGTGCACGTCAATGAATGTCCAAAATCCTATCGTTTCTTATTGGCAGTGGTATTAAATGGAAGTATTGGACTACATTTAACCCATTTAAATGAATCAAATTAATAAATGAGTTGAGTCTTGGGTTCAGATAAATGAATCTTTAAAAATCTATTAATCTGACAAATCGAATCGAGCTGTACCAACTGTTAGGTTTCTCTTAGTAAAATTGTAGGTTATTTTATACATCTATAACAACACTAATAATTAGAATAGATTTTTAAATTTATAAAAGTAACCAAAAATACCGAATAAATTATATATGAAAATATAGTTTCTATATTAAGTTTAAAAATAATAAAGCACTAAAAAATATTTTTGGGCTTTGAGATTACGAAAATGGTTACTAGCTATTCCCAAACCTATTATGCTACTCCTATTTAAATTAAATTTTGTTCAATAGTAGCAAGCCACAAGGTATTTAGTGATTTTGAATAGAGAGCCACAAGGTATTGAATATCGTTTCTCTCGTATGACTTAGATTTTTCTTATTGACTAATCAATCTTCTAATATACTCTATTCTTGAGACCCAAATTGATTAATATCTTCTCATTCGTGTGACTTATATTTCTCTTATTTTTGCTTAATTCTTTTATGTTGATGTAGAATAGTGGGATTGATATGTATTCTGGTCATCTTTCATATTCACTTGATTCATCGTCTTTTAAACAGTATAAATGTCTATAGAGTTCTGCTAAAGTCCTATATAAGTGCGTATATTATCGCGTCCGAACTTTTACTAGCGACTCTTACATGACATTTATAAAATACCTGAAAAGTAACCGAATCGTATCGATACCGAAGAGAATCAAGATGACTGTGACGGTCTTGAAAAGTCTAATTTTGATTATACAAATTAGAATAACCGAAGAATTGATATGTTATAAATTTTACAAAATAATCGATCGAATCATTGACACCCCTATATGGATCAGTTTAAATTAAATAATTGGTCATAGCTTATTCGACTCAATTCAAAATCATTTTCCTTTATTTATATGTTCTTTTATAATTTCTTAATTATCAATCAAACTAATAAATATATTTTTTAATTTACTTATTTATCATGACTATAACAAACAAAGAAAATAAAGAATATGTTTGTATTTGATAAATTTCTAGTGGGTCAATTGGGATTACATATGCAGTCCAAATTGATCTATTAACTTTTAGATGTGCTAATATAAGGTTCAAAAGTATACGCTTAATTTGTCACCCATGTTCATTGGTAGCTGCTGGCTATAGCTTGCGTAAAGGATATGACTTGTAATCTTAGTTCCTTCCACGTGAAGAAATATAATACGATAGACATTAGACGGTGGGTGCCATTTCAAAAATGACAAACTGATAAAGTCAAATTCCTAATCAGCCGTTTAAAGATAAAGTTGGATTCTTCTATGCTAGTTATAAGGAAGCGTCAGCTTTTTTTTTCTCTTCACTAGGTACGCGGCTGATTTTATTTTACAGTAATAACAATAAAACAGAAACAATAAAACAAAATAAGAGGGGTGGCTGGACCAAGACCTCCGTGAAAACTAAAGTAGACTCATTAAAAGAGGGTATTCTTTATACGAATTCAAAAGAGCTAAAAAACCTAAAGTAATCTAAAAGTGTCTTGCTCTATTTTCATTTTTTCAATTTGCTGTCTCCTAGCTAAATTTTTCTTCTTTTTTTCATAATTATATGTGTCTGAAATTTACTTTAGTGATCATTCGATCGACTGTTGCGAACGCTTTTTTGTTATTGATTTTCTTTATTTTTAAGATTTAAATTTGAAAATTCTACTTAAGGGACACTATTCATTCATCACAAACCTGAGTGGTTGCTAGCTAATTACCTCCTTAGTCGTAAGTTAAAGTTAGAACAAAATTCTTCTATAGTAATTCCATGTGTATGCCTAAGAGTGGACACATAAATTCAGTCCAGTATGTCTCCCTTTCATCCAATAGCAGTTTGGTTCATCCCTGGGAATCTATCATATTATTGTACTAGTGCGTTATAATATTTATACATTAAAGAGTTGGGTGGAAATTAGAGTGTCTTTTGGTTATGCAATACTAGGAATGAGGTCATGGAAGCCAATAATGATGTTAATCTTTTTCTTTTTTACTTGGCTAAAGGTTGTCATCTCCTATAATCCACCTAAATGTTTTTAAATGGTGCTCTCAATCTTGATTAATTTTTTATTTTGTCCATAATTATCTCTCTTTCTCTCCTGATTTCGTTCTTAAAATACGGCATATCTTGAAATGATCTTTATTGTAGATGTATTTGACTTCAATTTATTTAATCTTCCAGTGGGTTGCTTTAATACCGAATACTAATTATGTTTTGTGGTGAAAAGTGAAAACAATGGATGACATATATGATATAATTCAATAAATCACCCAATATGTATATATATAAGAAATAAGTATAAATAACTAAATTCATAGTTTAAAATTTGTTCTTTCAACTCAGAATCTACGACTTACAAATTCTAGATCCATCACTGTATACTTTCATCCATGCCCAACTTGAAATTTTGGAGTTACAGGGAAAATATATTCATATTTGGCAATCGCATGCGAAGCAGAGTTGTTATTTTTGTTATTATTATTATTATTATTATTATTATTATTATTATTATTATATAATGAAGCCTTACTATGCCACGTAATTGCTTTTGAAGAGTTAACATGTCTTACGTCTCCATTATATATCATGTTTCTGGCACCCTATTTGTACATTTCAACAGAATAGTTACTACAAATCATGTGAGACACATGAGTGATATCCAAACTACCAATCTAGTACAAAATTTTACAGTCCACAAGTTTGTTTGCTACTTGGCATCTATCAATTGCGTGGAAAGATTTCATTTTTGTTCACGCTACTTTGATCGATAACATAGTTGTGGACAACATTGTATTAAACATATAAATGGTCTACATTATATTGAGATACAAAAAGTAATTGTATTTCCAAATGCTATATACAATTACTATTTCACTGAGCATGCAGATCCGTTAGGCTATAGATGTTAGTTCTAATATTTGAAATAATATTTGGAGATTGTATCAAATAACTGGTTGTTTATTAAATTAATCCATTATTCAACTCCAAATTTGAAATATAGAATTTGAAGTTTGAAAATTTGATTTTAGGGGGTTTTCAAGCTTTTTGAAGTTTTCAATAACAAAATTTCAACATTATTTTCATGTCCAAATATAACTTCAACTTCCAAATACCTTTTTCTAACTTCTAACGTCAATAATATTTTTTTCCAATTCTCAACCAAATCATGTTGAAATGCCAACCATAGATAATTTAATCCTATCCTTGTTAGACAAATTAGTGCAATTTTTCATTTGTGAGTTGTTTTAACTCATTTTAGGACTTTATTTTTGTGATTACCCAAAATGTCATCTTTAAATTTGATAATTAATTTTATGTTCTAAGACCTTAAAAAGCACTATTTATTTACTCCTCGACTTGCGTGCGTAGTCCGTACAATTTTTCGGAAAGTTCTTATGTGAAAATGGATTAAAATATGAAATAGAGTTTTAAAACTCAACTGAGTTGACTTTGGTCAACATTTTGAGCAAACGGACTCGGATCAGTATTTTGATAGTTCTGATAGGTCCGTATCGTAATTTGGGACTTGGGCGTATGCCCGAAATTGAATTACGAGGTCCCTAACCCGAGATATGGAATTTTGATAAACAATTAAAAGCCTGAAAGCTTGATGATTTTTAAGAAGATACCGATGTTGGATTTACTGACACCGGGTCTGTATTCTAGTTTCGGAGTTCAGTATAGGTCCACTATAATATTTATGACTTGTCTGCCGAATTTGGTGAGAAACGGAGTTGATTTGACGTGATTCGGATGTTCGGTTGTAAAAATATAAGTTTAAAAATTTTCTTGAAAATTTCATTCGATTTGGGGTTCAATTCGTAGTTCTAGGTGCTATTTGGCGATTTGATCGCGCGAGCAAGTTTGTATGATATTTTAGGACTTAGGTGCATGTTTGGTTTGGAGCCCCGAGGGCTCGGGTTGGTTTCGGGTGATTAACGGATCATTTTTGAACTTGAGGAAACTCTAGAAACCTACTTATGGTTTCCTTCTTCTAACGCGAAGAAGAAATTTGGACTGGCACAAATTGTGCTTCGCGTTCGCAACTAAGGGCACGCATTCGCGAAGGGTCGAGATGCAAAGCTTCACGTTCGCGAGTGGAGTCTCGCGTTCGCGGAGGGGAAATGACCGGAGAGGATTTTTGCCTTTGCGTTCGCGAAGGGCAACCCGCATTCGCGAAGGCCAAGTCAGGCAATGCATCACGTTCGCGAGGTTGCCTTCACGTTCGCGTAGGGTAAAATTTGGGCAGCACAAAATTGTGCTTCGCGAACGCGAGGCACTGACCGCGTTCGCGAAGGGTAACAGTTCAAGAAATAGAACTTAAGTTCTTGAAAATGGGATTCGTCCCATTTTCAACTCTTTTTTTCTTTTTGAGCTCGGGTAAGGCGATTCTTGGGCGATTTTCACGGGAAAAAATATTGGGGTAAGTGTTCCTTATCCTATATTGATTATATTTCATGATTCCATATTCATTTATATCATGAATCCGTGAAATTTTGGGAGAAAAATAATTTTTTTATAAAATCTTCCAAAAACAAAAATTTAAGATTTGAAGGTCCATTTGACATTGGAATTGGATAATTTTTGTATGGTTGGACTCGTCTCGGAATGGGTGTTCGAATTTCATAAGTTTTTACGTGATTTGAGACGTGGGTTCCACTGTCGAATATTTTAATGAATTTCAGATTTTTATCCGAAAAATTAGTAAAATCATATGGAATTAATTCCTATGATTCGTATTGAGTATGTTCAATTGTTTATGAATAGATTTAAAACTTTTGGAGACAAATTTAAAAGGAAAAGTTGTGGTCAAGTAATTGACTGGAATTTGCAAAGCGAGGTAAGTGTCGTGGTTAACCTTGACTTGAGGGAATAGAACCCTTAAACTATTTGTTATGTGAAATGCATGTGAACGACTATAGGCGAGGTGACGAGTGTCTATACGTCATCAAATTAATTATTTGCCTACTTACTTGAAAAATCATAAATTATTTTAAATCATGAATTAATTGTTATGATAATTGTTTCTCTCCTATTCTTTGTTAAATATTAATTTTTGAATTGCTGCAATAATTGCTACATGCTTATTTGATTTATGTGCATTAATTGCTACTTGACATTTGGCATATTAAATATTACACTGCCTATTTTTTCCCTGATTTCTATAATAAATTGTTATTTGTCATTGTTTGTTTTATAATTAAATCATAATTATTGTATGATTGTTGTCTTAAAAATTTTATATTAATTGTTGCATTTATTAGGACAATTTCTTCTATAAGAATTGGTAAATGGATATATTGGAGGAGCGGGTTGCACGCCGCAATAGAATTGATTGAATTATATATTGGGGATCGGGTTGCACGCCACAACGGAAATGAAAGCAAATATATATATATATATATATATATATATATATATATATATATATATATATATATATATATATATATGTATGTATGTATGTATGTATGTATGTATATTGGGGGATTGGATTGCACGCCGCAATAGACTTATTTAAAAATCAATATTGGGGGATCGGATTGCACGCCGCAACAGACTTATTTAAAAGTCTATACATACTTGATTAAAATAAATATATGAGAGGATTGAAAATGAATATATTGTGGGAGCGGTTTGTACGGTGCAACGAGAATTGGTTGAAATAATAATGGGTTATGACTGCTGAGTTGGCTTCAATTATTATAAATGAGTTAACTGATTTATTTCTATTATTTGTTGTTGTTATTAATATTGCGTACAGGTTAATGTAAGTGACCCGCCTTAGCCTCGTCACTACTTCGTCGAGGTTAGGCTCAGCACTTACCAGTACATGAGGTCGGTTATACTGATACTACACTCTGCACTTCTTGTGCAGATTTCAGAGTTGGTCCTAGCGGCGTACCATAGACTTGCTCGAATTTCAGCTACCCTGAGGAGACTTGAGGTATAATTGCACGACGTCCGCAGTTCTGAAGTCCCCGTCTACTTTACTTTAGTTGTGTGTTTGTTTCCAGTTAGCTTTATTTTATTCACACCTTTATTTGTATTATTCTAGAAGCTCGTGCACTTGTGATACCAATTCTTGGATGGTATTTAGACACCGTTATTTGTATGAATTAATCACTATATTTCAGACTTTACTTCCGCATTTGTTTCAATTGTTATTAATAAATTTAAAAATTATTTTTAAAATGGATAATATTATTCTAACGTTGGCTTGCCTAGCAAGTGAAATATTAGGCGTCATCACGGACCAAAGGTTGAAATTTCGGAACGTGACAGTTTTTCTGCAATACAATTTAATCCGATCATTGTAAGACTAATGCCACCTTGTATATGTCATAGGATATCGAATATCGAATATCTGACCTGTTTCAATATACAAATGAGTGGTATGGCCTATTTGGCAATCCAATCAACCACACCCCATTTGTGCCAATTTGAAATAAGTGTATCACCTTTATTTCCAACTCTAATAAATATAGAAGTCAACTAGACAACAAAAGAAAAATTAATGTACGGAAGTTAATTAACATATCTCAATTAAATTGTGATTCTTAAAATGAAAGTACTTGATTTTATACGTGTATTAAGTGCATGTAATTAAGTTTTCTCTCGAATGGATAAAAGCGAATGATCTAAGTTTCAAATTACAAAGCGACTCATGTACCACTTCATTTCTTCCTTTCTATCTGTAATCCTCCCTCAAAGTTAGTTTCGTAACTTTGTACACTCTCTGGTCCATTTTAATCGATTTTTTTTTGTTATTTTTATACATATTAAAAAATTTATATATTAGCATTAATTAACAATAAAATTGATCAAATTAATTTTAATTTGTTCATTGAAAATATCACAAATATTTATTGACTCTTTATTCTAAGAGTAATTTTAAAAGAAAAAGAAAATAAATTTTTTTTAATATCTGAAAAAATCAGGTATTGCGAACAAAAAAAATCAAAAAAATAATTAAAGTGAGTAATGTGTTATAAACGTTCGCCAATCTTGAAGGCTAATTTGTGCACTAATGTTATAAGTTCAAACGTGAAGTCGTCGGCACTCGGCAATCGGCATCATTATCATTTCCCCATCCATGATGTAGATGATGCATATAGAGACCATTAGATAATGTCCACGTATTCATTGAGGAGTTTTGTCTTTTTTTGTTGTAAAATTCTGTTACATCAGAAATTAGGGAAAGAGACGAAAAGGAGACAATAAAAATTGACCACCTATACTATGTTAGGAACATTAACGTGTATGACGTGTACGACCAGAGGCGGACCCAGAATTTGAGCACGACGAGGGCACCACCGTATGCTAATCACTAGCGATAAAATTCGGCGTGCAACTCTTTGAAAACTTAACGATTATGATAACTTATCATCCAAGTATTATTAAAAAAAAGTTCTAAAGAAAAAAAAGGAACCGAACAAATATATATATATATATATATATATATATATATATATAGAGAGAGAGAGAGAGAGAGAGAGAGAGAGAGAGAGAGAGAAAGGGGGGGAGGGAGAGAGAATGAGAGATTTCTTCGCAAAAGGTGCTATGGGAAGAAAATGAATAAAATTAATTAAGTTGACTATTATGTATTAGTACTAAACTATAAATAAATTCAAAAAAAAAGATAAAAGTAAAAAATAAAGCAATTTGCTATTAAATATAAATTATATTGTATTCAAAGAACTAAAATATTAATTAAGTTGACTATTATATATTAGTACTAAATTATAATTGAATTAAAAAAAAAAGAAGATAAAAGTAAAAGATAAAGCAATTTGCTATTAAATATAAATTACATTGTACTCAAATAATAAAAATAAAAAGGACAGGAAAAAGTTGAATGTGGGTTTTGAACTTGCATCACTAGCAAAGTTGGGAAGTTAAGTGCTCAAAGCAACCAATTCTTCCATCTACCTCTTTGTTTCTGGGGGCACACTTAAAATATTTAAGGGGTCCCATATAAATGTACAAATATATATATAATACTATATACAGACTTTTTGCCGAGGCTAATGGGGTCACGTGACCCCTCAACCTTTAACGTAGGTCCGCCTCTGTAACGACTAGACGGTAAGTTTTAGTATACAATTGTAAAACTATATTTATTGTGGTGTTCAGAATCTACTGAGCTTAACTTCTTTAACCTTTGGAGCGTCAGGTGTTGTCTTAATTTTTTTATCATATTTAATTTTTTTATCTCTTGAATAAAAGGATAAAATGTTTTTCATAATTTGATTTTTTTTTTTTAGAAGAAAAATATAATTCTTTCATATTTGGTTAATTCTTTTTCTTGGATGAAAATATTTGAATTTCTATAAATTGAGGATCATTCCTTTTCATTCAGCAGTATCCACAATATAGTCATAAGGGGTTTGCGAGTCTTGTTTAGGGGGAGAACTTTTCGGGACAAGTATTAGTGTGTCACTTGTGTTTGCCTCTTTGTGGGATTATTTTTTCGATAATTTGTGCTTTCTTTTATATAGTGGATTGTTCATCTCCACCCGTAGATGTATGTCAAATTAACCGAACCACGTTAAATATTTGTGTCTTTTTTAGGTATATTTCTCTTTTGTTGTCTGATTTATCATCATTCAACATTTGTTTTACTAGATTTCGCATAACACGTGATTATTTCGATCCTAACATTGAATTACGTTAGAAAAATAATATCTTATTCACCCATTTGAATGAGATCGATAGAGAAGTTCCTTTGACCTCAACGTCAGAAGCCAAATGAGGTAATTACTGTTTAAATCTTCAAAAGTTTAAAAAAATGACCCTTGGTTAGTATGAATTGCAACAAATATTTTTTTTCAATAATAAATAATTTAAACAATAGAATCGTATAGAAATTAGAATTTTACAGATCTTCTTTTTTCTCCTTTAGTTTTCTTTTGATTTGCAAAACCTCATTTCGGCTCAGGGGAGTTGATGTTCTTATTTGAGAAAAAATTGTAATCGAAGGTCATTTTATCATTTTAAAAATACATGAAATGGACCTACTTATTTTTGGCTGTTGAATTAAGACGAAAGAGGTTCAGTGTCTTATTCAAAAAGTGAAAGAGATAGTATTCTGAATCTGATAATTATGTTTTGCATATTCGCCACGTACTAGTTATAAGACGTAAGACTAATTGATTGATTAGTGTTTACATAAACCGAATATTTCCCCAAGATATTCCTGTCCTTTGGTTCGGAAGTCTTTATGGGAGTGAATCAAAATGTGATTCTTTTTGGACTAAGTGATACAAATAAGTTAAAAAAAATTAGGTATTATTTTATACATAGCGCGGTTATTTATTGCGTTATACCTTAATGACAGTTTTGTCCATTAAGATATAGCGCAGTAAATAATCGTGCTATATATAAAATGTGGCCCCACCAATAATTCATCTGCACTTAACTGACCCACCAATAATTTATATGGGAATAACGCCTATTATGCATGCGCTATACATCAAATAATTGTACCACAGACTGATTTTTTTCTTATTTAAGGAGTTTCAGAATTTGGTAAAAATACATTTAGGATCCTTCAAGTCTTCCGAAATATTTGTTCGTTAAGTTATTTGCATTTTGTTATAATGTCCGAAGAGCGAAAAATTAGAGTTTCATTATATTTAGGGGGTGAGGTTGTAGCGGAGAATAACTCAGTACATTTTAATTGTTCTCCACAGTGTCATGTTAAGTTGGCACTTACAATAGGGTACGATAGATTGATATCGTTGTTATGTAAAAAAAAAATGAGTGTGAGCAAACGTTCGATGAATATTAAAGTAATCGGAAGATATCCGTATTCTGTTACTCCGCAAGGGGTTGCTTGTTATGCTGAGTTTAACATCGAAGACGATGAAACTCTGACAGATTTTTTGAGGACTCCGAATGAACACCGGGAACTTCTTGTGATAAAAATGTTGGAAATGTACATCAAGGCTGAAAACGTTCACAATAATGAGGTTCCGCAAAGTAGGGATATCTCTCAATCATCGGGTGGTTATTTTGGAGCAATTTTAGCCGAACAGGTTCCGGGTGAAAGAGTTTGGCCTGATCTAAACTTATCTCCACGGGCGAATGAGGAGCGAGGACATAATTTCTCCCCAAATTTACATAATTCATAAGCCGGGTGGTAAACTTTAATTTTCTTTTGTATTACGATATTTATTTTTTTGTATTGAATTTATATTAACACTCATATATTCCACAGGGGGTACCGACTAGATATGAATTTTACAAGTTATGAACCAACAGATAGTTGAAATATGCCTAGTTTTGGTGTGTTGGATCATGGTGGTCCATCCGGGAGTCATCACCAACAGGATAATGTGCATAATGGGATATCAACACATTATGATTTGTAAGTGAAGTGATAAAGTTTATATGTAAAGTTTGGATGAATTTGAGAAACTCATTATTTTATTGGTTGTGTAGTGAAAACGAGTCACTTGAAGGTCATGTCCTTACTCAATTGCCCGAAGACGACATATTTAATTAGGATCTGGCAGATGCGCAGAGTTAGGAAGATGATAGTGATTATGACAACAATGTTGACGAGTCTGGAGATGACACACCCTTCCCTGCTGAGAGTGACGGTGATGAGGACGAGAATGATGAACCTGATTTGACGAGGGAGCATGCTCCACCTCCCGTTAGACCAAGAGTGTACAAGTCACATGTGTCGTTTCATTCAAGGGATGTTCTGTACCTTGATCAGTTGCCAAGTATGCCGGATGTTGATGCCCTCACAAGGGATCTTGACGAAATTCGGACAACAATATGGGATGAATCTAGAGCAACGGTGCTGTCAAAGGGTATGCGTTTTGCTGATAAAGTGCGTCTAAGCAGGACGGTGCGAATGTACAGCATAAAAGAGTGTCGTGTGATCGTGGTTCATGAGTCATCTCCGGAAGTATACAAGGTTATTTATCGTAGATGGTTTCAAGGTTGTAATTGGATGCTGCGCGCGAGTAAGTTGAAAATAAATATGTGAATTGTGGGGAAATACATTGGCACCCACAATTGTGAAATTGACACATTCAGTGGGAATCATTTTAACTTGAATGTTGACTTGATTTCTCTTGTCTTGATTCCACATATTGAAGCGTTCATAAAGTACAAGATCAAAGAGTGTATAACATATATCCACCAGGTATATGGGTATACCATTACCAAAAGAAACGCATTTCTCAGGCGTAAACTTGCATTTGAAATTGTTTATGATAACTGGGATAAGTCATTTGCGCTCTACCCAACGGCTGCATTGCAATACTTTAACCTCGAGACTGTTGTTGAATGGAAGCTTGAGCGGAGTCCGAGAATACTAGAATACATATTCAAATATGTGTTCTGGGCATTTAAATTAGCCATTGATGGTTTTGTGCATTGTCGGCCGGTAATATCCATAGACGACACTTATATCTATGGAAAGTATGATATTAAGTTATTGATCGTCGTTGTTGTAGATGCTAATGGAAGTATATTTTTTCTAGCATTTGCTATTTGTGCCAATGAAAGCCAAGAGACGTGGACATTATTTTTGAACCACTTGAAGGGGCACATTGTCAAACAACGTTCAGGTATTTGTCTAATATCCGATCGGCATAGCGGTATTTTAAGCTCTGTACAGAATTTGTGTGCATGGCAGGAACTGTATGCCTACCACCCTTACTGTGTTAGGAACTTGAAGGCCAACTTCCAGAGGGATTATCCGAACAAGGACTTGCATGATTTAATATGGATGGATGCAACAGATCACCAAGAGTATAAATTTAGGAGGCGAATGGAATTGATTAGGCAAGAAGACCGAGAAGCCTATCGTTAGTTGATGCGACATGAGCTTGACAAATAGACTTTGCATGCGGATGGTGGTAGAAGATGGAGAATTCTGACTACAAATGTGTCAGAGTCTTTCAATGCGTTATTGAAGTCTGCACGTGGATTGTCAGTCACTGCCATGGTGCGGATGTCATCCAAGCAGATGGCGAAAAGGTTAATTGAAAGATCTAGAGCTACATCGTCATTTATGGAAAGGGGTGTTGAATTTATGCCACAACCAATGAAATGATTTGATAAATGTAGGAAGCGAGCACTGTGGCATTCATTATTGTAGTATTGCAGCGAGCGAAATATTTTTGAAGTTCGCACTGGTCTGCATCACAACCGTGGGAATAAGTCACACACCGTCAATGAAGCCAGAAGATTATGCTCCTGTGGAAAATGGTCAATCTATCACTTGCCATGCTCACATGCCATGAAGTGCTTTTAACATACAAGTTTCGCGGCAATGAGGTACGTTGATAAAGAATATAGTGTTGCTGCATACTTAAACACCTATAGTAGACAGTTGCAGCCAGTGGGTGCTGAGCATTATTGACCGTCGGAACCATTTAAAATGATGTGTAACAAAAATTATGTGCGTCAACGACAAGTGCAAAAGAGAACGCGTATACGGAACCAAATGGATATTGGTGATACCGTTTATGCATGTAAATGTGGCATATGTTCCCAGACAGGACACGACTACCGTAAATGTCCTTCAGCTGGTTTGGGAAGAGGTGGTAATTCAACTCCAGGTGGCAGTTTATCCAATGTGCCCAATTATCAAGGATAAACGTAGTGTTTTATTGAAGTAATTTTGTTGTACTAAATTTATGTAAATGTTCAGGTTGCAAAATGTATGAAATAAAATTATATTTCCAATGGGGTTAAATCTAATTGATATTTACAATTAAAGATTCAATACAATAATTTAACATACACCCCAAGGAATAAAAAAAAACAATTGTCATTTGCCATTATCATCGCTGTCTGGCACTATTTCACTGTCACCGACTTCATCTTCTTCGTCAATATCTTGTACGCACCCTTCGGGACCGAGAGCATCGTAATCTAGGCTCTAGTTGACACATATTTCTCGTATTTTATCGCTATCATCAATAAGACCACTTGCTTGATTTCTACAACAATATGGGACTCTTACGTCCAACATCCGTGGTAGAAACTTAGGTAGTCCCTCCCACTCGACAACTGTTGGGAAAACAGGATAATCATTGTCTCTATGCAATTTTTTATTTTCTAATAAATCCCAGTACTGATCCTCCGTTCCTTCCAAGTAGTTAATATCATTCATTGCATGATGAACAACAAGTGCCTTTTCCATCTCTAGAATCTCCTTCATCAAATGCCGAATCACTTCTGGTTCATCTTTGTGTTTGTTTGTTTGGAAGGTTGCAGACAGTGCTTGTGGTACAACAAGCCCATGCCAGTCACATAGTACTTCATAATCACATCATTTTGAGTAAAAGGGAACCCGTTGTAGTTTTCACCCCAAATTCGCATACCTTAAGGCTTTGTAGAATGCGCTTCGCCATCAATAATGTGCCCTGCAAATTTGAGATCAGTGTGTATATTGATAGGCTTTTTTTCCAAGAGACGCAGAATACCATACCACTTGTCATCAACCAAATCAGTATAGAAACCTGGCATATATTTTTTAAGGTAGGGATCGATTGTGTTATGACGTGTTCTATTTAGATCTTTTGAACTACCTTCACCTTTTTCCTCTTCGTAAACTACTTATTGAATGTTAGTGGCATTTCTGAATTGGATGTTGTTCTGGTTCTTCATTTGAATATTGATCTCTTGGTTCAACTTAAGAAGAACAAAGATGCATGTCGACCTGTAAGAACGCGAAATATAGCGCCTCACCAATATGTGCTATGTGTATTGTCATGTCGACCTGAAAAAGTTGTTGAGATGAAATGCTGGACCCACTTGTACCCCAATGAATCATTATCACGCGAAACATATTGCCTCACCAATATGCGCTATGTGTATTGTCATGTCGACCTGAAAAAGTTGTCGGCCTGAAAAAGTTGATGACCTGAAATGTTGGACTAACTTGTACCCGAAAGAATCATTATCACGCGAAACATAACACCTCACCAATATGCACTATGTGTATTATCATGTCGACCTGAAAAAGATGTCACACTGAAAAAGCTGGATGCACTTGTACCCTAAAGAATCATTATCACGCGAAACATAGCGCTTCGCCAATATGCGTTATGTAACCTAAAATCACTCTTACCTGCCTATAAAAACCTCACGCATTTTAGTTATTATTTGCATCGTAACGAAATGAATAGAAAATTTTTCCATTAATTTTCCATTTTCGAGCATTACGATATGTTTGGACGCAATTACGTACCAAGATGTTACTATGGCAAACATGCGATTTTGAATCCATATTGGTCAGATTGCAATCTGGGGCGCAAACGTTGGATATGTAAATAAGTTGTAAGTTATTATTCTTGGAAGAAGTGTTTGTTAATACTTTTTATATAACATGTTAATTAATAGTCTTGTGTTATTCTCTCATTGGTAGGACGAAAAGAAATGTGGTTTTGATGAATAGTTTGATGAACCCATTAATCAAGAATACTACAAATCATGTTTGCTAAACATTTGGAATCTGACCGGTGAATACGGACTCCAGATCGTGAAACTACAAGAACAACTTGCGATAACTAGGTAAATCATCTAGCCGCTCCAGATGATGTAGAAATCTCAAGCTGACTAGGTTTCCCAAAGTATTCGGGAACAGTACACCACCAAACATCAGCAGTAACAACAATCACGTGTACCGGTCGATATCCTCCGTCGGTAAAGCATCCGTAATCTCCACATCCATCGCCTCCAGATGCTGTCGGACGGGCGTCAGCTGCAATCGACTTACCCCACTCAATACAGTCTCCTCCGCTGGCTGGAAACTGTTGAGTCGCTGCAATATATGCAGGTAATGCACTCCCATATAGTCTCTAAGAGCATGCGGGTAAGCTATATGTAATCCATCAATCGGCAACCCGAAGAGAACCTCCACGTCCTCAAATGTGATGGTAGCCTTGCCGATGGGTAGATGAAACGTGTGCGTCCCCGGTCGCCATCGCTCTATCATAGCCATGATCAACGCCCAGTCGAACTGCAACCGACCGATCTCTATGATCCTTTAGAAACCCGTATCCTGAAGGTGTCTAACTATACGGAGATTGAGTGGGTGGTCCCTAATGAACTCTCACATATCGTCTATACGTTTGAGGCGGAATGTCTGGGACAAACACTGCCCATCCCAGATGTATGAAGACCTATGGTTGCCCTGTAGCAACATTAGCTCGAGATGCAGACCGAGGATGTACAGGGGGAACCTCCATGACGATGTCTGTAAATTGAACAATATTAATTAAAGTATTTTTCTTTTTGATTGCTTAACGTCATTAAATATATTGCAATATCTTTTATATTAATATTTAATCGATATTTTTACTATATTATTACTTAAGTTGATATATTTTTTATATTATTATTTTATATGTTAATTTATTATTTTATATGTTAGGTTATTATTTTATATATTAGTTTATTATTTTATATGTTATTTAATTATTCAATATGTTAGTTTATTATTTTATATGTTAGTTTATTATTTTAAATGCTTGTTTCTTATTTTATATGTTAGTTTATTATTTTATATTTTTGTTTATTATTTATATCTTAGTTTATTATTTTTTATGTTAGTTTATTATTTTAAATATTTGTTTCTTATTTTATATGTTAGTTTCTTATTTTATATGTTAGTTTATTATTTTATATGTTTATTTATTATTTTATATCTTAGTTTATTATTTTGTATGTTAGTTTATTACTTTCTATGTTTGTTTCTTATTTGATATGTTTGTTTCTTATTTTATATGTTAGTTTATTATTTTATAACTATACATGATATAATTAATAAGTATTTATATAAAAATATTTAGTTTGACAAATATTGTTGTTTTTATGTTATTTTCTTACATTTGTTGACTAACAGAGTTTGTGTTTGAACTATCATTTTTTTTATAAATATTTTTGGGGTTAACAGATAATTAAATGATTAATTTCAATACCTACAAAGATACTACGCTAAAGGGCACTAGATTACAATTACGGGCACTACATTACAATTACGGGCACTACATAACACTAAAGGGCACTAAACAATAATAAAGTCATATATTAATATATGTACAACAATAAAATCTAAATAACATTAATTATTCATAAAATAATAATTTATCAATTTTACTAATCTTTTAGTACATAAATAATCTAATATGGATAAAAAAATAAAAAAGTTAATTTAATCACGAAAATACATATATCACGGTAAAAAATAACTAATAAACATTTTTCATAACAACTAATAACATTAATTATTCATAAAATAATAATTTATCTATTTTACTAAGTTTTTTACCACAACAATAATCTAATCCGGATAAAAAATAAAAAATTAATTAAATCACAAAACAATCACGAAAAAACATAGATCACAGTAAAAACAAACTAATACGCATTTTTTATACATGAGTTTTAACAAAAAGTAAGTCGGAATAGCTCGATTTATAATTTTTTGAAAGGTGAGGATTTAATGATTTGGGGGCCGAAACGAGCAATCCATTACGCGATAACGCCTTAGATCCGATGTAAGCTTGCTACAATACCGAGAAGTTACACTTTTTGTGGGACGGGCGGGCTCCACTGAGTTGATTTTCTTTAAAAATGGAGGGGGACCGATTTTTTGGTTTGGGGGTCTACTGGTTCGCGTCTGGTGGGGGAAGGAGATGACACCATTTTTTATATAGGTATAGCGCGCATATATAAGGCGCTATAATATAGCGCTTTGTATATGCGCGTTATACCTCCCGTCCATTTTAAGTTCAAATATAGCGCGGTTATTCACCGCGCTATACCTTAACGGACAAAACTGCCGTTAAGGTATAATGCGGTGAATTAACGCGCTGTATATAAAATAGTGCCCAATTTTTTTAACCTGTTTATGTTGCTTGAGTTCAAAAGAACCACACTTTTGTTCCGAACTCTCTTTGCTAGACTTCAAAAGATACGAACTCTCTTTGCTAGACTTCAAAAGATAGACAAGGTATCATTTCTGATTCTTCTTTTTTCCCTCTAAAATGATTTTAAACAAAGAGCATTTACAAGCTTTACTTTTCAGCCAAAGTTGAAATTAAAAATTTAGAGATGAAAATTAATTGCCAATGTTGCTCCCTATGTTAATATTTAATACCATTGGTCCAAAACCAAATAACGGAGCAATTATCCATTGATTGGTGCATGTTGTGATAGATAGCTCATCATTGGATACCTTTTTGCATATTTTATTATTTAATCATAAATCATGTGATATTTGTAATTTATTGCTATATTAATCTGAATTCGCGTTGCGGTTCATTGCATATTGACCCATTAAAAATAAATTCTTACCAATTGTTTTTTCATTTTTAAGATTCGAATTTGAAACCTCACTCTTAAAGAGTGGATGAGATCTCATTTATCGTATTACACATGTTAGTGGCGGTCCTTTTCGCATGTTATTTGTTAATAATTGGCATAAGAATGCTCCATATATCGACAATTGAATTGAAAGTGACTCAAGAATTCGTAAAAACCATGGATTTGATTGACAGATGAAGTTTCCATATTTGACCTTACAGGTTGCAAGTTAGTGTTTTCAATTTTTCATTATAAATAGACTTTTTAATACTTGTAAAACTCATGTTCAAACAGATAGAGGGACGCTTTTACCGGCCCAAATCAACCACAAAAATAGAAGAATAAGAATTTGAGATATCTTTAATCTTTGCTAACTCACTGATTTTATTTCTTACTAGTTTTAAGATACGTGTGTTGCACGTGTAAAAAAGTCAGCCAACATTACGCGTTAAAATTTTGTGCTTTTATAATTGTATAAATTAATAAAAAATATCTTGTAGTGCCAAATTTCACATCAAATATATTTCGGATACGATTTATCATGAATGATCGAGTTGGGTCTAATTCCTATATATTCAAACTGCACCCTTATCCTACACACATGTCTTATGTCACGACCAAAATCCACTGTAGGTCGTGATGGCGCCTAACACCGCCGTCAGGCAAGCCAACAGTGATTGATCAATTTAATTACTCATTCTAGTACTTTAAAATCATAATTTTTATTAATTAAATAGTATAAGATAGAATTACACGAATTACAATAACGAACAACCCGTAAGAACCCCAAAATCCAGTGTCACAAGTGCATGAGCATCAACTAGAAAATATAATAAAATACAACAGCTGTCTGGAATACAATTTAGACAGGAGAATGTAAATAGTTGTGATGGAGGCTCTGCAGGTTGCGGATCGTAACATGAAATGCAGCTCACGGTAAAGTCCCCGCAATAGCTGCGCCTCTGCGCCCAATAGACCACCAGACATATATGTACCTGCATAATAAGTGCAGCAAGTGTAGCATTAGTACGTAAATCAACGCGTACCTAGTAAGTATCTAGCCTAACCTCAGAGAAGTAGTGACGAGGGTCGACATCAACACTTACTAGTGGTCCAATAAGACAGATGCAGTAGAAGTAAACAGATGTGAGTCAGGGGAATAAACGAAATAACAAGTATAAATACGTGGTAAAATTCTCCTCTCAGCAATGACTCAAACTCTCATCTAGTAATTACCTTTTCAACCGGAGTATATATAGTGGACCTCATCAGATAGGTCGCCACAGTTCAAATAAGAAAAACTCGCAGATATACTGCCTTCTTATCAATTATTACGCATGATTTCATAACAGTATTTTATAGAAATGTCGAGGCGTACGAACCGATCCATCATGATATTTTTGAACCATAGATACATCTATTATATTGCTGAGGTGAAGGGCCCGCTCCTATGAGAGTGTGGTACATAATCCTGCCAAGGCGTACTACACGATCCATCATAATGTGTGTATTGTCGATGGTCGAACGGAACGAACCATAGATGTATCTATCATGATGAGGCAAACGGCCCGATCCTATTAGAATAAAAAGTTTTGACGGGTCCTCGACCCCACTCACGAATAGTCGTGTGAGTTAAAGATTTTAAGGGAACTTTGCGATGAGAACGCATAACGCGGGAGAATTTCTTAAAGAGAGTACAATTAATCTGTGGCTTATCATGAAGCCCGTCAAATCTCTACAATGACAAGTCTATCACTCTACGCAAGTCTAGTCTCAAGTCGTAATATAAAATAAAGGAATTTAATAAGCCAGAGACAACTCAAATAGTACAGTTATAGCATGGCGGGAACCTAAGTCTACCCAGACATAATATGAATCTAGCTACGTACGGACTCTCGTCATCTCGTGCATACGTAGCCCCCGCAACAAGTAGCACATAACAAACACATCACCTAGGGGTAGTTTTCCCCTCACAGAGTTAGACAGGAGACTTACCTTGCTCCAAAGTTCCATAACCGGCTCCAAAGCCTCTCTAACACCTCAAACCAATGCATGTCGATCCAAAACTATTCAAATAATGTGCAAACCAATCAAAATATATTCCAATACCCATAATTAATCAATTTAAACAATTTTCAACTCCACTCGAAAAGTCGATAAAGTCAACACTCGGCCCAATTGCCCGAATTACGACAATTTTTGAAGATAAACCTTACCCATAACATTACTAACGCAAATATGTAATTCATTCTTAATTTCATTTCCAAAATCGTGGTCAAATCCAAAATTATAAATTCTAGGTCTTCTACTAAAATCCCACATTTTCCCTAAATTTTCCTCCTTAAATCCACATATAAAACTTAATATTAAGCGCACAACAAGTGAAAAATTACTTACCTTGTGTTACATGATGAAAACTCCTCAAAATCGCCCAAGAACCAAGCTCCAAAAATCCCAAATGAAAATGACGAATGACCAAGTTCGATCCCCTTATGTTCTGCCCAGTTTTCGCTTCTGTGGACATATTTGCACATATGCGGCCTCGCTTTTTCGATCCAAAATGCGCATATGCGGGGTACACTGCCCAGCTGAGACCTCGCATCTGCGGAAGCATTTTCGCTTCTGCGCAGGCGCTTCTGCAATGGCCAATCGCGCATCTACGAACCAGCTGCTTCTGCGTCTTCATTTCTCGCTTCTGCGATTCCGCAGGTGCGGGAATATCTTTTCATATGTGACCACTGACTTGACCTTTCCCATTTCGCTTCTGCAAGCTCGACCTCGCTTTTGCGATGTCGCTTATGTGACCAAGACATCGCAGAAGCGATCACACTAGTTGCTGCCCATTCTGAATACACCTGAGGCTCTCGGAACCTTAACCAAATATACAAACACGTCCCAAAATGCAATACGAACTTAGTCGAGCCTTCAAATAACCTCAAACAATGCTAAAATCATGAATCACACCCCAATTCAAGCTTAATGAACTTTAGAACTTCAAACTTCTACATTCGACGCCGAAACCTATCAAATCAAGTCTGATTGACCTCAAATTTTGTACACAAGTCATAATTGACATAACGAAGCTATTCCAAGACTCGGAACACCAAGCGGGCATCGATAATATCAAGATTGACTTCAAACCAAACTTATGAAATTCTTAAACCTTTAAAATGCCAATCTTCCATAATAAGCGCTGAAATGCTCCCGGGTGATCCGATACTCAACCCGAATATACGCCCAAGTCCGAAATCATCATACGAACCTATTGGAACCTTCAAATCTCAATTCCGAGGTCTTTTACTCAAAAGCCAAACCTTAGTCAATTTTTCAAACTTAAAGCTTCCGAAATTAGAATTTTCTTTCCAAGTCAACTTCGAACTTCCCGAAATTCAATTTCGACCACACATACAAGTCATAATACATGAAGAGAATCTACTAAAGGCCTTAAACCTCTTAATGATGCACTAGAGCTCAAGATGACCGATCGAGTCGTTACATTCTCCCCCACTTAAACATACGTTCATCCTCGAACGTGCTAAGGATTGCTCTGGAGTTGTCTAAAATCATTGTTTAACATCTCGTGCACCTACCCGTACCACCACCTTCCAGTTGAACACAGTAGCTCGAGCCAGACTGAAAAATCCTCCCTATAACCTTAGCTAACAAGCTTTAGAACCAAGCTCCAACTTTTGAATTTCTTTACAAGGCCTGATTCTAACACACGAGCACCGTACCAATCACCACACACTGTACCAAAATATGATCATGCATCTATGCTGAAATCACACCATGCACCACATAAGTCAGTTGCCCATAATAACATCCTCCGGCCACAATAACTGAAATTTCACGAATTCGATGCCCGCAATACGCCTCATGACGTATATAAGTTTTGTTCCAACTCTCAAAATACTATCATAATAGAGGAGATGCATAGAAACTAATATCCACCTGCCGAATCAACAAATCATGGAGTTTCTCCTCCTGACAAGAACCATCTCATTCTGAACTGAATAATGATATTTGCTCTTAAATATACCTTATATAAATCTGATTGCACTAATTTCAGGTCCAATAATCTCGTCTCACCCAGTACAAACTGCTCAGGTAATAAGCCATCTCAGATACTGCCAAAAATCTTATATTACGCCAACAAGCTACAAACTCGAATGCGACACATAAGGAGGAACGAACTCCATAAATGAATTACCCAGCCCGCATAACGAACAAAACGACCAAACATATGTTATGATCCCTTCTTAGAGAATGAGAAACAAAATACGCAGGAATAGATATAGGGAACCGTACTCATATATCACTGTTGCGGCGTGCAACCTGATCCAAACATGATACCATTGTGGCACGCAACTCGATCCAAACATGATACCGTTGCGGCGTGCAACTCGATCCAAATAACGCACCCGTGGCGGTGTGCCACCTGATCCACTCATAATAATAAATAAGGACATACTCATCAAGACATAATGCTTCTACCTACGGAATACTAAATATCGTCCATAAGCACGCTAAGTGCAAAAATACAACTTTAGGGAGACGGATAGCGCAATACGCCACCAAACCCAAGCACGACTAAGGTGCGATAAATGATCTGCATATCGAGATCCATGCTGCTTGTCTAATACGACAAGCTACACGGGACCATAACACATGTGCGAATAATCAAGCCATCTCAATCCGGGATAAACTCCCACAGTTCACAACCAAAAGACTAGGGCGTCTTCCAGGCATAAACTCTCACATTAGCGACAGTACCAGAATCTCCATACTTGGTTTCAATATTTAACAATCAAGTGACTAATACGACATACTTATACAATTTTCCCCATAGAATACTCTCCCAAGATCTTTCGCACCAGGTAGCAAAGTGTGATGACCGATAGGTCATATCATGTTTTAAAACATAATTCTATGATCTGAAGCCTTACAATTCATGTTTTAAACTTCCTCGATTTGCGTACACATTCCGAGCATCTTTCTAAAGAGCTTTTATGTTAAAAAACTGAGAAAATATGAAATTTTGCCTTAAAATCCACTTGAGTTGACTTCGGTCAACATTTTGAGCAAACGGACCCGGATTCATATTTTGACGGTCCCGGTGGGTCCGTATCATGATTTCGGACTTGGTCATATGCCCGGAATCAAATTTGGAAGTTCCCAGCCCAAGATATCGCACTTTGTTGAAATTTGCAAGCTAAAGACTTAATGAATTTGAAATGTGTGACCCATAGTTGATTTTTTGGATATCGGATCCGTATTTTAGTTCCAGAACTCGATATAGGTCCAATACCATATTTATGACTTGTCTGTGAAATTTGGTGAGAAACGGAGTTGGTTTGACGTGATTCGAAAGTCCAGTTGTTAATATAGAAGTTTCAAAGTTTTCTTGAAAATTTCATTTGATTTGGTGTTCAATTCGTAGTTCTAGATATTACTTTGCCGATTTGATTATGCGAGCAAGTTCATATGATATTTTTAGACTTGTGTGCATGTTTGGTTTGGAGCCCCGAGGGCTCGGGTGAGTTTCGGATAGGCTACGGAGTGAAATGGACTTAGAAAACATAGCTAATGCATTTTTTTCCTGGTATCTGCTGCAGATCTCACATTTGCGAGATCTAGCTCGCATTTGTGAGCCAGGGCATGGCAGGGGTTACTCGCATTTGCGAGGCTAAAGTTCGCATTTGCGAACCTGTCTATTCCGCTTTTGCGAAGGCAGAGTCGTATTTGCGACTCAGCACTGTTTTGAGAATCTTTGCATTTGCGAAGGTAGGGCCACATTTGCGAGGGTTGCAGGTTCGCATTTGTGGATGTTTTACCGCATTTACGTTCACTGGGATTTCTGAAGAAGTTTGCAATTGCGAACATGATATTGCAATTGCGACATCTGCAGCTAGGTAAAACTTGACTTAGACGGGATTTTTGCGCATTCTTCAAATTTTCAAAACAAGAAAACCCTAGAGGCGATTTTTCAAAGAACGTTTCTTCCCCAAAACATTGGTAAGTGATTCTAAACTAGTTTCTTTCAATCTTTCACTACTTTTCCTAAGATTTCAACCTAAAATCTAGAGTTTTCATGGTGGAAATTGGGGGTTTGAGTAGAATTAGGGATTTTTATAAAATAGGGATTTAGACCTCAAATTGAGGTCGAATTCCAAAACAAATTACATAACCGGGCTCGTGGGTGAATGGGTAATCGGGTATTGGTCTGAATTTCGGGTTTGGACCAAGCAAGCCCGGGAGTTGACTTTTATTGACTTTTTCTATAATGACCTAAATTGAATCCTTTGCAATCGTGGGTAGTTCCTAAGGCTTAATTTGAATTGTTTGGTTGATAATTTGCTAGATTCTATTGGTTAGGAGGCTCGTTTGAAAGGTAAAGCTATGATTGAGCTTTGAGTAAACCTTTGGAGCGAGGTAAGAGTCGTGGTTAACCTTGTCTCGAGCGATTAGGACTTATTTGCCTATTTGCTATCTGTTTAGATGTTCGGTACAACGTATATGTGAGGTGACGAGTACTTATGCATTGTTGTCGGGTTAAATCATGTGGGTGGGACTTGTTCCTTGTAGTTTATTGCTTACTTTGATCTTGTTATCTATGCTTAGACTACTTACTTACTTATTGATCATTCTTATCGTGTTTACGGGTTTTTGTGATAATTGAGTATTGATTCCAAAGTTGAGATTGGTATTGTGGAACTATTGTTGAAGTAAGTCTTGTTCTTGTTGATTCTATCTCCCTGCTATTACTTGTTCATTGTTATGTGGTAAGGGAGAGTGTTAATGCACAAAGAGTGATGACATGCCATATTGTGAGTGTTAATGCACGAAGGGTGATGCCGTGCTATATTGTGAGTGTTAATGCACGAAGGGTGATGCCATGCCATGTTATAAGTGTTAATGCACGAAAGGTGATGCCGTGCCATATTATGAGTGTTAATGCACGAAGGGTGATGTCGTGCCATGTTATGAGAGTTAATGCACGAAGGGTGATGTCGTGCCGTATATAATGATCTATATTGTGAGGTTGAGAGTAAAAGCACGAAGGGTGATACCGTGCAAATTTTCTTCATTGTGTTTAGTTGTTTTCACTGGTTAAAAGCATGTTGATTGTTCTGGTTATCATTTCCGTTGTATCTTTTATTATCTTGTGCCCCTTTAGCATGCCACCCTCCCAATAATACATGTTTAGCTGTTACTGTTGTTTTCTTGTATATGTACTGTTATCTGCACAGGTTTATTATATGAGTGTCTTGTCATAGCCTCGTCACTACTTCATCGAGGTTAGGCTCGACACTTACCAGTACATGGGGTCGGTTATACTGATACTTCACTCTGCACTTCCTGTGCAAATTTTGGTATTGGTCCCTGCTGATCGTGAGGCTTAGCAGCTTGGACTTTCTCATTGGAGAATCAAGGTAGATCTGCTGGCGTCCGCAGACCTTGGAGTCCCCTTCTATATCCCCTATTTTACTATTTCTATTCAGAACTGTTATATTTCTTTCAGACTCTGTTTGTAAAAAATCTTAGAAGCTCGTGAGTTATGACTCCAGATCCAAATTTGTATAAGATATTATGGGCTTTTTAGCTTCTATTTAGTTTAATTAATTATGTTATTGAAATTGACTAAATTTGGTTTAAAGAATCCTCTAACACTGGCTTGCCTAGCAAGTGAAACGTTTGGCGCCATCACGGTACTGAAGGTGGGAATTTCGAGTCGTCAAAAGTTGGTATTAGAGCACTAGGTTGCCTAGGTCTCACAATTCACGAGTAGGCTTAGTAGAGTCTAGAGGATCGGTACAGAGACGTCTGTACTTATCTTCCAGAGGCCATGAAGTTTAGGAACATATTTCACATCAATTCCTATTTGTCGTGCGATTTTATTCTCTCATTGCTAATTGAACTCCTCTACTCTTATTCTCTCACAAATGGCGAGAACACGTACTGCATCTTCAGCTTAGCGGCAGCTAGAGCCCCCAGTGGTAGCTCCTACGAGGGGCAGAGGTCAAGGCCGAGGCCGTGCCAGAGGTCGAGGCAGGGGTAGAGCTCAGCCCAGAGCTCGAGCAGCAGCACCAGCAGTGGAGCCTCAAGTAGAGTTTGACGAGGAGGTTCCAGCCCAGATTGTTCCTGTCGGACCAGCTCAGGTCCCGGAGGGGTTCATTGCCACCCCAGTGCTTCAGGATGCTTTGGTCCGTTTGGTGGTCCTTATGGAGAGTGTGGCCCAGACTGGCGCATTCCCCATGGCACCAACTGTCTCTCAGGCTGGAGGAGGAGCACAGACTCCTACTACTCAAACTCCGGAGCAGATGGCTCCCCAGTATCAGACTCCTGCAGCTTATCCAGTCGGAGTAGTTCAGCCGTTTGTTGCGGTACAGGTTGGTGATGGGTCAGCTATGTCTTTTGAGGCTTTATGGAGATTGGACAGGTTTACCAAGCTCTTCCCAGTTCATTTCAGTTGTGCTCCTTCAGAGGATCCCCAGGAGTATCTTGACAGCTGTCATGAGGTGCTATGGAACATGGGTATAGTGGAGACCGATGGGGTCGATTTTGCTGCATTTTAGATGACTGGTTCCGCCAAGAAATAGTGGAGAGATTATTTATTGACCAGATCAGCTGGATCACCTACTCTTACTTGGGACCAGTTCTCTCAGCTCTTTCTAGAAAAGTTTCTCCTTATCACATTGAGAGAGGAGCATCGCCGTCAGTTCGAGCGTCTTCAGCAGGGCAGTATGTCCGTCACTTAGTATGAGACCCATTTTGTAGATCTGGCCCATCATGCTATTCTTCTGCTTCCTACCGAGAGAGAGAGAGAGAGGGTGAGGAGGTTTATTGATGGACTTGCTCAGCCTATCAGATTGAAGATGACTAAGGAGACTGGGAGTGAGATTTCTCTTTAGGCGGCTGCCAATGTCACCAGGCTAGTCGAGATGGTTCTTGCTCAGGGAGGTCAGGGGTTTGACAAGAGACCACATCATTCCGGAGGGTTTGGCGGTGCCTCATCTAGAGGAACGGGTACTTTTGGTAGAGTCCATCCTCCCAGGCCGTTTCATTCAGCACTCCAGGCATCCCACGGTACCTCAGGTGGTCGTGGCCCTCATATGCCTTATTCCAACCAGTTAACCTACAGTGCACCACTAACTCCTATTAGTGCACCTCCACTCCAGAGTTTTCAAGGTGGTTACTCAGGTCGATAGAGTCAGTTTCGGGGTCAGCAGTCATAACAGCCGAGGTCCTGTTATACTTGTGGTGATCCGAGGCACATTGCTAGATTTTTCCCTCAAGCATTGGGAAGCTCACAACATCAAGGTTCTCGTGCCATGGTCTTGGCACCGGCTGCTTCACCGCCCGCTCAGCCAGCTAGAGGTAGGGGTCAGGCAGCTAAAGGTGGAGCTCAGGCCATTAGAGGTGGAGGTCGAGATGCTATAAGTGGAGGCCAGCCAGCTAGGGCCCAGCCCCGATGTTATGTTTTTTGAGCCAGGCCTGAGGCTGAGTTATCTGACGTTGTTATCACAGGTACTGTTTCAGTTTGCAGTAGAGATGCATCAGTTCTATTTGATCAGGGTTCTATTTACTCCTATGTTTCATCTTATTTTGCTTCACATTTGGTTGTGCCTCATGATTCTTTGAGTGCTCCTTTGTATGTGTCCACACATGTGAGGGATGCTATTATTGTAGATCGTGTTTATCGTTCGTGTGTGGTCACCATTGGGAGTCTTGAGACTAGTGTAGATATTCCACTTCTTGATATGGTAGATTTTGATGTCATCTTGGGTATGGATTGGCTGTCACCTTATCGTGCTATATTGGATTGTCATGCCAAAATGGTGACCATAGCCATGCTGGGGTTTCCTCGATTAGAGTGGAGAGGGACTCCTGGCCATTCTACCATCAAGGTTATCTCTTATATGAAGGCTCAGTGTATGGTCGAGAAGGGGTGTCTAGCGTATTTGGCTTATGTCCGCGATTCCAGTGCGGAGGTTCCTCCCATGGATTCAGTACAACTTGTTTGTGAGTTTCCAGAGGTTTTTCCTGCAGACCTGCAGGGGATGCCACCTAACAGGGATATTGATTTCTGTATTGACTTGGCTCCGTGAACCCATCCCATTTCCATTCTGCCATACCGTATAGCCCCGCGAGAGTTGAAAGAATTGAAAGAATAGTTTCAAGATTTGCTTGATAACGGCTTCATTAGACCTAGTGTCTCACCTTGGGGTGCACCTGTGTTTTTTGTGAAGAAGAAAGATGGATTGATGAGGATGTGTATAGATTATCGGAAGTTGAACAAAGTCACCATCAAGAACAAGTATCCATTGCCGAGGATTGATGATTTATTTGATCAGCTTCAGGGTGCCAAAGTATTTTCAAAGATTGATTTGCGGTCTGTCTACCATTAGTTAAGGGTTAGGGCATCCGATGTCCCTAAGATAACTTTTCGGACTCGGTACGGGCATTATAAGTTTCTAGTGATGTCCTTTGGGTTGACAAATGTCCCAGCAGCATTGATGGATTTGATGAACCGAGTGTTCAAGCCTTATTTGGACTCCTTTGTGATCGTGTTTATTAATGATATCTTGATCTACTCCCGTAGTCGAGAGGAGCATGAGCAGCATCTCAGGATTGTACTTCAAACTCTGAGAGCCAATCAGTTGTATGCTAAATTTTCAAAGTGCGAATTTTGGTTGGATTCAGTCATTTTCTTGGGGCACATTGTATCAGCAGAGGCATTCAGTGGATCCTAAGAATATTGGGGCAGTTCAGAACTGGCCTAGACCCACTTCAGCCACGGAGATCAGGAGTTTCTTGGGTTTGGCGGGCTATTACCGTCGATTTGTGGAGGGATTTTTATCTATAACAGCCATGTTGACCAGGTTGACCTAGAAGGGTGCCCTGTTCAGATGGTCAGACCAGTGTGAGGCGAGTTTTCAGAAGCTCAAGACTGCTTTGACTACAACGCCAGTGTTGGTATTGCCCACAGGTTCAGGATCTTATATAGTATATTGTGATGTGTCCCATGTTGGGCTTGGTACAGTATTGATGCAGGAGTGCAGGATGATTGCGTATGTGTTGCGGTAGCTGAAGGTTCATGAGAAGAATTACCTTGTCCATGACTTAGAGTTGGAAGCCATTGTTCATGCGCTAAAGATTTGGAGGCACTATCTTTACGGCATGTCATGTGAGGTTTTCACAGATCATCGAAGCCTTCAGTATTTGTTAAAGAAAAAGGATCTCAATTTAAGGCAAAGGAGGTAGTTGGAACTATTGAAAGACTATGATATCACCATCTTGTATCATCTCGGGAAGGCCAATGTGGTGGCCAATGCCTTGAGTAGAAAGCTAGCGAGTATGGGCAGCATTGTGTTCATTCCAGTCGGTGAGAGGCCGCTTGCATCAGATGTTCAAACTTTAGCCATCCAGTTTGTGAGGTTGGATATTTCAGAGCCCAGCCGTGTTCTAGCTTGTACAGTCGCTCCGTCTTCTTTGTTTGAGTGCATCAGAGATCGGCAGAATGACGACCCTCATTTGTTGGTCCTTAGGGACATAGTGCGGCACGGTGGTGCCAAGTAGGTAACTGTTGGAGATGATGGACTTTTGAGGATTCAGGGTCGCGTTTGTGTGCATAATATGGATGGACTTCGTGAGTTGATTCTTGAGGAGGCCCACAGTTCCCGGTATTCTATTCATCCGGGTGCCGCCAAGATATATCAGGACTTGCAGCAGCATTATTGGTGGAGGAGGATGAAGAAGGATATTGTCACGCCTCAAAATCGAGGAGCGCGACCGGCCCTCAACCGAGTGAACCCGACCAAGCAAGCCTGTTAGATTTCATTCTACCCAAACTCATTCACGAATGGAGATAATACAAATTTTCATTAATTAGACAAAATGGTGTTCACGTCTACAATACCAATTCATTTCCAATAGCTTTATCATTTTTTAATGTCTTAAATGGACAAGTAATACAACCACAACATAACATATTTTGTCTTTCCAAGCACCAATACACAACCTACACTATGTCTACAGAGCCTCTAAAGATAAAGAAGAGTACAATGATAATGCAGGAAACAAGGCCCCAGCTATACCTCAAACGGAATACACAAGGTACAAAAGATACATGACCCCGGGAAGAAGCGGGGCTCACCAAGTCAACAGAGAAGAAGGTGCACTGCTATCACTGATCAATATCTCCTGTTGTGGAACCACCTGTATCCATTGAAAGATGCAGCGGCCCGGTAAAAGGAATGTTAGTACTGTCGAATAGCACTAGTATATATAACTAAACACTCTCTCAATAGAATGACAAATAATACAAACAAGATTATCATAATATCAATGAAAACCTTAATCAACATCAAACCTCAATTTAGGATCAACACAGTGTTCAAATTAATTTCCATATCTCACATTGGGAGATTTCTTTAGCATCGATATACCATTGTCCATAATACCATTATTCACAATACCAGTACCACCGTATTCTCAGTACGGAGTCCGATCACGACCGGATCGGCTAGGCTATCTCATTAGAGACATCAACCACAATTACTCTCAATATCAATACCACCGTCTTTAACACGGAGTCCGATCACGACCCGATCAGCTAGGCTATCTCATTAGAGAATCAACAACAATTACTATCAATACCAATACCACCGTAATTGTAGAACGGAGTCAGATCATGACCCGATCGGCTAGGGTGTATTATTTGAAGACATCAACCAAAATCTCAATTTCAATTACAATTTCCAGTAGAATCACCACCATGTGTGCGACATGTTGTCCGATCACGACCCGATTGGCTAAGCTGTCTTATTCGAGACATCAACCCTTTTATATCAATCAATATTATCCTAATTAAGAGGAATATTTTTATCACATCAATCTCATCCCAAATAAGGGGAATAATTCACAAAGATAACATAGGTACAAATGTATTTACCTCATCATCTTCCACATTGTATAAATCTCCACTAGTATTTTCAACCAATAATAACAACAATATTTCCTTGGCTCTTTTGGCCATTCACAAGATTCTTTATTCAAGGCACGGTGGCCATATTTATTATTCCACACGTTTATTTCTTCCCTCTCATGTATCATCATCATAAATATCAACATACATATAATATTCCGAAAATTACAACTTTAAGTTCATTAGAAATAACCAATTTAAACACCATAGATTTCTTTCCGAGAAGTGGAGTAAAATGATTGGCAATTGATGCGCAAGTTTAAATCATCAGCAAATAACACACCATTTATTCTTGACATGTTTCCCCCCACAAAGGAAAATACATAATTTTCGCTCACGAATATGTAAGAATGCAAAACACATTGAAGATACTCACAAATCATAACGTATGTTAAAACATCCACATATGAGCATGACTTTAGTTTATAGGCTTTTAGGCAATTCTATTTTCGAAGTCATTTCGGAATAGTTGAATCAAGGCTCATTTCATAACCTTTCTCACATCATTTCATTTCATTGGCTCCATTGGCCACAAGTATAACTTTCACTTATATCAATCATCACATTTCATACTTCTTTCACATCTTTATAGGTTATCAATAGTAAGACATTTCCAATCAAGGCTTTAGGTACACATATGATCAATTAAGAGTCTTAAGCATATTGAGTTTTCTCACAGAATTTGGCATACTATCTTTCATTGAAACATGACTCAAAGCCATAACATATTAATATACAACCCATACTTTGAACATCTACATTTCGACATAAGGCTCATGCGGGATAATCAAATTTATAGGGAATAACCCGGAATGTAGGAGTTAGGAATCGTGAGCCAATCATACTTGATCTTACGGAAACATTATGGAATTCAATTCCAAGAGAGAAACTTTAGCCAACATACCTCAAATTCTTCCCTTAATGATACTACAACGATGCACTACACTAATCAACTTCAATCTACGATATCAACATCTAATGATACCAATATTAGTAACAAATCCCATAGATTCATTGTATTCATAAATTTCATCGCAAAGATTACCATTCATCTTCTCCCTTATTTTCTCAAAAGTACTATTCATGCCATGAACTAGAGTTTTACAATCCAATCTTTCAACCATTAACATTTGTAAAAAATGCTTCAAATACTTCTAACTACTCATAATAAACGAATTTGAAGCATTGGAATTATCTCTAGTAGATCAATCTTGAAAAATCACAACTTTGGTGATTTTTGTGTTCTTGAGGATTTGATGATGAAATCTTATATTTGGATGTAAGAATGATGTTAGAACTCATGTATATTGAGTAATAATCAACCCAAAACATCATTAATAACTTACCTTGGTCGATTGGACTTGATTTGAGTTCAAAATCGCCCCTTCACTTCAAGAACCTTAACCCCCAAATACACAAAATACCCTCTTTACCCGACCTTGTATTTATTGGCCCAGATTTCTGGGTTTCAGATGTGGCCCTAGATGCTTCGCATCCCCACTTCACTCCTCTTTGAAGCTCGGATGAGGACTTGGACGCTATGGCAGCACTTCACTGCCAGCCTCTCTTTCGGACGCGGCCTCGGATGCTTCGCATCCGCAGGCTCCTCCGCCAGCCTTTGGTAATTTGGTCATAACTTCTTATAGGAATCTCCAAATGACAAACGGTTTGAAGATTTAGAAACTAGACTCAAAAAACTTTAATTTTATAGGTCATACATCACCTACATCCTTACATGTATATATATAGGACTATCCAAAGTTTAGTTTTGTTCGTACTCATTTGGAACTTTAGTCTATCATAAAATTTCTAACTTGACTTGGACTTAGGGATCTCCCTAGACCCCACATCACTTATAATATGACTCGTACACTTATTATCGTATCCAATTGATATCCATCCCATTAATAGTTCTCGTTTGCACACAACAACAACAACAACAACTTAGTATAATCCCACTAGTGGGGTTTGGGGAGGGTAGTGTGTACACAGACCTTATCCCTACCCTAGGGTAGAGAGGTTATTTCCGATAAACCCTCGGCTCCCTCCCTCCAAGAACTCCCCACCTTGCTCTTGGGGTGACTCGAACTCACAACCTCTCGTTTGCACACAGAATAATATAATTAGCGCACATCAACTTTCTTAATAGTGCTTAAGTACTTCAAAATTTTTTGGGGTGTTACATTCTCCCCCACTTAAGAACATTCGTCCTCGAATGTTTCACAAGTCACTTATAAGAATAGATTTATCCTTATACCTCCAACCATTATACATAGGAACTCATGACTACATCGATCTCATACTTCCTTTCTAAAATTTCAACTTACTTATGGCCCTTAAATTTTGGCTATCTTTACAAATTCGTAAAATTTTTGGCAGAGTTTCCCTTGTAACTGGGCCTGTCCACCTGCCAGAGAACCCCAGAAACCAATCTTAACAACATATACATAATCCAACGACGTAACATCATACAAAACAACACCAACTGTGGCCTCATAAGCAATATATTTCCGGAAAGGAACACCCTTAACGCCAATTATTCAAATGATACAAAATTCATAGAAAGCAACTCTTAGAATATTTTTCATAGATCACAACTTTGTAAATACATGGCTATTCAAACAAATAAGGATACTTTTTTCTTCATTTCTTCCTCGACCTCCCAAGTATCCTCTTCAACCTGTTGGTTTTGGCATAACACTTTTACAGATGTAATTTCTTTATTTCTCAACTTTCGGACTTGCCGGTCAATAATAGAAACCAGAATCTCTTCATAAGTCAATTCTTCATTAACCTCAATAGTCTCAATTGGAACAATGATTGTCGGGTCTCCAACTACTTTCTTTAACATCGACACATGAAACCCCAGGTGTACTAATGACATCTCAGGTGGTAGCTTAAGCTTGTACGCCACCTCACCGATCCTCTGAATGATTTTGTATGGTCCGACATACCTCAGACTCAATTTTCCTTTCTTACCAAATTGCAGTACACTTTTCATGGGGGAATCTTTCAAGAATACCCAATCATTTCCTTTGAACTCTAAATCCCTACGACGAACATCCGAATAGGATTTCTGATGACTCTGAGCAGTCTTCAACTGCTCTTTTATGATTTTAACTTTTTCCATAGCCTGATGCACGAGGTCTGGCCCTATCAACTCCACTTCCCTAATTTTGAACCACCCAATGGGAGATCTACATCTCTTACCATATAAAGCCTCGAACGGTGCCATTTGAATGCTAGCATGATAACTATTGTTGTATGCAAATTATATGAGTGGTAAATGATCATCCCAGCTACCTTTGAAGTCTAGAATACAAGCGCGCAACATATCCTCAAGCGTCTGAATAATACGCTCTGCCTGCCCGTCACTCTGCGGGTGAAACGTTGTACTAAGATTCACCTGAGTACCCAAACCTTTCTGAAATTTCTTCCAAAAATTAGTCGTGAATTGTGCTCCCCGATCAGAAATGATGGAAACTTGGGTGCCATGCAACCTGACTATTTCTTTGATATACAACTGAGCATACTGCTCCGCTATGTCGGTAGACTTAACCAGCAAAAAGTGTGCTGACTTTGTGAGTCGATCCACAATCACCCAAATTGAGTCAAACTTGCGCGGAGTGCACGATAATCCTACCACAAAGTCCATATTGATCATCTCCCACTTCCACATTGGAATTTCTATGTTCTGTTCCAACCCACCAGGCCTCTGGTGTTCGGCCTTCACTTGCTGACAATTCGGACATCTTGCCACAAAGTCCGCCACATTCCTCTTCATATCATTCCACCAATAGACTTCCTTGAGATCATGATACATTTTCGTAGAACCTGGGTGCACGGAATACCTAGAAGTGTGAGCTTCAGTCATAATTCTTTCCCGAAGACCACCCACATTTGGAAGAAATAGACGCCCTTGGTACCTTAGTGTACCATCATCGATGCCAAGAGAAAAACCATTGTTTTATATTTTTGAATCCCCTCCTTCAATTGCACCAAAAATGGATCGTTGTATTGCTTCTCTTTGACTTCCACAATAGGTGATGATTCAGCCCTATTTTGTACAATTACCCCTCTTTCATTAGAGTCCACAATACGAACTCCAAAACTAGCCAATCGATGAACTTTCTTGGCCAACGGCCTTTGACATGCCTCCAAGTGAGCCAAACTACCCATAGATTTTCGGGTAAGAGCATCCGCCACAACATTGGCTTCCCCAGAGGATATAGAATATTGATATTGTAATCCTTACATAACTCATGCCATATTATCTACCTTAGATTCAATTTCTTCTATTTCCAAATATATTGAACGATCTTAGGTCCGTGAATATGTTTACCTGGACCCCATACAATTAATGACGCCAAACCTTTAATGTAAAATCACAACCGCAAGTCCTAAGTCATGTGTTGGATTATTTTTCTCATGATTCTTGAGTTGCCTAGAGGCATAAATGATCATCTTACCATATTTCATCATTAGTGGAACATCTATATCAGATTTCTCTTCCAATTCTTCTCGCCTCATTCTTCCTAGTTAGTGAATACATGCGTTCTTCCATATGTTACTTGGTCTTTTCCCTTAGTTGGGAATTCATCATGCTCGCCTCTCGACACTTGTTGGGATATCCGTGGGAAAGTGTGTTCATTCGTGTATCACTTAACACTTCCTTTCTTGTAAGATTCTTAAGAGATTCTCCATCAAGCCTCGATGCACTCTTGGGTTATTATAACATCACATCTATCTCTCCCACTCGTTCTGTCTTTCTTAAAGACTTGGAACTTTAGCTAAATCGCAAATCTGTGATTAACTCATTCTAAGAACTCGCAAGCCTTTCACATTTGATCTGTAGCACTTCCTTGGGTTCCATTGTCCTTGACTCTCTAACAAGTACAAAACCCTTTTGCAAACCTTAGTCTTAATTTCTAGTATCGTTGAACCTGTCATGTATATTGTCACATACGAAGAATTTACATTTCTTAACCTTCCACATTATTTTCGTACTAGTGGTTTATCATCTGCATATCCTCTTAGAGAATCACGTTACCTCTTACCACTTTTCTAGACTACACATATCTTTAATAAAATATCCAAACATCATAGCTACACGACCTAATTCTCATTTTATTGAACTTAAGTAGCCTCACCATGGCCCTTCCCTCCCCACTTGGGGTTAATGTTTCACATTTCGACACAACTTTTGAATTTAACAATTTGAGGAACATATGTTTCACATCTCTAGTCCTCCTGTATATGATTGACTATTAGGGAGATTTAAGTCCCCATGGTATTAATCTCATAAGTTCTCTACTCTTATTCAGCCACATAAGCTTGGGATCCAAATCCCTCGTGTCAATATCCTTTTTGGAGTGTAACACCACTTCGCACATTCCTGGGATTTTTATAATATTCATAGTGCTAGGGTATTCTCATTGTGGGTTCAATTGTCTCTCCTTTCATAACTTCGTGTCTCCCGTGAAAGACGTACACATTTATCATTACTCTCCAGGCCATGCCTTTCATATATCACATGTCTATGTAACAAATCTACATCTTAGAATCATACACATGGTTCCCACACTATCCACATGTACTAGTTAAGCTTAGGTCTCATTCATCACGTCAATGCCTCTTTGGAGGTGGGTAATCACTTCTAGCACTCTTCTCATATAAAGTATGCTCATGGTACTATATACTTGTCTCATATGGTCATACTATTCATTCAACATGATACATGTGCCATCTGTTTAATATTCAGGCCTTTACCCATCCGTCATGCCACATGACAACATTACATGGAATAAACCAAAAGAGCATTTAAACTTACCTTGAACCTCAACGCACGAGCTGGAGGAAGAACAGTTTCACAACCAGTTTTATCGTACAATTCAGAATATCAAAGAAGGGTATTATTCTTAAATGTCCATGTAGCATCCTAATTATAGATGTGGTCGACAACACACCGATAATAAGGACTCTACTAGGCCCGGCTCCAAGACATCCTAGTACACTTTAAAACCTTAGGCTCTGATACCAAGTTTGTAGCGCCCCAAAACCAAGGAGCGCGACCGGCGCTCAACCGAGTGAACCCGACCGAGCAAGCCTGTTAGATTTCATTTTACCCAAACTCATCCACGAATGGAGATAATACATATTTTCATTAATTATACAAAATAGTGTTCACGTCTACAATACCAATTCATTTCCAATAGCTTCATCATTTTTTAGTGTCTCAAATGGACAAGTAATACAACCACAACATAACATATTTTGTCTTTCCCAGCACCAATACACAACCCACACTATGTCTACGGAGCCTCTATGGATAAAGAAGAGTACAATGATAATACCGGCAACAAGGCCCCGACTATACCTCAAACGAAATACACAAGGTACAAAAGATACATGACCCCGGGATGAAGTGGGGCTCACAAAGTCAACTGGGAAGAAGGTGCACTGTTATCACTAATCAATATCTCTTGTTGTGGAACCACCTGCATCCACTAGTATTTTCAACCAATAATAACAACAATATTTCCTTGGCTCTTTTGGCCATTCACAAGTTTCTTTATTCAAGGCACGGTGGCCATATTTGTTATTCCACACTTTTATTTCTTCCCTCTCATGTATCATCATCATAAATATCAACATACATATAATATTCCGTAAATCACAACTTTAAGTAATTTAAGAACCATAGATTTCTTTTCGAGAAGTGGAGTAAAATGATTGGCAATTGATGCGCAAGTTTAAATCATCAACAAATAACACACCATTTATTCTTGACACGTTTTCCCCCACAAAGGGCAATACACAATTTCTACTCACGAATATGTAAGAACGCAAAACACATTGAAGATACTCACAAATCATAACGTATGTTAAAACAGCCACATATGAGCATGACTTGACTTTATAGGCTTTTAGGCAATTCTATTTTCGAAGTCATTTCGGAATAGTTGAATCAAGGCTTATTTCATAACCTTTCTCACATCATTTCATTTCATTGACTCCATTGGCCACAAGTATAACTTTCGCTTATATCAATCATCACATTTCATACTTCTTTCACATCTTTATAGGTTATCAATAGTAAGACATTTCCAATCAAGGCTTTAGGTACACATATGAGCAATTAAGAGTCTTAAGCATATTGAGTTTTCTCACACAATTTGGCATACATACTATCTTTCATTTAAACACGACTCAAAGCCATAACATATTAATACACAACCCATACTTCGAACATCTATATTTCGACATAAGGCTCATTCGGGATAATCAAATTTATAGGGAATAACCCGGAATGTAGGAATTAGGAATCTTGAGCCAATCATACTTGATCTTACGGAAACATTATGGAATTCAATTCCAAAAGAGAAACTTTAGCCAACATAATTCAAATTCTTCCCTTAATGATACTACAACGATGCACTACACTAATCAACTTCAATCTACAATAACAACATCCAATGAGAACAATATTAGTAACAAATCCCATAGATTCATTCTATTCATAAATTTCATCGCCAAGATTACCGTTCATCTTCTCTCTTATTTTCTCAAAAGTACTATTCATGCCATGAACTAGAGTTTTATAATCCAATCTTTCAACCATTAAAACTTGTAACAAATGCTTCAAATACTTCTAACTACTCATAATAGACGAGTTTGAAGCATTGGAATTACCTCTAGTAGATCAATCTTGAAAAATCACAACTTTGGTGATTTTTGTGTTCTTGAGGATTTGATGATGAAATCTTGTATTTGGATGTAATAATGATGTTAGAACTCATGTATATTGAGTAATAATCGACTCAAAACATCATTAATAACTTACCTTGGTCGATTGAACTTGATTTGAGCTCCAAATCGCCCCTTCACTTCAAGAACCCTAACCTCCAAATACATAAAATACCCTCTTTACCCGACCTTGTATTTATAGGACCAGATTTCTGGCTTTTGGATGTGGCTCTGGATGCTTCGCATCCCCACTTCACTCCTCTTTAAAGCTCGGATGAGGACTTGGACGCTATGGCAGCACTTCACTGCCAGCCTCTCTTTCGGACGCGGCCTTGGATGCTTCGCATCCGCAGGCTCCTCCGCCAGCCTTTGGTAATTTGGTCATAACCTTTTGTAAGAATGTCCAAATGACAAACGGTTTGAAGCGTTAGAAACTAGACTCAAATTCCTTTAATTGGATAGGTCATACATTACCTAACTCTTTATATATATATATATATATATATATATATATATAGATATGACCATCCAAAGTTTAGTTTTGTGCATACTCATTTGGAACTTTAGTCTATCATGCAATTTCCAACTTGACTTGGACTTAGGGCTATCCCTAGACCCCCACATCACTTATAATATGACTCGTACACTTATTATCGTATCCAATTGATATCCATCCCATTCATAGATCTCGTCTGCACACAAAATAATATAATTAGTGCACATCAACTTTCTTAATAACGCTTAAGTACTTCAAAATTTTCCAGGGTGTTACATATATAGTTTCTTATGTAGCTCGGTGTCTAAATTGTTAGCATGTAAAGTATGAGTATCAAATACCTGGTGGTTTGCTTCAGAAGATAGAGATTCCTGAGTGGAAGTGGGAGCGTATCATTATGGATTTCGTTGTTGGACTCCCACGGACTTAGAGGAAGTTCGATGCAGTTTGGGTCATTGTGGACAGGCTGACTAAGTTAGCGCATTTCATTCTTGTGGTAGTTACCTATTATTCGGAGTGGTTGGTAGAGATTTATATCCGCGAAATCGTTCGTCTTCACGGTGTGCCCGTGTCTATCATTTCTGATCGAGGTACGCGGTTCACCTCACACTTCTAGAGGGCAGTACAACGTGAGTTGGTCACGCGAGTTGAGTTGAGCACATCATTTCATCCTCAGACGGATGGACAGTCAGAGCACACTATTCAGATATTGGAAGATATGCTTTGCGCTTTTGTTATAGACTTCGAAGGTTCGTGGGATCAGTTCTTGCCGCTTGCGGAGTTTGCCTACAACAACAGCTACCAGTCGAGCATTCAGATGGCTCCCTATGAGGCATTATATGGTAGGCCTTTGCCGATCGCCAGTTGGATGGTTCGAGCCGAGGGAGGCTTTGTTGTTGGGTACAGATTTAGTACAGGATGCCTTGGATAAGGTCAAGATTATTCAGGATCGACTTCACACAGCTCAGTCTAGGCAGAAGAGTTATGCCGACCGTAGAGTTTGTGATGTTGGATTCATGGTCAGAGAGAGAGAGTGTTGCTCCGCGTATGATGAGGTTCGGGAAAAAGGGCAAGTTGAGCCCTCGGTATATCGGGCGTTTGAGATTCTTGAGAGAGTGGGAGAGGTGGCTTATAGGCTTACGTTGCCACATGGCTTAGTAGTAGTTCATCCGGTGTTCTATGTGTCCATGCTCCGAAAGTATCACGGCGATCCGTCCCATGTGTTAGATTTTAGCTCTGTCCAGTTGGACAAGGATTTGACTTACGAGGAGGAGACGGTGGCTATTCTAGCCCGGCAGGTTCATCAGTTGAGATCGAAGAGTTATCCTTCCGTTCGAGTGCAGTGGAGAGGTCAGCCCATCGAGGCAGCTACTTGGGAGTCCGAGTCGGTCATGCGGAGTAGATATCCCCTCCTTTTCACCAGCCCAGGTACTTTTCTATGTCCGTTCGAGGACGATTGGTTGTTTTAGAGGTGGAGAATGTGATGACCCGATAGGTCATCTCATGTTTTAAAACCTAATTTTGTGATCCAAAGCCTTAAAAATCATGTTTTAGCCTTCCTCAATTTGCGTGCACAGTCCAGGCATCTTTCCGGAGAGCTTTTATGTTAAAAAATTGAGAACAATATGAACTTTTGCCTTAAAATCCACTTGAGTTGACTTTGTTCAACGTTTTAAGCAAATGGGACCGGATTAGTATTTTGACGGTCCTACTGAATCCGTATCGTGATTTGGGACTTGGGCGTATGCCCGGAATTGAATTCGGAAGTTCCTAGCCCTCAGATATCGGACTTTATTGAAATTTGAAAGCTAAAGGCTTAATGAATTTGAAATGTTTGACCCATAGTTAATTTTTGGATATCGGGTCTGTATTTTGGTTCTAGAACCGGTATAGGTCCAATGCCATATTTATGACTTGTCTGTGAAATTTGGTGAGAAACGGAGTTGGTTTAACGTGATTCAGACGTCCGATTGTTAATATAGAAGTTTCAAAGTTTTCTTGAAAATTGTATTTGATTTGGTGTTCAATTCATAGTTCTAGGTGTTATTTTGGCGATCTGATCGCGCGAGCAAGTTCATATGATGTTTTTATACTTGTGTGCATGTTGGGTTTGGAGCCCCGAGGGCGCGGGTGAGTTTCGTATAGGCTACGGAGTGAAATCGACTTAGAAAACATAGCTGATGCATATTTTTTTTGTTTTTAGACTTGTGGCGATTTGATCGCGCAAGTCTCGCATTTGCGAAGATACTATCACATTTGCAAACTAGAGCATGGCAGGGGGTACTCGCATTTGCGAGGATAAAGTTCGCATTTGCGAACTTGTCTATTCCGCTTTTGCGAAGGCAGAGTCGCATTTGCGACTCAACACTATTTTGAGAATCTTCGCATTTGCGAAGGTAGGGCCGCATTTGCAAGGGTTAGAGGGTTCACATTTGCGGTTGTTTTATCGCATTTGTGATCACTAGGATTTCTGAAGGAGTTCGCAATTGCGACCTCTTCCTCGCAATTGCGAACATGATATTGCAATTGCGACATCTGCAGTTGGGTAAAACTTGACTTAGACGGGAGTTTTGCTCATTCTTCAAATTTTCAAAACAAGAAAACCCTATAGGCGATTTTTCAAAGAACTTTTCTTCCCCAAAACATTGGTAAGTGATTCTAAACTAGTTTCTTTCAATCTTTCACTACTTTTCCTAAGATTTTAACCTAAAATCTAGAGTTTTCATGGTAGAAATTGGGGGTTTGAGTAGAATTAGGGATTTTTATAAAATAGGGATTTAGACCATAAATTGAGGTCAGATTCTAAAACAAATTACATAACCGGGCTCGAGGGTGAATGGGTAATCAGGTGTTGGTCTAAATTTCGGGTTTGGACCAAGCGAGCCCGGGAGTTGACTTTTGTTGACTTTTTCAATAATGACCTAAATTGAATCCTTTGCAATCGTGGGTAGTTCCTAAGGCTTAATATGAATCGTTTGGTTGGTAATTTGCTAGATTCTATTGGTTCGGAGGCTCGCTTGAAAGGCAAAGCTGTGATTGAGCTTTGAGTGGACTTTTGGAGCGAGGTAAGTATCGTAGTTAACCTTGACTCGAGGGATTAGGGCTTGTTTGCCTATTTTCTATCTGTTTAGATGTTGGGTACAACGTATATGTGAGGTGATGAGTACTTATGCATTTTTGTCGGGTTAAATCATGCGGGTGGGACTTGTTCCTTGTAGAGTATTGCTTACTTTGATCTTGTTATCCATGTTTAGATTACTTACTTACTAATTGATCATTCTTATCGTGTTTACGAGTTTTTGTGATAATTGAGTATTGATTCCAAAGTTGAGATTGGTATTGTGGAACCATTGTTGAAGTAAGGCTTGTTCTTGTTGATTCTATCTCCCTACTATTACTTGTTCATTGTTATGTGGTAAGGGAGAGTGTTAATACACGAAGGGTGATGCCGTGCCATATTGTGAGTGTTAATGCACGAAGGGTGATGTCGTGCCATATTGTGAGTGTTAATGCACGAAGGGTGATACCGTGCCATATTGTAAGTGTTAATACACGAAGGGTGATGCCATGCCATATTATGAGAGCTAATGCACGAAGGGTGATGCCATGCCGTATCCAATGATTTATACTGTGAGGTTGAGAGTAAAAGAATGAAGGGTGATGCCGTGCAAATTTTCTTCATTGTGTTTAGTTGTTTTCACTGGTTAAAAGCATGTTGATTGTTCTGGTTTTCATTTCCGTTGTATCTCTTATATCTTGTGCCCCTTTAGCATGCCCCCCCCTCCAATAATACATGTTTAGCTGTTACAGTTGTTTTCTTATATATGTACTGTTATCTGCACATGTTTATTATGTGAGTGTCTTGTCATAGCCTGGTCACTACTTCATCGAGGTTAGGCTCGACACTAGCCAGTACATGGGGTCGGTTGTACTGATCCTGCACTCTGCACTTCCTGTGCAGATTTTGGTATTGGTCCCAGCTGATCGTGAGGCTTAGCAGCTTGGACTTGCTCATTGGAGACTCAAGGTAGATCTGTTGGCATCCGCAGACTTTGGAGTCCCCTTTTATCTTCCCTATTTTACTGTTTCTTTTCATTCAGAACAATTGTATTTCTTTCAGACTCTGTTTGTAGAAAATCTTAGAAGCTCGTGAGTTGTGACTCCAGATCCGAATTCGTATCAGATATTATGGGCTTTATGTTATTCCGCATTTCAGTGTTAGCTTCTATTTAGTTTAATTAATTATGTTATTGAAATTGACTAAATTTGGTTTAAAGAATCCTCTAATACTCGCTTTCCTAGCAAGTGAAATGTTAGGCGTCATCACGGTCCCGAAGGTGGGAATTTCGAGTCGTGACACAAAGTCTGCACATCCATACCACCAACCATACTAATTTTGTAAGGCAAATCACAACCCGCAAATCAATACACAATGCCTCTTCCACAGTACACCATTCTCAGGTGACACTAAGATAACACCAGTGTACTCTAAACATATGAATTCTTCCCTGCTCATCCGAGCTCGTGACATTCTTATCAACACCGAACCGCAACCTTGATCTTCCACTTTCAAATTCCTCTGTCGCTCACTGCACCCATCATGCCGCTACGCGATAACACACGCATTCACCATAACCCTTGAACTACTAGTAGAATAATCACTTCATTGGCTAGACGCCTTTCACTTAACTCATTTCCAAAGAACCCATGCAACACGCAACTGAATTCCCAAACCACAGAAAATACCAACCTCAAGTCCTGATCTAAATCGCCGGGACTCTTCTGGAATCTATTTACACAACAAGACCATTCAAATCCAATACTTCCCAAATCACTCAAGTTATGGTGGATGTCAAGCCCGCACGTACAACTACAAGCCACATGTATAACTTAACACACTGAAGGGACTGATCATTGCCACGATCATGCTGATTCAACCATTACTAATCGACCCAACTTCTTTCAATTTACTCTTGACCAGACTTAGAAAAATAATAGCCCCATTCACAACATAACGAACTCAATCTGCACTCATCCCGAGTGACCCGAATCGCGATACCACATCATCTCAATACCCATGAACTACCTCATACCCTTCTCAAGCGCACAATAGCATCTCCAACTGGTACCCCAAGTTTGCAAGACCTTCCATGAATCCGAAGCTATTTCTTCCTTTACTCCAATACTACACCGCATACCCGACGATGACATAGAATATTCCAAGTTCCGTTCGCAATCCATTGCGAAAACTCGGTCCTTAACTACACAACGGACCCGAAATCCTTAGGCACTGCACTTTAATTCTTGAACCCACTAGGACCGTTATTGAGAGTCACCCACTCTGACCCAATCCTGAACATAACCGAACTCCAACGCTCTGCGAGCACATGAACACCCTCTCAAATAAGCAACTGACTGAATCCGTTTCCTTGTACACTACATCCATAAGAAGCATAAACTATGAGTCTTCCCAAATCCTGCACCTCAATCGATAAGGCGAAGTATAGCACACATTCATCGAGTTCCTTGTTCTAATTACTCATGACATTTTCTTTTCCTTAGTCATAATTAATACTCCAACGCATCGATAACCAGAAACCGCACAAGCAGACAACCACGGGATCCAATCGTAAATGGTGGGGCTCCCCCACTTAGCTTTAAGCTACCATTACATAAACCCGGAACCCACGAGGATCCCTTCTTCTTAGTTACCATGATCTCGCACCTCTAACCCGCCAAATTTCTCAAAATCTTTTGTTTAATTTTTCATGAAACATTCCAAATAATCAGTCATAATCACATATTTGACCTCTTACCATGTAGCAAGTAGTATTCTTTGTAGAAGCTTCATCAATATCACGCAACCGCTAACCTACCCACAGGAGATAACCCACCTGTGGAATTCCATGCCGACATCTTCCAATGGCGCTGCACTGGTTACAACTACTACGTAATCAGTAAATTCTCCTGAGCACATGATCGTCCACCAGCTGTACAAGCATGCTCCTTCCCCGCTGACATCAACTGAAAGTTCAACAATACCTTCCAAACTCAAAGGTATGTTGCATCCGTAATGATAATCAAATCTTCACACCCCTCTTTATTTCAAGCAAACTCCTCTCTGCCATATTCAATCTTTCTCCATTCAGTAACTACTATTCCAATTATAATCTGTGGACCTAGTCACTCCCACTATGCCTTCCAAATCGCTCAAATCTTCCTCAAGGTATGTGTCTATCCTACCACAGAATCCATATTCTACTCTGCCACTTCCACTTCAGTTAAACCATCTCCTTTAAGCAACTTCTTGACCTCTGCTTCTCATACTCGACTTGCTAGTAACTCATTTGCCGCTAGACACCTCCCGCCATGTCCTTCCTCATACCTCGCTGCCCAAATGTTGCCTTAAATCAAATCCATACCTGTAGCACCGGATCTAATGAATTTCTACCAACTCTCAACCTCCTAGCAGATCATCTTTCTCGAGCCATCAACAATAGAAACACTCCTTCGATTCTGAAACCGCTACACCCCCGCTATCTCTGACAACCGCTTCTCAGGTACCATTTCACAATAACCTTCCCCGAAGGCAAAATCAAAGAAGACCATAACGTTGGCGAAACGTAATGCATTCAAACAAGGACGACGACACCGCATCACAACGAAAATTCCACCACGCTCGAAAATCTCAAGTTTCGTTACTCCATCAACCAAAGCCTGAACATCCATAGTCTGATTGCCTTTCCTCTGCTGGAATTAAATGATGAACCTGTAAATCATGCACTGAGAACTCCTCATTTCAAGTCATTCACTACCTCGACACATAAACAAGCACCCTACCATTACTCCAACACTGTGTGATAACAACTCTTGAATATCATAGCAATCTGTGCATAGCCTCAAAACCATAGGAAGTACCAATACTGAACTGAAACGACAGAACATCGTTCCGCAAGGCGACGATAATAGTCTGTCCGAACACACAGGGAAACACATCCTGCACTACGCCCGCAGTATCAATACCACTACCCGACGTTCAAATGACAACAAGCGCTTCACGTCGCATAAGATTGAGTAGGAAGGAAACAAAGGCACAAGCCTCAATGGAATCAAACCGCACGAAGTGGAAATCAAGAAAGGAAGTGCTCCTAACAACCCTGTAGCCTCTCGAAGATAAGTACATACGTCTCCGTACCAATCCGCAAGACTCTACCTGACTTGATCATGACTCATGAAACCTAAGTGAACCTAACGCTCTGATACCAAGCTGTCATGACCCAAAATCCACTGCCGAGGCATACAACCCGATCCATCATAATGTGCGCATTGTCGAGGGTCGAACGAAATGAACCATAGATGTATCTATCCTGCCGAGGCAAACGGCTCGATCTCATTAGAATAAGAAGCTTTGACGAGTCCTCGACCCCACTCACGAATAGTCGTGTGAGTTATAGATTTTAAGGGAACTTTTCGATGAGAACGCATAACGCGGGAGAATATCTTAAGGAGAGTACAATTAATCCGCGTCTTATCATGAAGCCCGTCAAATCTCTACAATGGTAAGTCTATCACTCTACGCAAGTCTAGTCTCAAGTCGTAATGTACAATAAAGGAATTTAATAGGCCAGAGACAACTCAAATAGTACAGTTATAGCATGGCGGGAACCTAAGTCTACCCATACATAACATGAATCTAGTTACGTACAGACTCTCGTCACCTCGTACGTACGTAGCTCCATCAACAAGTAGCACATAACAAACACATCATCTAGGGGTATTTTCCCCCTCACAGAGTTAGACATGAAACTTACCTTGCTCCGAAGTTCCATAACCGGCTCCAAAGCCTCTATAACACCTCAAACCAATGCCCGTCGATCCAAAACTATTCAAACAATGTGCAAACCAATAAAAATATATTCTAATACCCATAATTAATCAATTTAAACAATTCCCAACTTCGCTCGAAAAGTAGATAAAGCCAACCCTCGGGCCCACGTGCCCGAATTCCAAAAATATTTGAAGATAAACGTTACCCATAACATTACTAACTCAAATATGTAATTTATTCTTAATTCCATTTCCAAAATCGTGGTCAAAATCCAAAATTATAAATTCTGGGGTCTTCTATCAAAATCCCACAATTTTCCTAAATTTTACACCTTAAATCCACATATAAACCTTACATTAAGCTCACAACAAGTGAAAAATTACTTACCTTGTGTTACATGATGAAAAATCCTCAAAATCGCCCAAGAACCAAGCTCCGAAAATCCCAAATGAAAATGACGAATGACCAAGTTCGACTCCCTTATGTTCTGCCCAGTTTCCGCTTCTGCGGACATATTTGCGCATCTGCGGCCTCGCTTTTGCGAGCCAAAATGCGCATTTGCGGGATACACTGTCCAGCTGAGACCTCGCATTTGCAGAAGCATTTTCGCTTCTGCGCAGGCGCTTCTGTGATGGCCAATCGCGCATCTGTGGACCAGCCACTTTTGCGTCTTCATTTCTCGCTTCTGCGATTCTGCAGGTGCGGAAATATCTTCGCACCTGCGATCACTGCCTTGCCCCTTCCCATTTCGCTTCTGCGAGCTCGACCTCGCTTATGCAATGTCTCTTCTGTGACCAAGACATCGCAAAAGCGATCACACCAGCTGCTGCCCAGCTTCAGCATTTCTTAAGTCCAAAAATAAATCCGTTAACCATCCGGAATTCACCCGAGGCCCTCGGGACCTTAACCAAATATACCAACACGTCCCAAAATATAATACGAACTTGGTGAGCCTTCAAATCACCTCAAACAATGCTAAAATCATGAATCACACCCCAATTCAAGCTTAATGAACTTTATAACTTCAAATTTCTACATTCGATGCCAAACCCTAACAAATCAAGTCCGATTGACCTCAAATTTTGCACACAAGTCATAATTGACATAACGAAGCTATTCCAAAGCTCGGAACCCCAAACGTATATCGATAACATCAAAATCCACTTCAAACTAAACTTATGAAATTCTTAAACCTTTAAAATGCCAACCTTCCATAATAAGCGCTGAAATGCTCCCGGGTGATCCGATACTCAATCCGAACATAGGCCCAAGTCCGAAATCATCATACGAACCTATTGGAACTTTCAAATCCCGATTCTGAGGTCGTTTCCTCAAAAGCCAAACCTTAATCAATTTTTCCACCTTAAAGCTTCCGAAATTAAAATTTTCTTTCCAAGTCAACTCCGAACTTCCCGAAATTCAATTTCGGCCGCATGTACAAGTCATAATACCTGAAGAGAAGCTACTCAAGGCCTCAAACCGCTTAACGACACGCTAGAGATCAAAACGACAGGTCGAGTCGTTACATCTTACCTATGTGTAACGCAAGTAATGAGATTTTGCTTAGTGGAAGTAATTATAGAGGCATATCGAGTCTCTTGAAATATGTATTTTTTATAAATCTTATGATTACAATATGAAATTTGTAATGTTTCCACTTTTACTCTGAAAATGTTGTCATACATAGTATCTTGCAGTAATAATGAATATTAATTAGGCTCAGCTAATTTATATTAACAGAAAATTATGAACTCACAGACAATGATTATCTACAAAGAAGGTTCTAATTTTCTTTTGAAATTATTCTAGAACACATGCATTTTAGTTTTTAAACTCAACATAACATAAGTTATTGCTCAACCAAGGTGGATCCCAACATGTATTATCTCAAGTATTTGTTTACTCTAGTTATGGAAAAATTAACCTTTTCAAAAGAACATTACATGATTCATCAAATGTAATATAATATAAGTAACATCGGTATAAATTTAAAAAAGCTTATATAATCCTAAGTTTTATCAAAATATGAGTAGGAAAAAAAGATTACTGCTATTGACTAATTTATATTTCAAAAGTTCTTCCTAAATTTGAATCTTCTTGTGTGTTGTGTTAACTAAATAATTGGAAACATCCTTGATTCAGTCCTTGAAATCAAATTTTCTACCACCAAATAAAATTGTGTATATATTAAAGAATCGAATCATCATAGCTACTTACACGTTTCACTTTTAAGAAAATTACTATTCCATTAAGATATGCTAAAGCAAATTATAAGTATAATAATTCAATGTCTAAAGCCTTTCTACAATTTATTACTGAACAAATCAAAGTATCACAACTTCTTGCAGGTCCCGTATATACATAGTGGAGAAGTTCTAGAGCAGACACCTTTCTACAAGATGCCGACTTTGATGTTTATAAACGTGTATCCAGTATATAAGGATGAGATCTATTTTCTTCTTGTAAAATCTCCAATATGTGTTTTTCAATCGTTAAAAAGTATATTATCCAAAAGAATGAACAATTATAAAGTAGTCAAAATGCTTTCATTCATATCACCAAGATGGTGTCAACTGTAAGCTATATAGGTGATGATAAATTGTTATGTTCTGCTTTGGGCAAACATACAATAAATGTTTCTTCGTAAATTAATATTGGAGACAAAAAAAAAATTACTTTTTCATTCCTCACAACTTTAAGATATCACACATTTAAAGAATCAAATATAGTGTGGATTGTTAATGCAATCTATATTGAGACTCTTATTATAACAAACAATACCAATTTCATCTATTAATAGTGAATATAAATAGCCGAGGCTATCCATCTCTTTTTGGCAAAGGTTTAACTATATACTCACAAGCACAGAAGAAATTAGGAGATATATATGTCATAACCGTTGGACTTATTACTTGAAATTAATTTTTGCATGCACCAACAAGGTAATTACGAAAATTATAATTAGCATTAGGATTCAGGTGATAAGAAAATCAATAGATAAAATTGTATACGGGTAAAATCAAGCTCATGGTGCATCTTAGCCTCCAACAAAATAAGCCAGGTTATTGACATGGCAACAAGGGACCGAAATCGAGCTAAAGTTCCATCGGGCCAGAACCCGGGGGAATGACGTCTGCCTTTGAGAATATCGAGGCCATGGTCCCAGAATCGGTCCTCGTCTCGAACGACTTCGAAGAACATTGTCAGACAATCCAGCAAAGCCAACAGAAGGCCGAAATATCCGTGACTGGCCGAATATTACGGCGGGGATCTCGGCACGTATCGATAAGGAACCGGCAATCAGTTAATTAGAAGATTTTTTTAACTTTTATAGAGTTGTACCTAAAATAGGACTCCCCTACTATATAAAAGGGGTCTGATAATTCATGAAACACATTGTAACACGCACTCAATAGCAATACATTTTTATTTTTCTCCGTCTTTAAGCTCATGTTTTTCTGTTTATCGGCATCGGTCATGGTGAGCCCGGCTCGAGGGAAATTATTTCATCAAGGCTGAAATTACCCAACTCGTGTGGTTTGAATTTATCTTATCCTTATTTACTCAATAGCAACTTAATTTATATCTTTATGTCAAGTTAATCCGTGTATCCTTAAAACCACTTACAAATTTAATTGTTATCCAATTTAGAGGGTAAACAGTTTGGCACCCACCGTGGATCTAAGGATAATAGCGGTAATTTGATACAAATTCCCATAACACACCCTATTTTACACATGTTCTTTGAAGTGTCTTTGATTCCAGGTTAAAATAGAAATATCAAACCCCTAGTCTTCCCCTCTAAACATGGATGTGGAGTTCGGCCACCATGGCGAGAAAAACAATGTACCACCTGGTAACGATGTGCCCCCAATCGATCTCCGCGGAGTCCGGGAAGAGGATCCTATCGACGCCAGTTCGCATGTGGCCATGTAACGACCCGGCTGGTTGTTTTTGAGATTTATAGCCCCGATCCCCTATTTATTGCTTTTCTCGTATCTCTTTATGCTTATGTGACTTGTCATGAGGCTTTGGTTGTGTTCCCGGAGTGTTTTGGGACACTTAGTCTCTAAACGGAAACTTAAGTCTTAGAATTTTTTGACTGTAGTTGGAATTGTATGAAAAAGACTCCGGAATAGAGTTTCGTCGGTTCCGTTAGCTCCGCTGGGTGATTTTGGACTTGGGAGCATGTCCGGACAGTGAATTGGAGGTCCGTAGCTAATTTAGGCTTGGATTGGCGAAAGTCGAATTTTTGAAGATTTTGACCGGTAGTGGACTTTGTGATAACAGGATCGAATTCCGATTCCAGAAGTTGGAGTAGGTCCGTAAGGCTGAATATGACTTGTGTGCAAAATTTAAGGTCAATCAGACGTGGTTTGATAGGTTTCGGCATTAGTTTTAGAAGTTTGAAGTTCCAAAATTTATTAAGTTTGAATCGAAGGGTGATTCATATTTTAGCATTATTTGATGTGATTTGAGGGCTCGACTAAGTTCGTATGGTGTTTTAGGACTTGTTGGTATATTTTGTTGGGGTCCCGGGGGCCTCGGGTGTGTTTCAGATGCTTAACGGATTGAAATTGGACTTAGGCAAAAGGCTGAAGTTTTCTGGTTTCTGGGGTTTCGCACCTGCGGTGGGCAGACCGCAGGTGCGGGATTGCACGTGCGCAAGGTCTATCGTAGAAGAGGAGTGGGGTTGGTTCTCAGGGGTCGCAGGTGCGAGGCAATTTTCCGTATATGTGATGCCCGCAGATGCGCCAAAGGAACGCAGGTGCGAAGTGAGACCGCAAAAGCGGACCAGGCTTGCAGGCGCGCACACGCAGGTGCAGCCCCTTCATCACAAATGCGGACCCAGCCCCCTCAAGTCATTTTCACACATGCGAGGGAAATTCTGCAGGTGCAGCGTCGCAACTGCGACAGTAGGTCCGCAGATGCGGAATCGCTGGGCAGAAAAGATCAAGTTCGAGGGTTTGTTTTCCATTTTCAATTTTTCAACCTTGAGAGCTTGGTGTGAGGCGATAATTCAAGAATTTTTCAGAGAGAACTTTGGGGTAATGTTTCTTAACTGGTTTATGGTTATATTCCACTAATCTATAGTTATTTTCATCATCTAATTAAGGAATTTGATTGAGCAATTCTGGAAAAAAGGATGGAAGTTCTTCAACTAAGTTTTGAGTTTTGATATCGGATTTGGGTAATTTCGGTACGAGTGAACTCGTGAGTGAATGGGTGTTCATATTTTGTGAATTCTACCCGATTCTGAGATGTGGGCCCGGGTCCATCTTTTGGGGTGATTTGCTAATTTCTTGCTTTAGCTTTGATTTCATTAATTAGATTAGTTTCTTATAGTTGTATTTTTGGGTTTTACAACAATTACATACCATAAATATGTGTAGTTATCCTGTTTAGTCTAATATCGCATGTCTACGTGCTTTAACTGCTTATTTGTACTCTGTGAAGCATGCCTAGTTGATTTCCTGCTTTTCCTTGTTCTTTATCAGTATAACTGTAGAAATCTTGTTGTTAACTGTCGTATTTATCGGTTTGAGCTATGTGTTTACTTTTGAGACTACGAGGCGGTTCCTCGGGAGTTCTCCATGTACATTTACTTTTGAGACTACGAGGCGGTACCTCGGGAGTTTTTCCTGCATATTTACTTTTTAAGACTATAAGGCGATACCTCGGGAGTTCTCCCTGTATTTTTACTTTTGATACTACGAGGCGGTACCTTAGGAGTTCTCCCTGCACATTTATTTTTGAGGCTACGAGGAGGTACCTCGGGTGATCTCTTTGCTTCTTTACTTCGGGACTACGAGACGGTATCTCAGGAGATCCCTTGCTGTTTACCCCTGTGTTGTACTACTATTTTTGCTGTGTTTTCCTTTTTTTTAAATTCTAGTCTCTTAATATACTATTATATTCCACTGCTTTATTTATTATATACTAGTGGGCCTGACCTGACCTCGTCACTACTCGATCGAGGTTAGGCTTGGTACTTACTGGGTACCGTTGTGGTGTACTCATGCTACTCTTCTGCACATATTTTTGTGTGCAGATCCAGGTACTTCTTATTAACCCCGCTATTACTTGAGAGTGCTTGCTACTGTACGGAGACTTCAAGGTACGTCTGTCGCGTCCGTAGACCTAGGACTGCCCCTCTATTCTCCCCTATGTCAAACACTTCCTGTATTCCTTTTATTAGACTCTGGTGTATAGAGATGCTATTTTCCTTCTGTAGCTTGTGACTTACGATGTTCCGGGTTTTGGGAAGACTGTGTATTTATAGAGTATTAGTTATTGTACATGCCGAGCGGCATTGTTATTAGTTATTCAGTTATCCACTGATGTTAGTTGCCAAGTTTTACTTTCGTTTTGTTATTTTCTGCAATTTGTTAGGCTTACTTAAACGTATAGACTAGGTGTCGTCATGACGTTATACGGAGGGAGTTTGGGTCGTGACAAGTTGGTATCAGAGCTCTAGGTTCATAGGTGTCGTGGGTCACAAGCCGGTTTATTAGAGTCTCGCGGATCGATACGAAGACATTCGTACTTATCTTCGGGAGGCTATGGAACTGTTAGGAAAAATTTCACATCTTTGATTCCCTGTCGTGCAAAATTGTTGACTTCGAAGTTCTAAACTTTTGTATTCTATTCTCTCAAAGATGATGAGGAGACGTACAGGCGGATCTGATGACCAGGCACCCGCGCCCCCTGCTAGAGTCGCAAGAGGCTGAGGCCGGGGTAGAGGCCGAGGATGTCCACGTGGTGCAGCCAGAGCACCCACGCGAGCTACGACAGAGGAGCCCCCAGTAGCTCTAGCTGGAGGGCAGGCACCTGAGATACCTGTTGGTGCACCAGTTCGAGAGAGGGTTCGTCAGTTTATTGAGGGACTCCACCCCAGTATCATGATTAATATGACTCGGGAGTTGGGAGATGGATATTTATTACTAGCATGTTGTGAGTATTTCTAGGAGATTGGAGGGAATGCTCGCTTGGGATAGAGAGGAGAGGGAGGCCAAGAGATCCCGAGAGTTTGGCACTTATAGTGGTATTCGTGCCCCAGTTGCAGTTTGCCACGTTAAGGGCTATGGGAGTCGCCCCGTTCACTCAGCTCTTCCAGCCGCCAGTGGTATTCTGGTCCCTTCTAGGCCCGAGGAGCCTTATTATGCACCGCCAGTGTCTAGTGTGCCTCCTGCACAGGGTGCTTTTAGCGGTCAGTCCAGCAGACCTGGCTCGAGCCAGTCACAGCAGCCATGCTCTCCGTGAGCTTGTTTTGAATGAGGCAACACTCGCCATATGGTGAGGGATTTCCCCAGACTTAGGAGGGGTGCACCTCTATAGAATTCTCAGCCACTGCGTGCTCCACCGGGTCCTCAGGCTATGATTCCAGCACCAGCTACCGCCCCACCTGCTCAGCCAGCTTAAGGTGGAGGTCGGGGGGTCGAGGTCGCCCTAGAGGGGGAGGTCAGGCCAGATATTATGCTCTTCCGGCTCATACAGAGGCAATTGCTTCCGACTCTGTCATTACAATTATTGTTCCGGTCTATCATAGAGACACGTCGGTCTTATTTGATCCAGGCTCTACATATTCTTATGTGTCCTCTTATTTTGCCCAGTATTTGGGCGTATCTCTGGACTCCTTGAGTTCCCCTATTTATGTGTCTACTCATGTGGGAGATTCTCTTGTTGTGGACCACGTGTATCGATCGTGTTTGATTGCTCTTAGTGGTTTTGAGACCAGAGCTGATTTATTATTTCTCAGTATGGTAGACTGTGATGTTATCTTGGGCATGGACTGGTTGTTACCCCATTATGATATTCTTGATTGTCACGCTAACACCGTGATGCTGGCTATGCCAAGATTACCGTGATTAGAGTGGAGAGGTACCTTAGAGTATACTCTCAGCAGAGTTATTTCATTTCTTAAAGCTCAACGAATGGTTGAGAAGGGTTATGACGCGTATCTAGCTTATGTGAGAGATGTCAGTATTGATGCCCCTACAGTTGAGTCAGTCCCAGTAGTGAGGGACTTTCCAAATGTGTTTCCAGCTGATCTTCTGGCATGCCTCCCGACAGAGATATTGATTTTGGTGTTGATTTGTTGCCGGGCACTCAGCCCATCTCTATTCCTCTGTATCGTATGGCGCCTCCTGAGTTGAAGGAGCAGTTATAGAAGTTGCTTGATAAGGGCTTCATTCGGCCCAGTGTGTCACCTTGGGCATGCTCCTGTCTTGTTTGTGAATAAGAAGAATGGTTCTATGCGTATGTGTATTGATTATCGCCAAAATAAAGTTATAGTGAAGAACATGTATCCATTGCCTCGTATTAATGATTTATTTGATCAGCTACAGGGTGCCAGGGTATTTTCCAAGAATGATTTACATTCCGGCTATCATCAGTTGAAGATTCGGGAGCCAGATATCCCAAAGACTACTTCTAGTACTCGGTATGGTCACTACGAGTTCCTTGTGATGTCATTTGGTCTAACCAATGCCCAGTGGCTTTTATGCACTTGATACACAATGTGTTTCGGCCTCATCTTCAATCTTTCATCATTGTGTTTATTGATGACATTCTAGTGTACTCCCAGACTCGGGAGGATCATGAGCAACACCTGAGGACTGTGCTTCAGACCTTGAGAGAAAAGAAGTTATATGCAAAAAATTTCAAAGTGTGAGTTTTGGCTAGACTCAGTGGCATTCTTGGGTCATGTAGTATCAAGTGATGGGGTCAAGGTGAATTCGAAGAAGGTGGAAGTAGTGCAGAGTTGGCCTAGACCGTCATCAGCTATGGAGATTCGGAGTTTTCTTAGTTTGGCGGGGTATTAACGTCATTTTGTAGAGGGATTCTCATCTATTGCAGCACCTATGACCAGGCTGACCCAGAAGAGTTCTCCGTTCAGGTGGATAGAGGAGTGTGAGGAGAGCTTTCAGAAGCTCAAGACAGCTTTGACTACAGCCCCAGTATTGGTATTGCCTACAGGTTCGGGGTCTTATAATGTATATTGTGATATATCACGGATTGGTCTCGGTGCGGTGTTGATGCAGGACGGTAGGGTGATTTCCTACGCATCCAGACAACTGAAGGTGCATGAAAAAGAACTATCATGTCCACGACCTTGAGTTAGCAGCTATTGTTCATGCCTTGAAGATTTGGCGGCACTATTTGTACGGTGTCCCTTATGAGATTTACACCGATCATCGGAGTTTGCAGCATCTTTTCAAGCAAAAGTATCTTAACTTGCGTTAGCGGAGGTGGTTGGAGCTACTTAAAGACTATGATATCACCATTTTGTACCATCTGGGGAAGGCCAATGTGGTGGCCGATGCCTTGAGTCACCGAGCAGAGATTTTGGGGAGTTTAGCATATCTACCAGCCGCAGAGAGGCCATTGGCATTGGATGTTCAGGCCTTAGCCAGTCAGTTTGTGAGATTGGATATTTCTAAGCCGAGTCGAGTATTGTCTTCTGTGGTCTTTAGGTATTCTCTTTATGATCGTATCAGGGAGCGTCAGTATGATGACCCCCATCTTCTTGTACTTAAGGACACGGTTCAGCACGGTGATGCTAAAGAGGTCACTGTTGGGGATGATGGTGCATTGAGGATGCATGGCAGGTTATGTGTTCCCAATGTAGATGGTTTGCGTGAGTTGATTCTCTAGGAGGCTCACAGCTTGCGGTACTCCATTCATCCGGGTGTCGCGAAGATGTACCAGGACTTGAGGCAACATTACTGGTGGAGGAGGATGCAAAAGGAATCCCACGGACTAAATTGCTAGCAGGTGAAGTATGAGCATCAGCGGCCACGTGGGTTACTTCAGAAGTTAGAGATTCTGGAGTGGAAATGGGAGTGGATCACTATGGATTTCGTTGTTGGAATCTCACGGACTCAGCGGAGGTTTGATGCAGTTTGGGTGATTATGGATAGGCTGACCAAGTCAGTTCATTTCCTTCCTGTGATGACTACCTATTCTTCCGAGCAGCTAGCTTGAATTTATATCCGCGAGATCGTCAGGCTTCATGGCGTACCAGTATCTATCATCTCTGACTAGGGTACGCAGTTTACATCACGGTTCTAGACGGCCGTACAACATGAGTTGGGTACTCGAGTGGACCTGATCACAACATTTCACCCTCAGACAGATGGACAGTCTGAGCATACTATTCAAATATTAGAGGATATGTTTCGTGCATGTGTGATAGATTTTGGAGTTTCTTGGGATCAGTTCATGCCACTTGCGGAGTTTTCCTACAACAACAGTTATCCGTCGAGCATCCAGATAGCACCGTATAAGGCTCTGTATGGTAGGCGGTGTCGGTCTCTAGTGGGTTGTTTCGAGCCGGGCGAGGCCAGATTATTGGGTACAGACTTGGTTCAGAATGCCTTGGATAAGGTGAAGGTGATTCAGGATCGACTTCACACATCCCAGTCCAGACAGAAGAGTTATGCGGATCGAAAGGTTCGCGATGTTGCATTTATGGTTGGAGAGCGGGTCTTGCTCCAGGTTTTGCCTATGAATGGCGTTATGAGGTTCGGGAAGAAGGGCAAGCTGAGCCCAAGGTTCATTGGTCCCTTTGCGGTGTTGCGGTGTGTTGGGGAGGTTGCTTGTGAACTTTCCTTACCTCCCAGTCTAGCAGGAGTTCATCAGGTATTCCATGTTTCTATGCTCCGGAAGTATCACATTGATCCGTCTCATGTGCTGGATTTCAGCTCAGTCTAAGTTAGACAAGGATATATCTTATGTTAAGGAGCCAGTGGCTATTTTGGACAGGCAGGTTCGAAAGCTGAGGTCAAAAAACATTGCTTCCGTGAAGGTTCAGTGGAGGGGTCAGCCGGTCGAGGAGGTGACTTGGGAGACCGAGGAAGATATGCGCAAGCCGTTATCCTCATATTTTCACCACTTCAGGTATGTCTTTATACTCGTTCGAGGACGAACGATTGTTTTAAGATGGGGATGATGTAACGACCTGACTGGTCGTTTTGAGAGTTATAGCCTCGATCCCCTGTTTACTACTTTCCCCGTATCTCTTTCTGCTTATGTGACTTGCCGGGAGGCTTTGGTTGTGTTCCCGGAGTGTTTTGGGACACTTATTCCCTAAACAGAAACTTAAGTCTTAAGATTTTTTTACTGTAGTTGGAACTGTGTGAAGACAACTTCAGAATAGTGTTTTTTTGGTTCCGTTAGCTCCGTTGGGTGATTCTGGACTTAGGAGCATGTTTGGACTGTGAATTTGAGGTCCGTAGCTGATTTAGGCTTGAATTGGCAAAAATCGAATTTTTGGAGATTTTGACCTGTAGTGGAATTTTTGACATCGAGGTCGGATTCCGATTCCGAAAGTTGGAGTAAGTCCGTAAGGCATAATATGACTTGTGTGCAAAATTTGAGGTCAATCGGACTTGGTTTGGTAGGTTTCAGCATCGGTTTTAGAAGTTTGAAGTTTCAAAGTTCATTAAGTTTGAATCGCAGGGTGATTCGTGTTTTTAGCTTTGTTTGATGTGATTTGAGGGCTCGGCTAAGTTCGTATGGTGTTTTAGGACATGTTGGTATGTTTGGTTGGGGTCCCGGGGGACTCGGGTGTGTTTCAGATGCTTAATAGATTGAAATTGGACTTAGGCAAAAGGCTGAAGTTTTCTGGTTTATGGTGTTTCGCACCTGCGGTGGGGAGACTGCAGGTGTGGGATCGCACATGCACAAGGTCTATCGCAGAAGTGGAGTGGGGTAGGTGCTCAGGGGTCGCAGGTGCGAGGCAATTGTCCGCATTTGCGATGCCCGCAGATGCGGCAAAGGAGCGCATGTGCGAATTGAGATCGCAGAAGTGGACGTGGTTCTGCATGCGCGTACACGCAAGTGCGGCCCCTTCATCGCAGATGCGTACCCAGCCCCCTCAAGTCATTTCCGCACCTGCGAGGTAAATTCCACAGTTGCGGTGTCTCAGGTGCGACAGTAGGTCCTTAGGTGCGGAATCACTGGGTCGAAAAGATCAAGTTCGAGGGTTTGTTTTTCATTTTCAATTTTGGGACCTTGAGAGCTCGGTGTGAGGCGATAATTCAAGGATTTGTTAGAGAGAACTTTTGGGTAATGATTCTTAACTCGTTTATGGTTATATTCCACTAATTTATAGTTATTTTCATCATCTAATTAAGGAATTTGGTTGAGAAATTTGGGGGAAAAGGTTGGAAGTTCTTCAACTTAGTTTTGAGTTTTGATTCGGATTTTGATATCGGATTTGGGTAATTTTGGTACGAATGAACTCGTGAGTGAATGGGTGTTCTGATTTTGTGACTCCTACCCGATTCCGAGACGAGGGCCCGGGTCGACTTTTTGGGGCGATTTTCTAATTTCTTGCTTTAGATTTGATTTCATTAATTAGATTAGTTTCTTATAGTTGTATTTATGGTATGTAATTGATTTTGGCTAGATTTGGGCCATTCAGAGTTGGATATTCGTGGAAAAGGCATCGTTACCGATTGATTGAGCTTGGTTCGAGGTAAGTGGCTTGCCTAACCTTGTGTGGGGGGAATCCCTTTAGGATTTGGTACTGTTGTGATATGTGACCGCCGTGTACGTGAGGTTACGAGTACGTACACGGGCTATTTGTTGTAAAACCCGATTTATTTTACTGAATAGTAACCTGTTTTTCCTTTAATTTGAGTTATACCATTTAAATGAGTATTAGTCTGTTTTCATTCTTAATTGAGCTATTCCAATATGTGTAGTTATCATGTTTAGTCTAATATCGCATGTCTACGTACTTTAACTGCTTATTTGAACTTTTTGAAGCATGCCTAATTGATTTCCTGCTTTTCCTTGTTCTTTATCAGTATAATTGTAGAAATCTTGCTGTTAATTGTCGTATTTATCGGTTTGAGCTATGTGTTTAATTTTGAGACTACGAGGCATTTCCTCGAGAGTTCTCCCTGTACATTTACTTTTGAGACTGCGAGAGGGTACCTCGGGAGTTCTCCATGCATATTTACTTTTGAGACTACGAGGCGGTTCCTCGGGAGTTCTCTCTGCACATTTATTTTGAGACTACGAGGCGGTACCTCGGGAGTTCTCCCTGCATATTTACTTTTGAGACTACGAGGCAGTACCTCGGGAGATCTCTTTGCTTCTTTACTTCAGGACTACGAGACGGTATCTCGGGAAATCCTCTGTTGTTTACCCTTATATTGTACTGCTATTTTTGCTGTGTTTTCATTTTGTTAAATTCTAGTCTCTTAATATACTATTATATTCCCCTGCTTTATTTATTATATACCAGTGGGCCTAACCTGACCGCGTCACTACTCGACCGAGGTTAGGCTTGGCACTTACTGGGTACCGTTGTGGTGTACTCATGCTACTCTTCTGCACATATTTTTGTGTGCAGATACAGGTACTTCTTATTAGCCCTGCTATTACTTAAGAGTGCTTGCTACTGTACGGAGACTTCAAGGTACGTCTGCCGCTTCCGTAGACCTAGGACTCCCCCTTTATTCTCCCCTATGTCTAACACTTCCTGTATTCCTTTTATTAGACTTTGGTGCATAGAGATACTATTTTCCTTCTGTAGCTTGTGACTTATGATGTTCTGGGTTTTGGGAGGACTATGTATCTATAGAGTATTGGTTATTGTACATGCCGAGCGGCATTGTTACTAGTTATTCAGTTATCCACTGGTGTTAGTTGCCATGATTTACTTTCGTTTATTTTTTTCAGCAATTTGTTAGGCTTATCTAGTCATAGAGATTAGGTGCCGTCACGACATTATACGGAGGGAGTTTGGGTCGTGACATGCCATCAACACAAATTTGCCTACCAGTCCCGAGAATAGCGTGCGTGGAGAAGTCCGATCAATTGCCCAAAATACGCACGACGGTGAAAATGATAGGATCAACTTGCGAGTGATCTTCGAAATGTTACAGGCTCAACAAGCGGCAATAGTCCAGTTGTAGAACCAAAACCGAGCGCCGAGCAGGGTTAAGCCCGAGCCATCCCGGGAAGTCACCCGCAGAAATAAACCAATCATGGAGAGGCCGAGTGAAAATGAATCGGGGACTAACCTCGAGATCATAAAAATGCTCGAGGAACTGACAAAACGGATCGAATTGTGGGAGAAGAAAATCAAAGCAAATGACAAAAAGGTGGAAACCTACAATTCTAGGGTCGACCAAATCCCAGAAGCACCTTCGATATTGAAGGGCCTAGATTCCAAGAAGTTTGTTCAAAAACCTTTTCCTCTGAGCGCAACGCCAAAGCCGATCCCGAAAAAGTTCCGCATGCCCGAAATTCCTAAGTACAATGGAACTACCGACCCAAATGAGCATGTGACCACATGAGCCATCAAAGGGAACGACTTGGAAGATGCCGAGATTGAATATGTCCTGCTCTAAAAGTTCGGGGAAACTCTATCCAAGGGAGCTATGATATGGTATCACAACCTACCTGCTAATTCTATTGACTCGTTCGCTATGCTTTTAGATTTATTCGTAAAAGCACACGTCGGGGCTATCAAATTCGAGACTAGGAAGTCAGACCTTTTCAAAGTGAAGTAGAGGGATAACGAGATGCTCAGGGAATTTGTGTCCCGATTCCAAATGGAGCGGATGGACTTGCCTCCGGTCGCAAACAATTGGGCCGTTCAGGCCTTTACCTAGGGACTCAATGCTCGAATCTCGTTGGCTTCACACCAGTTGAAGCAAAATCTGGTGGAATACCCGGTTGCCACTTGGGCCGACGTGCATAATCAGTATCAATCAAAAATTAGGGTCGAAAATGATCAACTCGGGGCCCCTTCCGGATCCGTTTATCCCGTCAGATCAATTGACAGAGTCAGGAAAGACATCGATCGTGAATCACGATTGAACAGGGATCGGTATCAGTCATACAATGGAGACCGAAGAGGTGGTGGATCTGGGCGGAACCCCGTGAAAAGTGAAAGAAGAAGTGACCGAGGTCAAAACAACCATGGACCCATGAGCAAAAACAGTTTTGACAGGCCCATCGGGCCGAAAGAAGCACTAAGACTATCAGAGTAAAACTTTAACGTCATCGACACCGCCATCGTATCCGCCATCTCGACCTTTACAGTGCGATCCAGCCCAAAGGGATTCTAACCTAATGTGAAAATATTATGGCACTCATGGTCACAGTACAGAAGATTGCCAACAATTGAGAGAGGAAGTAGCCCGGCTATTCAATAACGGGCATCTCCGAGAGTTCCTGAGCGACCGAGCCAAGTACCACTTTTGGAATAGAGATTATGGTAAACAGACAGAACATGAGGAACCTCATCACGTCATAAACATGATCATCGGTGGGGTCGATGCTGAAGCGCACCAAAATATCTATCACAAGGGAAAAATGAGCTCGGGATTATGTGTCGGAGGGAACCTTGTCCTTCAACGACGAAGACGTTGAAGGGATCATACAGCCCCACAATGATGCACTGGTAATATTAGTACTTATAAATAAATCTCGAGTTAAGTGTGTATTAATTGATCCAGGTAGCTCGGCCAACATCATCAGATCGAGGGTCGTGGAACAACTCGACCTGCAAGATCAGATTGTGCCCGCAATCTGAGTCCTAAACGGGTTCAACATGGCATGTGAGACCACTAAAGGAGAAATAACATTACCGGTGAACACCGCCGGGACCATTTAGGAAACAAATTTCTATGTGATCGAAGGGCACATGAGGTACAATGCTTTGTTTGGGAGACCATGGATTCACAATATGAGGGTGGTACCCTCGACTCTGCACCAGGTGTTGAAGTTCCTGACGCCGGGAGGAATAAAAACAGTTTACGGAGAATAACCTTCCGCAAAAGAGATGTTCACGGTCGACGAGGTGGTCCTGATATCCATACTTTCGACACCGAAGGAGCTGGGTCCAGTCACCAAGGGAGAAACCAAATAGAAACTACTGCCACCAAGTCCGAAGAAGTAGGAGATGGGGAGGACGACGACTGCGGGGTTCCCAGGTCTTTCCTAGCTCCCGATGATTTCGACGCTACCAAATCGATTGTTGAGGAACTGGAGCAAGTTGTATTGATCAAACACTTTCCTGATCGAAAGGTATACCTGGGAACGAGGTTGAATCCCGAACTCAGGAAAAAACTCATTCAATTTCTTATAGCTAACGAAGATTGTTTCGGTTGGTCCCACCTTGATATGACAGGGATATCGCCGGAAATAACCACTCACAGGCTAAGCTTGGACACGAAGTTCCACCCGGTCAACTAGAAGAGGAGACCCCAGTCCAAGGTCAAACATGCTTTCATCAGAGACGAGGTATCTAAACTCCTTAAAATAGGATCCATCTGGGAATTAAAATACCCAGACTGGATAGCAAATGTAGTAGTAGTCCCCAAAAAGGGGAACAAATTAAGAACGTGTGTGGATTATAAAGATCTAAATAAGTCATGTCCCAAGGACTCTTTCCCTTTGCCTAACATCAATCGCATGATCGATGCGATGGCCGGCCACGAGATCCTCAGTTTTCTTGACGCCTATTCTGGGTACAATTAACGTCGGATGGACTCGGGTGATCAGGAAAAAACTTCCTTCATCACCAAGTACGGCACCTACTGCTATAGCGTGATGTCATTCGAACTAAAAATCGCTGGCGCCACTTACCAACGCCTAGTAAATCGGATGTTCAAAGAATAAATAGGAAAATCTATGGAGGTTTACATTGACGATATGTTGGTTAAGTCCCTGCGAGCAGAGGACCATTTTAAACATTTGCAGGAAATCTTCAGCATATTGAAGAAATACAATATGAAGCTGAACCCGGAGAAATGTGCATTTGGAGTCGGGTCCGGTAAATTCCTTGGATTCATGGTATCCAACCGGGGGATCGAGATCAACCCCGATAAGATCAAGGCCATCGAAGATATCACTGTTGTGTGCAACAAGAAGGCCATGCAAAGATTAACCGTACATATAGCCGCCTTGGGACGATTTATCTCGAGGTCATCCGACAAGAGCCACCGGTTCTTCTCACTGTTGAAAAAAAAGAATAACTACTCATGGACCCCAGAGTGCCAACAAGCCTTGGCGGAGCTCAAGCGATATCTATCGAGCCCATCGCTGCTTCACACACCCAAGACAGACGAACAATTGTACCTGTACTTGGTAGTATCGGAGATAGCGGTAAGTGGAGTCCTGGTACGGGAAGAGAAAGGCACATAATTTCTAATTTACTATGTTAGCAGGACTCTAGGCGAGGCCAAAACTAGATACCCTCACCTAGAAAAGTTGGCGCTCTCTTTTCTAAGAACCTCTAGGAAGCTAAAACCATACTTCCAGTGTCACCCTATATGTGTTGTGACAACTTACCCATTGAGGAATGTAATGCATAAACCCGAGCTCTCGGGATGGTTGGCCAAAGGGGCCGTAGAGATCAGCGGGTACTGATAAGTTGGTATTTTACCCACTTATCTCTTCTTGATACTTAGGCTTTTGTATGATTTTGATGAGAAACTAAGGCATTTATTGAGGTTTATTGGCATATTCAAGGTATCAAGTGATTTAGAAATGATGGTGAAGAAACCAAGTGAAAACGAGTCAAAAAGAAGCTAAAATGGACAAAAACAATCTGCCCAATGAATTACCGTTCGCGAATGCGAAGGGTTAGATGCGAGCGCGAAGCATTAGGACAACAAGCCTACGCGAACGCGAGGTGCTGTACTCGAACGCGAAGAAGGAGGAAGCCCACCTTCGCGAATGCGAAGGTATAATCGCTAACACGAAAAGGTAGGAGACAAACCTTAGCGAACGCGACTGAGATTTCGCGAACGCGAAGAAACAGAAATCAAGCCTTTGCGAACGCGAAGTGTTGTTCGGGAACGCGAAGTGGAAACTGGGCGAAAAAACTGGCCAGTTCTGGAATTTCACGATTTTGACCCCAAACCATTTAATACACGGCCTAGCTCATTTGTAGGAGATCTTTGGCTTATTTTTCAGTTCCTAGACTAGAGAAGACAAGGTTTGGAGCTAGGGTTCTTGCACACACACTTGGGGCTTGAAGATTTGAAGCTTTTGGTTGAGAATTTCTTATTCATTTATGCTCATTTCTTCATTTCCTTGATTTGTACTGAATATTTAAGTGTGTAGTATTTTTTCCAACACTTGAATCTTGTTTATGGGAATATTCATATTTAAAGTGTGGATTAAATATCTTGTTGTGCTTATGTATTGAACAATTTTTATTTATTATGAAGTGAGTTATTGTTTTTTTTAACTATTCTTGTTCTTGAATGTTTCCAGAGGGATTAACTAACCCTAGGACTCACCCATTCACTTGTGCTTAATTTTGGGAAAAATAATTCGGGGTTGGGAAAGATTTATTAAGAAGAACTTGAGGCGTTAACTCTCACTTTATAGATTCTACCTAGGGATAGGAATGGAATACTTGTAGCCATATTCGGATGTGCTTAATCTCTTAATTATTTTAGGGATAATTCAATTAGGAAGTCTTGTTAGTTTTTGAGAGAATCTAATATAGAATTATTGTCCGAGGCTAATAAATAATAAACTCGCTCATATTTATAAAATTATGAAATATATTGGATCGTTACTTGAGTGTAATTCCCATTGTATCCATACTTGTAGCCATTGATCATTTTACTTGCTTTCTAGGTTAGTTTACATTTTCTCATTTAGCTATAATATTTTCTCAACAATCATTCTAAGTGTTTGGCATTGCATAGTAAGTGATAATTCTTTTTCATTCCTAATCGCCTACATATTGTTCTCTATGGGATTCGACCCCGACTCATAGTTGGGTAAATTATATTGCATGCGACCATGTCCATTTTCTTTTTAGTAGTGGATTTGGACGTCATCAAAATTGGCGCCGTTGCCGGGAAACAATTTGGCGTATTTAGGTTGTTTGAGAAATAAGCGTAAGTGCTTTGGTCCAAACTTGTGAATATTTGTGTAATTATTTTCTTATCTTTTTTTATTTTTCTTATTTATTTTCTTGTTTATTTTTATTATTTTAAAAAATGGCATCATATAATGAAAATTGATCGGATGGTAGTTGTTCATACTTTGATGCCCCTTGTCCTTATTGTGGAGGACCACACTCGTGGAAATATTGTTTAAATTCTCTCGGGGGTGGATTGTGCGCACAATCTCAAACCCATGAGTGGAGTATTTGTGATACGTGTGGCCGTCAAAATGGTCATTGGGAAAATTGTGCTTATTTGTCCTTCCCTTCCCCAAGCCCCTGCTGTGATGATTCTACTTTTTGTGATGAAAATTATAGGGATATGGAAGTGAAAGAAATTGAGCATGGTCAAAATGGAGAGTTTAAGTTCACGTTAGAATGCCTACTTGAAGGAGGAAACCAAGAGCAAAATGCCTTGGAGGAGCTTTTGGAAAATAGTCTCCAAAATGATTTGGTGCTTGAAAGATTGAACATACAAATGGGATAAATGCTTGAAAATTTAGAGGTCCAAAAAGCCTCGGAAGTGAATGATAGCCAAAAACCTTAGTTAGAGATTGAAGCCGAAAATCCCTTTTTGGCACTTAATCAAAACCAAGAAGAACTCTCAAATGCTCAAAAATGAGAAAATGATGCTCATGATGGAGGCCATTCTTGAAAATGCGGAGAAGCACCACTTGGCACTCGAGGACTTGAAACAAGGCTTGACTCAAAATGATGATGATATCTGCACCTTGGAAAAGCAAATGGAATCATTGATTGAGGCTCATTATTCCCATCAACTTGAGAGTATGGAAAGAGATCAAGAAGAGTCCGAATTCGAGGAAGAAAGTAAACTTTATTTTGAGGAATTAAGAATTGAACATCCGCCAACCGACTCCATGAGTGTTAATCATGCAAAGAAAAATATGGAATTAGAGTCAAATATGGTTCAAGTTGGCTCTAGTTCAGGGGATAAAGAGGATGTCAAAATCCGGGAAGAATTGTAATTTGAAGGCTTGAGGTCGTATTCCAATCATTTTTCAACCTTGGAATTGCACGGTGATATGGGAATTGAGCCGTGCGAATCCATATGGAAGTGCAAAGAATAAAAGCAAGAACCATACATTTTGCAATTTGCATATTCAAAAAGGCAAAATGACATTCCTCACATGAAAGCCAATAAACACAAGATGAAGAAATTAATGCTTGGCTTGATCATCTACTTACCACCCCCCACCGCTCATGGTCACAATCTAGATTTCAAGTTAGGTGCCCAGTTCATATCGTCCAAGTGGCAAGAAAAGTGGTAAAGTTGATCTGTGTCGTGCCACGACGTTAAATGCGATGCTTGGTGGGAGGCAACCCATCGTTTTTGAATTTTTTGGTCATTTTTGAAATTTTCTATTTTAGAATAGCTTAGTATATTATTTTTGACTAATCTGCCAAGTTTTAGAATTTTTGGAGTTGATTTGAGTAGGTCGGGGTGACCGGACAACCAAAACCAATAGCTGTTAGAAACTGCAGATGCAATGCTTCGCGTTCGCGGTGGACCTTCGCGTTCGCGAAGGTTTATGAAAATTTAACCTTTCGCATCCGCGATGAGTTCCTCGTGTTCGCGAAACTTTGGCACTTTTTACTCTTCGCATAGGCGACAAGTCCCTCACGAACGCGTAAGGTCAGGTAAGCTAAAATATTAGAAACACTGGAAACAGGCACTTGACCCCTTTTTGGCTCAAGAACAACTCTCACTACTCCTTAACCTTCAAAAGAAAATAAATTCTCCATAATCTTTAAGTCCATAATCTTCAAAGCCCATTCTCAAGGTATGTAATTTCCTCTTTTGTCTCTTAAATCTTTCTTCCCTTTCTTGGTGTGAAATAATAGAAGGGCAGCCATGGTTGTTTGTGCTTAGCGTTCAAACATTTAAAGTCTGAAATGTCAAAATTGTGTATGTAATTTGTTGTGCTTGCTTTGTGAGGATTGGTTGAGTGTGAGTGTCTTTTTATTGAAGAAAATTTGGGCAAGACTTGTGCTTCAATGGTCTGTAAAACGAACAAAGAAAAGAGGGCACCCCAACTGTTTGAAAAAATGCTTGAACAAAAAATAGGCCTGAGCAAAGAAGATGACCTTCGTGAACGCGATGGTCTGCTGCGAACACGAAGGCCAAATTTCTGGAAAACTTTTTTTTACAATCTGGGAAAAAAATTTTGTTCTTCACGAACGCGAAGAGCAATCACTGGTAATCCCAAAAATGGCAAAAAATAGTAGCTTTGCACAGCTCTGCCCGATATCTTGTTCGACCATTTCTTTGGCCTAAATACTTTCTAATACATTGTTTTAAGTATCTATATGAGCTTTTAACATTTTTGATCTATTTTGTAGGTACTTCGGGCATAAAATGGATCCGGTACACAATGAAATTGAGAAAGAACATGTCCTTGAAGCTGAACAAGAGGAACCCTTTGATCATGACTGGTTTCTATCTGCAGCATATAAGTGGAAATATGATGAACTCTTGTCAAAAAACCATCGTCCGGGAAAGAGGCATAAACATGGAAAAGGTTGAAGCTAAAATGCCGGGCTTCTACACAAGATTGGTAGAAAGCAGGTGGATTTATTTTGCCGAGCAACCAAATGATGCCAATCACACAGTAATTTTGGAATTTTATGCAAACGCCTTGAGGACCGACTTCCAAGGTACCTTAGTTACTATTGTGAGGGGTGTGCAAGTCCATTTCAGTCTTGAGGTAATCAGCGGAATTTATGGCCTTCCCAATGCCGATAATGAGGTCTACAGAGACAGAGATAAAGCAGAAGGAAACCAGTGGTTAGTGGATAAATTACATGATGGGGTGACCCCGAAATGGATGATAGTTCACAAGGGAGTTGATTCTCACGATTTCACGACTGAGGAAAAGACATGGCTCTCTATTATCTGTGCAAGAGTCTTGCCTTCTACAAATGATACTGATATGACACCAGAGAAGGCACTGATAATTGTTGCTATCACGGATAGGCTACCTGTGAACGTGGGAGAGCACATTGTTAGAGAAATCGATGAAGCCACCCATGGGAGGTCCAAGAGCCTATTCTTCCTATCCTTGATCGCTCGACTATGCTATGATGTTGTGGTGTTAAAACACCTAAATGATGTTGAGAAAGGTTCGGGAAAGCCGATGATCCATCCTTTGTTGAAAAGGGGACCTAGTGACAAACAGAAAAAGAGGAGAATTGACGTGGCATCCTCTTCATTTGGGAAATTCTCTGAGGTCACCACCGATCCCGTTGCATCCTTTGCACCTGCACCAGGGTCATTTGACCCCATGGGACCACTCCAGTCCGGCCCTCACACTATGCGTCACTTATCCAGTCAGATACACGGAGTAGATGCACACATTAGGCAGCTCATAGTTGTCCTTCCTACTAGCCCACCTGGAGCTAGCACATCTACTGGCACTGCTACCCCACTATCAATGGATGGCGTGGTCCAAGAGGAAAAAGCAATAACTGGCAAGATGGAGGCCATGAACAACAGGTTGGAAAATATGAGCCACCGGCAAGGGAAGATTGAGAAGCGGCAGAGAAAGTTCAAGGAGCATGAGAAAAAGAAAAGCAATTTTCTGTCCAAAATGATGCACAAGATGAGTTCATTCTGTGGCTCACATGAATTAGAGGATGATGAGGAGGAGGATTTGGAGCTCAAATTTCGCACCACCTCCAGCTCCGAGTGATGCAGTTTCAGGGATCACCTCCTGCATTATATCTTATTTTGTTTAGTTGCATTGAGGACAATGAAACACTTTAGGTTGGGGGTGGCTCATATATGATGGATGTATGTGGAGCATTATCATTTTTGTGAACTCGTATAGATTGGTTGCCATTTGTAGTTTATTAGTAATATTTTTTAGTTTAATTCTAGCATGTTAGCATTAGCATTTTCTTGTTAGATTTTATTTTTCATAGTAGTATTAATGAAACTCCTTGGTTTTTCTTTATACCGCGGTTCTTTTCCAAGGAAATAATTTGTGTCGAACCGGGTGACTTTTTCCTATGATGGATGGCGTGACAACTTTTTTAAGGGATTAGTCGTGTTTAATTTCTTTTGTCTCTTTAGGTAAATATTTTTTTTAAGTTAGTATAATAGCTAGTAGTGAATAAATTGGTTATAGGGTGTGATCTTTTATCCATAAACCCAGCGTGTGGCTTGTTTGGTAACAACATAATTTAAACCTTGGCTTATGAAGTTTTGATTTTTAAAATGATAAATGATTGAAGTAATATTCCTTGTTGTGACTTTTAGGTTCTATTTTTGGCTTGTTGATTCATTAAATAGCCTGCTACGCTATATATGATTTTCTTTGGGTTTATTAGTCTTAATTGGATTTTAGATTTATATGTCACTCGAGTTTGCATGTGCCATGTGTGGTGAGATTTGTTGTGAGTTCTTTTGCATTATTTGTAGTCTAGAACTTACCCGGAATGTACTTCAAGACAAAATCCTATACTAACTTGGTTTAAAAAATAATGTTAGGTCTTCCTTGGACCGTTATTATGCCTTAAATTTTCTACCCTTGCATATTTTCCTTAGTCAACCCCTTTTGAGCCTTTAAACTTTTTATTTGGCAACCATGTTACAAGCTTTAACCCTTTGTTCTTTATTGATCTAGCTTTTGGCACCCTACCTCCCTAAGTACTTTGAAAGTGTAATCATAGGCTAAAAAGCCTAAGATTGGGGGTGAAGGTTGGAAACGTTGTGATGTGAAAGTTGCTTAAAAGGTGAAAGGTAATATAAAAAAAAGTAATATATATATATATATATATATATATATATATATATATATATATATATATATATATATATATATATATATATATATATAAGGAGTTGTGAATAAAGGGAAGAATGGGTGTGGAATGAAAAGTAAAAAAAAAAAGTATGGAAAATGTTTTCGAAGGAAGTGTGTGTTGATTGTCGCAAATTGTAGTGTTTAGGTGGTTTTGAGTCACTTTTATCCAAAGTGTGCCCTACCCCAACCAAAAACCTACATTACAATCCTTTAAGTCCTACTTGATTTTGAACCAAGTGTGTCTACATTAGTGGAGAAATACATGAAGGGCAAGCCTATGGTACTACTTTTGTGCATTTGAATATCTTTGTGAGTGTGAGTATTAATTATTTCCATTCGATATCCCATATGTATTTAAACTGCAATCTATAAGTTGGTATTCTCTCTTAAGTGTGAGGGCACATAAAAATTTTGAGTTGTGAACTTAATCCAATTGCTTGTGATAATGAGGCAAATTTTGAAGCTTTAGTGTCATGACTTGCTTGTTACTTTGATTAAAATTGGTATTTGATCACTTGAATTGAAATGAAATTTGCGAGAAGTTCTTGGCGATTCATATGCTTTGAATTATTTGTTGCTACCAACCGAAGTCATTAGATTGTGCTTAAGTTGAACCTTTTTGACTTGAAATGATGTTTGGTATGCCATTGAGCTTAATTGATGATTTTATTGAAGGATGTTCATATTTTTTAAATTACTTGAGGACAAGCAATAGTTTAAGTTTGGCGGTTTGATAAGTTGGTATTTTACCCACTTATCTCTTCTTGATGCTTAGGCTTTTGTATGATTTTGATGAGAAACTAAGGCATTTATTGAGGTTTATTGGCATATTTCAGGTATCAAGTGATTTAGAAGTGATGGTGAAGAAACCAAGTAAAAACGAGTCAAAAAGAAGCTAAAATGGACAAAAGAAATCTGCCCAGTGAATTACCCTTCACGAAGGTTAGATGCGAACGCGGAGCATTAGGACAACAAGCCTTTGCGAACGCGAGGTGCTATACTCGAACATGAAGAAGGAGGAAGCCAACCTTCACGAACGCGAAGGTATAATCGCGAACCTTCGCGAACGCGAAGAAGCAGAAATCAAACCTTCGCGAACACGAAGTGTTGTTCGTGAACGCGAAGAAGAAACTAGGCAGAAAAACTGGCCAGTTCTGGAATTTTACGGTTTTGACCCCAAACCATTTAATACACGGTCTAGCTCATTTGTAGGAGATCTTTGGCTTATTTTTCAGTTCCTAGACTAGAGAAGACAAGGTTTGGAGCTAGGGTTCTTGCACACACACTTGGGGCTTGAAGATTTTAAGCTTTTGGTTGAGAATTTCTTATTCATTTATGCTCATTTCTTCATTTTCTTGCTTTGTATTGAATATTTAAGTGTGTGGTATTTTTTCCAACACTTGAATCTTGTTTATGGGAATATTCATATTTAAAGTGTGAATTAAATATCTTGTTGTGCTTATGTATTGAACGGTTTTTATTTATTATGAAGTGAGTTATTGTTTCTTTAACTATTCTTGATCTTGAATGTTTCCAAAGGGATTAACTAACCCTAGGACTCACCCATTCACTTCGTATTAATTTTGGGAAAAATAATTCGGGGTTGGGAAAGATTTATTAAGAAGAACTTGAGGCGTTAACTCTCACTTTATAGATTCTACTTAGGGATAGGAATGGGATACTTGTAGCCATATTCGGATGTGCTTAATCTCTTAATTGTTTTAGGGATAATTCAATTAGGAAGTCTTGTTAGTTTTTGAGAGAATCTAATATAGAATTATTGTCCTAGGCTAGTAAATAATAAACTCGCTCATATTTATAAAATTGTGAAATATATTGGATCGTTACTTGAGTATAATTCCCATTGTATCCATACTTGTAGCCATCGATTATTTTACTTGCTTTCTAGGTTAGTTTACATTTTCGCATTTAGCTATAATATTTTCTCAACAATCATTCTAAGTGTTTGGCATTGCATAATAAGTGATAATTCTCTTACATTCCTAATCGCTTACATATTGTTCTCTGTGGGATTCAACCCCGATTCATAGTTGGATAAATTATATTGTATGCGACCGTGTCCATTTACTTTTTAGTAGTGGATTTGGACATCATCAGGTACGATATCGAATATCGGCCTCGATTTGCCATTAAGTCTCAAATTTTTGCAGACTTTGTGGCCGACTTTACGCCGGCCCTAATACCCGAGATCGAAAGAGAGTTGTTGTTGAACTCGGGGACTTCTTCGGGAATCTGGACCCTCTTTATGGACGACACCTCGAACGCAAAAGGGTTTGGACTCGGCATTGTATTGAAGCCACCAACAGGTAATGTAGTTAGACAATATATTAGGACTGTAAAATTAACTAACAATGACGCCGAGTATGAGGCCATGATTGCAGGTCTCGAACTGGCCAAAATGGATCCGGTACCCAATGAAATTGAGAAAGAACATGTCCTTGAAGTTGAACAAGAGGAACCCTTTGATCATGACCGGTTTCTATCTGCAGCATGTGAGCAGAAATATGATGAACTCTTGTCAAATACCATCGTCCGGGAAAGAGGCATAAACATAGAAAAGGTTGAAGCTAAAATGTCGGGCTTCTACACAAGATTGGTAGAAAGCAGGTGGATTTGTTTTGTCGAGCAACCAAATTATGCCAATCACACAGTAGTTTTGGAATTTTATGCAAATGCCTTGAGGACCGATTTCCAAGGTACCTTAGTTACTATTGTGAGGGGTGTGCAAGTCCATTTCAGTCCTGAGGTAATCAGCGGAATTTATGGCCTTCCCAATGCCGATAATGAGGTCTACAGAGACAGAAATAAAGCAGAAGGAAACCAGTGGTTAGTGGACAAATTACATGATGGGGTGACCCCGAAATGGATGATAGTTCACAAGGGAGTTGATTCTCACGATTTCACGACTGAGGCAAAGACATGGCTCTCTATTATCTGTGCAAGAGTCTTGCCTTCTACAAATGACACTGATATGACACCAGAGAAGGCACTGATAATTGTTGCTATCACAGATAGGCTACCTGTGAACGTGGGAGAGCACATTGTTAGAGAAATCGATGAAGCCACCCATGGGAGGTCCAAGAGCCTATTCTTCCCATCCTTGATCGCTCGACTATGCTATGATGCTGGGGTGTTAAAACGCCCAAATGATGTTGAGAAAGGTCCGGGAAAGCCGATGATCCATCCTTTGCTGAAAAGGGGACCCAGTGAAAAACAGAAAAAGAGGAGAATTGATGTGGCATCCTCTTCATTTGGGAAGTTCTCTGAGATCACCACCGATCCCGCTGCATCCTTTGCACCTGCACCACGGACATTTGACCCCATGGGACCACTCCAGTCTGGCCCTCACACTATGTGTCACTTATCCAGTCAGATACACGGAGTAGATGCACACATTAGGCAGCTCATAGTTGTCCTTCCTACTGGCCCACCTGGAGCTAGCACATCTACTGGCACTACTACCCCACTATCCATGGATGGCATGGTCCAAGAGGAAAAAGCAATAACTGGCAAGATGGAGGCCATGAACAACAGGTTGGAAAATATAAGCCGCTGGCAAGGGAAGATTGAGAAGCGGCAGAGAAAGTTCAAGGAGCATGAGAAAAAGAAAAGCAAATTTCTGTCCAAAATGATGCACAAGATGAGTTCATTCTGTGGCTCACATGAATTAGAGGGCGATGATGATGAGCATTTGGAGCTCAAATTTCGCACCACCTCCAGCTCCGAGTGATGCAGTTTGAGGGATCATCTCCTTCATTTTATCTTGTTTTGTTTAGTTCAATTGAGGACAATAAAACACTTTAGGTTGGAGGTGGCTCATATATGATGGATGTATGTGGAGCATGATCATTTTTGTGAACTCGTATAGATTGATTGCCATTTGTAGTTTATTAGTAATATTTCGTAGTTTAATTCTAGCATGTTAGCATTAGCATTTCCTTGTTAGATTTTATTTTTCATAGTAGTATTAATGAAACTCCTTGGTTTTTCTTTATACTGTGGTTCTTTTCCAAGGAAATAATTTGTGTCGAACCGGGTGACTTTTTCCTATGATGGATGGCGTGATAACTTTCTTAAGGGATTAGTCGTGTTTAATTTCTTTTGTCTCTTTAGGTAAATATTTTTTTAGTTATTATAATAGCTAGTAGTGAATAAATTAGTTATAGGGTGTGATCTTTTATCCATAAACCCAGCGTGTGGCTTATTTGGTACCAACATAATTTAAACCTTGGCATATGAAGTTTTGATTTTTAAAATGATAAATTGTTGAATTAATAATCATTGCTGTGACTTTTAGGTTCTATTTTTGGCTTGTTGATTCATTAAATAGTCTGCTAGGCTATATATGATTTTCTTTGGGTTCATTAGTCTTAATTGGATTTTAGATTTATATGTCACTCGAGTTTGCATGTGCCATGTGTGGTGAGATTTTTTATGAGTTCTTTTGCATTATTTGTAGTCTAGAACTTGCCCGAAATGTGCTTCAAGAAAAAATCCTAGACTAACTTGGTTTAAAAAATGATGTTAGGCCTTCCTTGGACCGTTATTGTGCCTTAAATTTCCTACCCTTGCATATTTTCCCTAGTCAACCCCTTTTGAGCCTTTAAACTTTTTATTTGACAACCATGTTACAAGTTTTAACCCTTTGTTCTTTATTGATCTAGCTTTTGGCACCCTACCTCCCTAAGTACTTTGAAAGTGTAATCATAGGCTAAAAAGCCTAAGAGTGGGGGTGAAGGTTGGAAAAATTGTGATGTGGAAGTTGCTTAAAAGGTAAAAGGTAATATAAAAAATATAGTATATATATATATATATATATATATATATATATATATATATATATATATATATATATATATATATATATATATATAAAAGGAGTTGTGAATAAAGGGAAGAATAGGTGTGGAATGAAAAGTAAAAAAAAAAGTATGGAAAATGTTTTCGAAGGAAGTGTGCGTTGATTGTCACAAATTGTAGTGTTTAGGGAGGTTTTGAGTCACTTTTATCCAAAGCGTGCCCTACCCCAACCAAAAACCTACATTACAATCCTTTAAGTCCTACTTGATTTTGAACCAAGTGTGTCTACATTAGTGGAGAAATACATGAAGGGCAAGCCTATGGCACTGCTTTTGTGCATTTGAATATCTTTGTAAGTGTAAGAGTTAATTCTTTCCATTTGATATCCCATATGTGTTTAAATTGCAATCTATAAGTTGGGATTCTCTCTTAAGTGTGAGGGCACATGAAAATTTTGAGTTGTGAACTTAATCCAATTGCTTGTGATTGGAAGAAAATTGCTTGTGATAATGAGGCAAATTTTGAAGCTTTAGTGTCATGACTTGGTTGCTACTTTGATTAAAATTGGTGTTTGAGCACTTGAATTGAAATGAAATTTGTGAGAAGTTCTTGGCGATTCATATGCTTTGAATTAATTGTTGCTACCAACCGAAGTCATTAGATTGTGCTTAAGTTGAAACTTTTTGACTTAAATGATGTTTGGTATGCCATTGAGTTTAATTGATGATTTTATTGAAGGATGTTCATAGTTTTTAAATTGCTTGAGGACAAGCAATAGTTTAAGTTTGGCGGTTTGATAAGTTGGTATTTTACCCACTTATCTCTTCTTGATGCTTAGGCTTTTGTATGATTTTGATGAGAAACTAAGGCATTTATTGAGGTTTATTGGCATATTTCAGGTATCAAGTGATTTATAAGTGATGGTGAAGAAACCAAGTGAAAACGAGTCAAAAAGAAGCTAAAATGAACAAAAGAAATCTGCCCAGTGAATTACCCTTCGCAAAGGTTAGATGCGAACGCGAAGCATCAGGACATTAAACCTTCGCGAACGCGAGGTGCTATACTCGAACGTGAAAAAGGAGGAAGCCAACCTTCACGAACGCGAAAAAGCAGGAGACAAACCTTCGCGACTAAGATTTCGCGAACGCGAAGAAGCAGAAATCAAACCTTCGCGAACACGAAGTGTTGTTCGCGAACGCGAAGAAGAAACTTGGCGGAAAAATTGGGAAGTTCTGAAATTTTACGATTTTGACCCCAAATCATTTAATACACGACCTAGCTCATTTGTAGGAGATGTTTGGCTTATTTTTCAGTTCTTAGACTAGAGAAGACAAGGTTTGGAGCTTGGGTTCTTGCACACACACTTGAGCTTGAAGATTTGAAGCTTTTGGTTGAGAATTTCTTACTCATTTATGCTCATTTCTTCATTTCCTTGCGTTGTATTGAATATTTAAGTGTGTAGTATTTTTTCCAACACTTGAATCTTGTTTATGGAAATATTCACATTTAAAGCGTGGATTAAATACCTTGTTGTGCTTATGTATTGAACGATTTTTATTTATTATAAAGTGAGTTATTGTTTCTTTAATTATTCTTGTTCTTGAATGTTTCCAAAGGGATTAACTAACCCTAGGACTCGCCCATTAACTTCGGATTAATTTTGGGAAAAATAACTCGGGGTTAGGAAAGATTTATTAACAAGAACTTGAGGCATTAACCCTCACTTTATAGATTCTACCTAGGGATAGGAATGAACTACTTATAGCCATATTCGAATGTGCTTAATCTCTTAATTGTTTTAGGGATAATTCAATTAGGAAGTCTTGTTAGTTTTCAAGAGAATCTAATAGAGAATTATTATCCGAGGCTAATAAATAATAAACTCGCTCATATTTATAAAATTGTGAAATATATTGGATCGTTACTTGAGTGTAATTTCCGTTGTATCCATACTTGTAGCCATCGATTATTTTACTTGCTTTTTAGGTTAGTTTATATTTTCGCATTTAGCTATAATATTTTTTCAACAATCATTCTAAGTGTTTGGCATTGCATAATAAGTGATAATTCTCTTACATTCCTAATCGCCTACATATTGCTCTCTGTGGGATTCGACCCCGATTCATAGTTGGGTAAATTATATTGTATGTGACCGTGTCCATTTACTTTTTAGTAGTGGATTTGGACGTCATCAGGTACGATATCGAATATCGGCCTCGATTTTCCATTAATTCTCAAATTTTTGCAGACTTTGTGGCCGAATTTACGCCGGCCCTAATACCTGAGGTCGAAAGAGAGTTCTTGTTGAACTCGGGGACTTCTTCGGGAATCTGGACCCTCTTTATGGACGGCACCTCGAACGCAAAAGGGTCCGGACTCGGCATTGTATTGAAGCCACCAACAGGTAATGTAGTTAGACAATATATTAGGACTGCAAAATTAACTAACAATGACGCCAAGTATGAGGCTATGATTGCAGGTCTCGAACTGGCCAAAAGCTTTGGGTCAGAGGTGATCAAAGCTAAGTGTGACTCTCTCCTTGTGGTGAACCAAGTTAATGGGACGTTCGAAGTCATAAAGGAACGAATGCAAATATACCTGGATAAACTACAAGTAACGTTACATCGGTCCAAAGAGTGTACTCTACAACATGTGCCTCGGGATCAAAACAGTGAGGCCGATGCTTTCGCTAACTTGGGATCGTTGATCGACGATGATGAGTTCAACTCGGGGGAGGTCGGTAAACTCATGAGATCGGTAGTCTAAAAGGGTCACGCCGAGATAAACTCAACAAACCTAACTTGAGACTGGAGAAACAAATATATAGAGTATCTGAAGACCTGTAGAATGCCCTTGGACCCTAAGAAATCGAGGGCTCTGCGTACGAAGACGGCCCGGTTCAGCTTGTCCGAAGACGGTACCCTATTCCGAAGAACGTTCGATGGCCCACTCGCAATATTCCTAGGACCAGGAGACACCGAGTATGTTCTGAGGGAAATCCACGAAGGCACCTGCGGAAATCATTCAGGCGCCGAATCATTAGTTCAGAAAATAATCAGAGCTGGTTACTATTGGGTCGACATGGAAAAGAACGCGAAGGAGTTCGTATGAAAATGTGATGGATTCCAAAGGCATGCTCTGATGATTCATCAGCCCGGGGAGCTGCTACATTCGGTCTTGTCACCCTGTTAGTTCATGAAATGGGGGATGGACATCGTCAGCCCGCTCCCATGGGCACCGGTAAGGCTCAATGTATATTATTTATGACTCACTATTTTTCTAAATGGGTAGAAACCCAGGCGTATGAGAAAGTCAGGGAGAAGGAATTCATTGATTTCATTTGGGACCACATAATATGTCGGTTCGGGATGCCGGCCGAGATCTTGTGCAACAATGGGAAACATTTCATCGGCAACAAAGTAAGCAAGTTCCTCGAAGACCATAAGATCAAAAGGATCCTATCAACACCCTATTACCCTAGTGGGAACGGGCAAGCGGAGTCCATGAACAAAACCATACTCCAGAACCTCAGAAAGAGATTGACTGACGCCAAAGGAAACTGAAAAAAAATCTTGCCCGAAGTTTTGTGGGCATACCGTACGACCTCAAAGTCCAATAACGGGGCATCCCCATTCTCATTAGTTTACGGTGACGAAGCTCTAATACCGGTCGAAGTCGGAGAACCGAGTCTCAGTTTTTGATATGCATCCAAAGAATCAAACAACGGGGCCTTGAATACGGGCTCGTAACTGTTAGATGAAAGGCATGAAGCCGCCCTCGTCCGAATGACCTCCCAAAAACAATGGATCGAGAGGTATTACAATCGAAGAGACAACCTTTGACACTTCAATAACGGGGAATTAGTGTGGAGGAAGGTCACATTAAATACCCGGAACCCGAACGAAGGAAAGCTGGGACCAAACTGGCAAGGTCCATATCAAATTGTCGAGATCACCGAAAAAGGGTAGTACAAACTCGGAGTAATGAACGGTGAACGACTACCGAACAACTGTAATGTAACTCACATGAAATGATATTACTGCTAAGGTACGACCCCGTTTACCTCTTTTATTTATCTACATTCTGGAATAACGCTTGCAAATAGCCATCAAAGAATGATACAATTTTTTAGGCCTTAAAGCACGTGTTGTACTCTTTTTTCCTTGAACCGATTTTGTCCCAAATGGGTGTTCTGGCAAGGTTTTTAACCAGAAAATAGTGGATCATGCTAACTTAGAATCGAAGACCGGTTGTCAACAGTATTCGAGGCTTCTCTATGATCGACCCTGAACACTGGGGGGCATCACCCTTGAAAGATAATTTTGGCAAGGAAAGAAACTTTGTACTCGAATAGTCTAGGCTCGATCGATAGAATTGACTGTAAGGGAAAAACGGTCGGATGAACCATGCCCACGTAGACTACCTGATCCCGGACACAAAGCTTGAACAACACATGTGTAACTTTGTATATTACACACAAAATTGAAAGAAAGTTTCTACCTTGCGGATAAATATTTCACCCCTTGAAAATTTTTCTTTCTTATATTTGATCCCCCAAAGACCTCGAGCCCAAGGGCCATCTCACTCGAGGACTTCTGCCCAAGGTAGGTTCGGATAGCCCGGGATAATAAAGTCCGGGGGTCACAAAGCTTATTTGACAGTGCCCGAACTTTAAAGTCTACGATCACCCGCATTTGGGAATGATTATCTCGGTTAAGCCCGAATGACTCGGGATAACAAGCCCACTGGGCAACACCCGAACTAGAAAGTCTACGACCGTATTAAAACGGCTCGGAGATGTCCGAGACCAGTAACAAAAAATAAGGCCTTAAAAATTTCTAACCCGGTTCAAAAGGCTACCCTCGACAAATTATAATCTAAAATATTCTAAGTACTTTGGGGAAAGCTTCCAGTCATACCGAGCCCCCACGAGTCTTAAACAAAATAATATCAAGAGCAAGGCCTGTTCGAACCTCCGAACAAGACATAAATACTACGTGCTAAGACATTCGAAATCTTTACAATCACAAGGAAAAAAGCGAAACGAGCTTAAAAAATATCGAAGGGAAAAAGAGCCTTATATATATATATATATATGAAAAGATCTTTACAAAGGACAAACGGCTTTGACAAAAAAAAAGAGTACAAAAGTGCAAAAACAAGAAACAATCTACAAGATACTTAAATGGCTTGGTCTCTACCGGATCCCGCCTCATCGCCAAGACCATCGGAGTCTTCTCCACTCCCAGATCCGTCCGAACCCTCGGAGTCTTCTTCATCCTCAGGATATGCCAATTTCTTGGCCTTGGCTTCGAGCCCCTTAGCATTTTCGACCTCGGCTGACAAATCAAAACCCCGAGCATGAACTTCTTCGAGGGCCTCCCTTTGGGACTGCCACTTCACATACTCGACGATATCTTTCAAGAGGCTCTAGGCTGCCTCGGCATCATATTTTTTACTGGGCCACCATCTAGTCGGCATCGGATTTGGTTACTTCAACCACCGACTTGGCCGCCTTAAGCTCCTTGGCGAGGGTCTCTCGATCAGAAACGGACGAGCTTAGCTGAGACTGGAGCTCCTCAATCTTTTGGGATCGTGCCTCAGCCTTCTCCCTCGTCGCTCGAAGCTAAACCTCCACCGAGGTCAACTATGCCCGAACAGTCTCTTTTTTCGAGGCCAGGCAATCCATCCTGCCTCTCCATTCTTCAGTTTCGACCTTGACTATATCCATCTCGGCTCGTAGCTAGTTGATATGATCGATCTTCTGTTAAACCTACGGGTTCCGACCATTAGACACCATGTCTAGCTCATCTTTACTAACTTCAAAAAATTTAACCTGTTCAACCAGGTCGGCGTGTTCTTTCCGAGCCGCTTCCAACTTAGCTCGAAGGCTCTTAGCCTATCCTTCATACTGCTCGCTGAGAAGTTGGTACGTGTCTCTCTTCTCAGTAAGTTCTCTGACTTCGGCCTCGAGTTGGTTCAGATGATCCCGATACCGGAGGAAAGTTTTATGGTAAAGCACCGAGGCCTACAAATACAAAGAAAAATGTTAGGATTATCAATGAATTAATTCAAGTATAAAAGGGGAAATTGAAATCATCGAGAGTTATCTAAAATTACCCTGTTCAATGCCTGTTGTGCTTAGTTGAACAGGCAGGGCACGTCAAGCTCGTTCATTTTGGCCTGACCTTCTTCGGTCACCAGACACCGGAGGTAACTGGCCACCCCTACGGGGGCTGAAAGAACCCGGGAATCCTTCGGAACGGTAATGACAATGGACCGCTTCCAATCAGAATCCAAACTCGGGGCAAGGAACCGGTTGACCAATTTCGGGCTCGAGTTAGGCCCGCCTTCCCCCGAAGTCGGACCCTTCCTCGGTACCTCTATGTCACCTAATCTGGTGACGTCTTCCGTGGCGGTGGAATCCACGCTGTCAAAAAAGCAGCGGAGGGGGTCATCTGCTCCGTGGGCCCCCTCATTGCACATGGACTCAGTGAACAAAGGCAACTCGGTGATATCTATCACATCGAGTACCTTCTGCGGGGTACTGCCCGCATCCCGGGAAGCCTCGGCTCCGGTCTCCTCATCGACCTCCCTGGCTTGAGGTAGATCCGCCTCACGAATCTCTGGTTCGGGGCCCCCTTGCTTTTCAAGATACGACGGCTCACAGGCCACTAAAACAAAATGTTCTTCTTCTTTGGATTCGTCCCTCAGCCGATAGATCGAATCTGAAGCTGGTGCTCGGGCGCTGGTTTTTTCTTTTGACTTGTGCACCAGCCTTCTCCTTGTTTTCTTTCTCTCCGATCTCGGGGAACTCGGAGCCCTCCTTCTTTTCTTATCTTCGACCTATCTCGGACTAGGGAACTCGGTAGGTAAGTCCTCACCACCGTCTGGAGGCCTCCGGTCGACATCCTTAGATAAACTTGCAAAAAGAAGTAAAGGGAGTAAGGGCTTAATGTTAAAAGAGGAACCTTAATACTACCTACTCGGGAAAGAAGTCTCACCATGGGAACGGGCCTCCCAACGGCCCTTTGAGAGCTTGCGCCACGAACTCTCGGAATAAGCCATCTGTGATACGATACCCTCGACCCACTCCTTGAGTCGAGGCATAGCATTTGGGACCCAAGCGACGGCTGCACCACCACAAAGCACTGATAAGGAAAAGAGAAGTAAGTATAAAATCGACAGTCGAATGTAAATCAAACTTACGTGAGGTGTTCCACTTCTCGGGAAATGGCATGTACTCAGCTGGGATTAAGTCTGAAGTCCTCACTCGGACAAAACAGCCTTGCCAGCCCCGATCCCGGTCCTCATCAATACTTAAGAACGGGGCTTTACTGGCCCGACGCACGAGCTTTATCAGTCCCCCTAGGAAGATTCGGGGACTGTATAAGCAAAGAAGATGGTCGATGGTGAACGAACACCCACCGATTTGGTCCACGAAGAACCGAAGGAAGATCATAATCCTCCACAGTGAAGGATGGATCGGACTGAGGCATACCTTATATCTCTTACAGAAATCTATGATGACCGGGTCCACCAGGCCCAGTGTAAATACTTAAGTATCCGTCGACATAGGTGGTAATAGCCTCATCGGGGTCGGGGACCACTATGTCTTTATCGGCCCAGTTGCAATCTTTTCAGACCTTAGGGAGGACCTCTCCGGTGATCGAGCAGATGTATCTCGAGACCTCCTCACACCGACCCTGTACTAAGGATGTCTTTTCGACCTTGAAATCGACGTTGACCAAGCATCCCCAGGGGATGAACATTTTAAAAGGGGTTCGGGTACTAGTTCGTCGACGGCTGCGCACGGAGCGGCCTCCTCGGCCTCAATAGTCGGCCGCGAAGAAGAAGGAGTTTCTTTCTGGGGAACGGTTTTGGAAGTTTTTGCCATTTCTTTAGAGAATGAAAATGGAGGAAAATCTGAGAAAGGAGAATAAAGAAAAGAAGCTGAAGGATTAGACTTGTTAGCTCGAGATGAAGATGGGTAAAAATTCTTACAAAGGACCTCAAATAGCCGGGGTACAAGTGCTAAAGAGTATGAAATCATAAAGGTACGAGGGTAGAAGGTTTGGATGTAAAGTTAAAATGAACAAAAGAGGGGGGGTTTATAGTGGTTCGGCGGCGTTTCGCATCCAGGGACAGCCTACCGGTGGCTGACATGCATTTAATGTCATTATGACTTGACTGACGAGATGTTTCGGTTCTTTTGTCATTTCTGTCACGGTGTATCAAAGTAAGAATCGGAAGCTCATGTCGTTTCTCGTCGTTTACTCTACGAAAAACGAGGGGACTAATTGTATACGGGTAAAATCGAGCTCATGGTGCATCCTAGCCTCCAAAAAAATAAGCCAGGTTATTGACATGGCAACAAGGGACCGAAATCGAGCTAAAGTCCCATCGGCCTAGAACCCCGGGGCATGACGTCTGCCTTCAAACGAGGCCATGGTCCCGGAATCGGTCTAATCCTCAAACGACTTTGAAGAACATTGTCAGACAATCCAGCATAGCCAATAAAAGGCCGAAATATCTGTGACTAGCTGAATATTACGACGGGAATCTCATCACGTATCGATAAGGAACCGCCAATCAGTTAATCAGAAGATTGTTTTACCTTTTATAGAGTTGTAACTAAAATAGGACTCCCCTACAGGGGAACTGGTAATTCATGAAACACATTGTAACACACACTCAATAGCACTACATTATTATTTTTCTCCGTCTTTAAGCTTTTGTTTTTCGGTTTATCGACACCGGTCATGGTGAGCCCGGCTCGAGGGCAATTATTCCATCAAGGCTGAAATTACCCAACTCGTGTGGTTTGAATTTATCTTATCTTTATTTACTCAATATCAACTTAATTTATCGCTTTGTGTCAAGTTAATCTGCGTATCCTTAAAATCACTTACAAATTTAATTGTTATCTGATTTTGAGGGTAAACAAAAATAACAACCAAAAAGTCCTAAAAATAAGAAAAAGAACACGAGATAAGAGAAATTGAAAGTTTGAAACTCGCTGATGTTGATATTTGTGAAGCAAGTAGTTCGTCTCACTTGATTTATGGGCTAAAATCATAAAAGCCATAGGAAAGTGAAAATAAAAATTATACTTAAAACAATTATAAAGAAAAATACATCTTGATCATGATATTTGTGACGCAAGTAGTTTGCGTCGCTCGATCTTTTCATAAAAGAGACAGGAAAGGTGAAAATAAAAATTATACTCAAAATAGTTAAAATGATAAATTCACAAAATAAGAGTATTCACGTGTAAAAGAATTTCAAGAATGTACTTTAGCAGAACTTTGCCTTCTCTACCTTTCTTTAGGCTCCTGCAGCGTAGACATATGGAGAAAATAACTTGCACCAAGTATATTATATGTATAGCATAAGCAAGTACTTGTATCTACTCATAGATAATAACACGGGTAACACAAACTCGTAATCTAACGTAAAACATCATCTTTTATTGTGTTAACTCGCAAAACATAACATGAATCAACATTTTAAAGATGATATAAACTCTTAACTTAAAGTTGTCGTTTACCTTGTTAACTTGCAAAACATAACATGAATTGAGATTTCTAATGATTCATAAATCTCAAACATAAAAAATCATTAGTATGGCGGTATGAATAGTATTAGATGGCAGACGCTTTGCTTGCATATGAAAGACGAGAAATATATCTAAACGAAAAATCATGCTTCTATTGGAGCCCGAAAAGTACAATCTGATCCCTTAAATAGTATACGAAAGGTTTGTAAATATAGTAGGTCTCTTAAATTTTAATATTAGATCCTAATTCAGACTCTAAAGGTACATAGCGTAGTGTTGGTGTAGGCATGTAAAATTTATTGGATTTAAATTCAATAAACAATTGGGATTATATTTTAAATTCAAGATATATTGGTCTAAATAAATTATGGGCTAATATAAGTGAATTAATTATATAAGTCCAAAATATATGAATTAAATAAATAAGTCTTAATCTATTGGGCTAACCCATTTAATTGGGCTAAAGTGATGATCCCACTTCATTAAGTCCAAGATGTCATCTTGCTAGAGGCCCAATTTGGTGCTACGTGTCAAATGATGTAGCGCACCAAATCAAACGGAAGAGCCAATAGGATTGTGCCATGTGTCAAAACTGACAAGGCATGCCAAGTCAAATTAAAGGCCAATTAAACTGTGCCATATGTGCAAGTGACGTGTTCTGGCCAATCAAATGTGGCCTTATCACGCTTCAATATGATTGGTCGAAAAGAGCTTGTTCCTGTCAAAACTCTTCTCTTCCACAACTATAAATAGAGGTCTTCATAACCCAGAAAAAGAATCAGAAGTTATAACAAGAAGCAAGAAAGAGCTCGTGGATCAAACACTGCAAATTCCTCCACAAGTTTCAAGCTTCAAGCAATCAAGTTCAAGTTCAAGCTCAAGAACGAAGAACAAATCAAGTTCAAATTCAAGAAATCAAGATCAAGCTCAAGAACGAAGAACAAGTGAAGATTCAAGGAGTACGAGTTCAAATCAAAGTTCATTCTAGTTGAATTCAAGATCATCGTTCGTGGCAACAACTACATATTCAAGATCAAGCTCAAACGCCCTTGAATTTATTTACTATTGAAAAGAAGAATTAGGGGATTCATAGAGATTGTACACTCAAATTATTTGAAATCAAATACTACAATTATTGCGATATTTTCAGTCTTGAATTTATTTTCTTGAAATTTATTGTCTACAAATTCTGGCATGCCCAGTGGGACAATATCTATCTCTCATCTCAACTTTTCAATCACCAAAGTTTAAGAATATCGAAATGGCTTCAAAGAAAATCAAACCCAGATCAACTTCCACCAAGGCTGCTAATTTCAGGTTATACGCCGATGTAGAAAGCATCCTCGATGTTACCTTTGGAAGCTTTGGACCAACTACAAGGAGCAAGGAAAGCTCTTTAGGACAACAAGCACCACATGTGCCGTCCGTATCAACCCCTATTTTCGGATCTTCATCCTCAAAAGGAGCAAGATCCTCCACAAGCGCACCCGAAGGAGGAAGTGATGTTGTTGAAAAGATCAAGAAAACTCTTGCTCTGCTTGACCTCTCTGGATCCAAGCACTCTGCTTTAAAGGAAAATGATGATGCTTCAAGTGATGGATCCTCCCCACTTGCACCACATAGCGTGAGCCAATTGAGGATCAATCTGTGTGACAATCTATGCTACTCTCCATCGTCCACGACAATCATGCAAGCCATGGTGACAAACACTTCATCTGTGGAGGAGCACTTGGCAAACTTGACAGAAGCAATCGCTGGCTTCACGAAGTTCATGCAAAATCAAGATGCTAGAATCAACAGGCTAACAGATAGGATGGGAATCTTGATGGAAGAAGAATCCACCCACACACCTGGCAAGCTCCCAGAAGTTCCAGAGAGTGATTCTCCCCCAAGACAAGTAGCATCCGATAAGGCTATCCATGTCTCATCTGAAGGGATGATTCCAATCGATCAACTGACGGAGTTCATTGAAGGAACCATTAAGAGTAAGTATGAAGTTGCTGCCAAGTCCTCCCTTACATATGCAAAGCCATCCACTGCCAGGGTCGATATGTTGAAGATGCATGATGTCTATCAACCTCCAAAGTTTCAACAGTTTGATGGTAAAGGTAATCCAAAGCAATATGTGGCACACTTCGTTGAAATGTGCAACAATGCTGGGATTTATGGAGATTACCTCGTCAAGCAGTTTGTCCGCTCGCTAAAAAGAAATCCTTTTGACTGGTACACAGACCTCGAGGTTGGATCTATTGATAGCTCGGATCAACTAGAGCAAGAGTTCCTCAATCGCTTTTATAGCATGAGACGTACTGTGAGTATGATAAAACTAACAAATACTCGTCAATGAAAGAGTGAACCAGGTATCGACTTTATCAATCATTGGAGAAATGTAAGCCTCAACTGCAAAGATAGGCTTATTGAAGCTTCTAGCATAGAGATGTGTATCCAAGGCATGCATTGGGGACTCGGCTATATCTTGCAAGGTATCAAGCCTAGCACATTTGAAGAACCCGTGACTCGTGCCCATGACATGGAGTTAAGCATGGCCTCCACTAGAAACGAAAGGCTGCCTATCTATGAGCCTCGCAAAGGGAACAACAAGTAAGAAGTCAGGAAATGGAGCAAGTTTGTACCCAGGTCTGAAAACAAATAAGCTATGAATGTCAACACATCACCTGTGAAGTTCACAACAAAGGTGAGCAAGAAGCAGAGTACGAAATCCACTTCTTTTCAAGATTAACTAAGTGGGAAGTTGCCTCTAAAAGAAATGCAAGAGAATGAGTACCTATTTCTGGATTCTGATGTGCCAGGAATTTTTGAAGAACTCCTCGAGTTAAATCTCATTGAACTTCCGGAGATGAAGCGGCCAAATGAAGATGGTAAAACGAATGACCCAAATTACTGCAAATACCATCGACTTGTAAGCCACCCTCTAGAGAAGTGCTTTATCATCAAGGTCAAAGTTATAGACTTGGCTCGTGAAAAGAAGATCATACTTGAAGATGAGAAAGAAAGTGCAAACCAAGTCTCTATCATCTTTGGCTCATTCAGTCCGGATGAATTAGGCGGTTTTAAAGAAAGTAAAGATGGAGAATTAATGGAGAATAATAAAGTTAAATTCGATCAACCTGATGATGATGAAGGTTGGACGTTGGTGACTCGTCATAGGCGCCATAGAAGGAGTCCACAAAAAGAATCAATAGAACAACCAACAAAAAAATGATGGTAAAAAGACCAAGAAAACAGAATCCAGTTAGGCTTTTGGGGAAAGCAAAAGTGGAGGTGTACCACCCTCAAAGCCACGACATCCAGTGACCTTGGAGAATTATTTGCCATGTTGAAGATTTCTCATGATGGTATTGAGGCCTCTTGTTGTAATGCTGATAAAGGGGAAGAAAAGAGTGATGACCTACCGTTGGCACCATCTCCAAAAAACCTCATCGAGTCTATCCCTCAAGAAGCTAACGTGTGCGAGGAAAAAGTTACGTTCACAAATGACGACCTTCTACTAGGTGACACTCTTCATAATCGCCCGTTGTACCTGGTTGGCTATATGTGTGATGAAAGGGTAACTCGAATTTTGGTTGATGGAGGAACCTTAGTGAACATCTTGTCAATTCGCACTGTGAAAGAACTTGGTATTCCCACTAACGAACTCTCAGAAAGTCATGTGATGATCCAAGGATTCAACCAAGGGGGCAAAGAGCCATGGGTGCGATCAGGTTGGGAATCGCCATTGAAGATATGCAATCAAGTGCATGGCTGTATGTGATCGATGCAAAGACTTCATACAATGTCTTGATCGGAAAGCCTTGGATACATGAGAATAAAGTGGTTCCATCTACCTACCATCAACATTTGAAATACTATGAGGGTGAAGTCGAGAAGAAGATAGTTGCTGATGATGAGCCATTCACCGAGGCTGAGTCACACTTTGCCGATGCAAAGTTCTACTTAAAGAATCGCATTGTGAAGGAACTAAAAGGTGATGATGGCATGAAAAGCAAGAATGACGAGCCCACAACTAAAACAGTTGAGGTGATTGCTGGCAGCACTGAAGTTGTTACTGAGGAGGTACAACCAAATGCGAATAAATCTCATAGAGGGGATATTGTGTCTTATGGCAAGAAAGTAAGTCTTGCGCTCCAATATGTCCCTAAAAGGAATAAAGGTGAAGGTGAATCATCTAATCTACAAACTAACATGCTAAAAGAGTTAACTCTTCCGGTAAAATAAATTGAGGCAGTAAAGTTGTCCTCAAAGCCACTTGCAGCGTTGTGGCCCAAAATCGTTCGCAGAATATGGCACTCCCTACAAAGCGAACAGATGAAGGTTTTGATCCTAACGCTTACAGGCTATTTGCAAATGTTGGATACAATCCCAATGAGCCGTCAAAGTTAGGGAAGCTCCCATCAGAAGCTGCAACGAGGCAACCACGTGAAGGTTTGTGATACAAGCAACTGTCTCCAGTGCGCATCTCCATAAGGAGGGCGAGCAGCAATTATATCACTGTAGAAGACGAATCTACCGCTTCTAGCAGGCTTTCTGTCTTTGATCGACTTGGAAAATCAACTGTGAGAACTTCCGTGTTTGAGAGATTGGGTCCATTAAAGAAGGGGAATAAGTTCTAGAGATATTATCGAAATACAATAACACCCGCTTCGCCCAAAATTCAGAAGATCTCTAAGGATTTCCAAAGTCTGGTTCCTTCTAGAATGAAGCGACTGATCTCGGCCAACCCCACACCATAATTAAGTAGTGAGGCGGTCGATGCAATAATAAACCCAACAAAGGTCGGGATCGAATCCACAGGGAGTTAGAATATGGGATTAGGTGTATATCTAAGTTAATTACAAGTTTTGGCTCCAATTACACTTCCACAAACTTGATTGGTGTTCTACTTCTACTTTACTCTATTGTTTGCAAGTAGACAATATTTTTGGTTTTGAGCTTTTCAAATGATTACAATGGACTAGGATCGTGACTTCTACCTAGGTGGTTATCTAATGGGTTGTAAACTCCAGGAAAAATTTGATTAGTTGAGGTCGTGATGTAGCAATCACATTCGGGTACTCACTCGATACCTATCGCTAGTTTGAGTGATTTTGCCCAATTTGGCTTTCTCAAGCCCAATTGGGTATTTGCACGATGCAAGTGATATTAACTTAAGTCGGGTATTACTATCTCTAGATTTAACCTTTTAATTGGGTCTATCAATTTCTTGAGTTCACCCCAATTTCTTATTAGCCAAGGTTTCCTAGACTTAGTCTCTCCTTCTCAAGTAGAGGCTAAGTCAAATAGGCATGAATCAATTTTTGCAACCATTGATTCTTGGGTTCAATCATAAACAAGGCTAAATATCACTAACCTAATAAAAAATAAGCCCTAAATTAAACATCCATCAAATACCCACACTAGGGTTCAGTCACAACCCTAGATAAAGATTTAGCTGCTCGTGAAAAATAAAGAAATACAAGAAGAAATTAAGATAGAATGCATAATAATTGATTACACAAAGAAAATCTAATGTTAAGAAGTTAATCTAGTACAAAATTACTCAATACAGTAAATAAAAAGGCTCGGTTGCACTTCTAAAAACTCAACTTAAACTTAAAAATGACAAAACGTTCTATTTATACTAAGCTGAAAATATCTGACAAAAATGTCTCTACGAAGGTTGTGCGGCCGCATAATTCTGGTGTGGTCTGCACAATGAGCTACTGCGATCACACAATTATCGTGCGGTTCGCATTCTTGGGAACTTGGTCTTGGAACTTGGGGGATTCTGCGGTCCGCATAAAAATGGGTGCGGCCGCACTTATGATTATGCAGCCGCACAAAACTGTTGCGGTCCGCACTCCTTGCTTTTTTGGACTTGACACAGCTCTCTGATTCTTCAAAGTTGCGGACCACATAATAATGAATGCGAACGTAGTTGGCCTCCTGTGGCCGCACAATTTTGGTGCGGTCCGCATGCCTTTAGCTGGCCCAAAAACCACTCTCTGAATCTCCCCTCTGCGGCCGCACTAGAATTGTGCGGTCCGCACTGCTTGCCTTTTTGCCCTGTTTTGGTTCCTGTTCACTTTTGACTCCTTTATGAGTTAATTTTGACTTCTTTGGCTCGTGTCCCAATATTCCTGGAAGTAAGCACATTTTGATAGTTTCTGAGAATGCCTTTAAGCATTTTTTAGATAAATCGCAAGTAAAAGAGAGCAAATAATCGGTCAAAATCCCCACTTATCAGCGACAAATAAAAGTCATGGTTTCGTGTGATGAGGTACTGAAGATAAAGCCATATATTGTGGTCTACACTAAGGAACATGATGAGGATAAAGAAAGTGTGGGTTCTTCGTATCACGTTAGTACACTAGGCGAGAATGGTGTTTCGTCTCTAGTGGAGGATGATGATAAATTGGAGGATGTTTCACCGTGTTACCACATATCCTTAAACGATGAGGACCCTCAAGAAGATGAAGATGCAAAGGTTGCTTCGCCTGAACTTGAAGAAGGGGTAAAAACAACAGTGAACGCTTTGAAAGAAGCAAACCTTGGCACTGATGAAGAACCGAGGCCCACTTATCTAAGTGCTTTACTAGCAGCCGATGAAGAAAGTACTTATATGGAGTTACTCAAGGATTTAAAAGATGTCTTTGCTTGGAGTTGCAAAGAGATGCCTGGCTTGGACCCTAAAGTAGTATTCCATCACCTTGCAGTCAAGAATGGTGCTCGTCCTGTTAAGCAAGCTCAAAGGCGCTTTAAGCCGGACTTGGTACCCTTGATTGAAAGTGAAGTTAACAAACTCGTCGAAGCTGGTTTTATTATGCGTCGACTTCAGGGATCTCAACAATGTGTGTCCCAAAGATGAATTCCCGCTTTCTATTCTAGAGTTGATGATCGATACTACTATTGGGTACGAGGCATTTTCATTTATGGACGGTTCATCGGGCTATAACCAAATTCGCATGGCATCAAAAGATGAAGAGCTTACTGTATTTCGTACCCCAAAGGTATTTTTTGCTACAAGGTAATGCCTTTTGGCTTGAAGAACGCTGGTGCTACTTATCAAAGGGCTATGCAAAATATTTTTGACGATCTTCTCCACAAGAATGTCGAATTCTATGTTGACGACTTGGTGGTGAAATCAATAGAGAAAAGCGACCACTTGAAAGACTTGAGAATGGTGTTTGAGTTGCTCCGAAGGTACCAACTTAGGATGAACCCATTGAAATGTGCCTTTGGAGTTACTTCTAGAAAGTTCCTTGGTTTCATTGTCCGACATCGAGGGATCGAAATTGGTCAAGATAAAGTGGATGCCATTTTAAAAATGCCTGAGCCTCGGGATATTCATGAATTTAAAAGTCTGCAAGAAAAGCTAGCATACCTTAGAAGATTCATCTCAAACCTAGCTGGGAAGTGCCAACCATTCAGTCACCTCATGAAAAGAGGCGTTCCTTTCAAGTGGGACAAATCTTGTAGCAATGCCTTAGAAAGTATTAAAACTTACTTGATGAAGCCTCCAGTTTTGGCAGCGCCTATTCCTGGAAAGCCGTTAATACTATACATTTCGGCACAAGAAAGGTCTGTTGGAGCATTGTTGGCCCAAGAAAATAGTGAGGGGAAAGAAAACTCCCTTTACTACCTGAGCAGGACGATGACACCAAATGTGCTGAATTATTTGCCAATCGAAAAGTTATGTTTGGCCCTAGTCTTCTCAAATCAAAAGTTGAAGCACTACTATCAAGCTCATGTCGTTCACCTTGTTTCTAGGGCAAATCCCATCAAGTTTGTAATGTCAAAACCTGTCCTTAGTGATAGACTAGCAAGGTGGTACCTCTAGTTTCAACAATTTTAAATTGTGTACATCCCTCAAAAGGCTATAAAAGGACAAGAGCTAGCGGACTTCTTGGCAGATCACCCTATGACTGATGATTGGGAGCTAACTAACGAACTACCTGATGAGGACACAATGGTCGTTGAAGTTCAATCTCCATGGAAGATGTACTTTGATGGTGCTGCACCTCACGGAGGAGCTGGTGCTAGTGTAGTATTTGTTACTTCTCAAGGTGAAGTTCTGCCCTACGCTTTTACGTTGACACAGCTCTGCTCTAACAACGTTGCTGAGTATCAAGCACTAATACTTGGGCTTGAAATGGCTGTCGAAATGAAGCGGTTGCAATTGTAAGTCTTTGGTGACTCTCAGTTGGTGATCAACCAGCTTTTAGGTAGTTACGAGGTCAAGAAACCTGAACTACGCCCATATCACGATTATGCTAAAATATTAATGGGGTGGGTCGGTTACGTAACTATTCAACATGTGCAAGGGAAAGAAAACAAGAAGGCTGATGCTTTAGCTACCCTAGCTTTATCTATAACCCTGCCTGATCAAGCGCAAGTTATTGCCTCCCAAAAATGGGTAGTACCGCCGCCAAATGAGGCTGAAGGCGAAGAAAATGAACTCAAGCATCTTGTCGTTGTTTCTGAAGCTGAGAAAGAAGAATGGAGACAATCCATTATCGACTACTTAATTTATGGGATACTTCCAGAAACTCCAAGGAGAAGGACTAAAATCTGTCGTCGCGTACCTCGCTTCCTTTACTATAAAGATACTCTATACAAAAGGTCATTCGAGGGAGTACTCTTGCGATACTTAGGGGAAGAAGAAGCACTCCAAGATTTGCAAGAGGCACATTCTGGGGTATGTGGATCACACCAGTCTGGACCAAAGCTCCAGTTCCATATAAAAAGGATGGGATATTATTGGCCAACAATGGTAAAAGATTGCTTGGACTACGCTCGAAGATGAAAGGCTTGCCAATTTCATGCAAATTTTATTCATCAGCCTCCTGAAGTGTTACATCCGACTGTTGCATCCTGGCCGTTAGACGCCTGGGGATTAGATGTTGTTGGACCACTTAGGCATCTTAGAGTTTCATTCTGAGTTCAGTCGCATGAGTTCAAAAGATACATAGTGCCCCAATCTTTGTTCGAATGAAGTATGATGGAATTTAATCCATTCAATCGGCACTTGAAAATCGAGCTGAGATACCATTTTTCTATTAAACTTTGGGTCCCATTTGCTTTAAAGGGGACAAGCCTCTATGGTAAATTTGTGTCTTCAATAAAATGATTATAGTCTTTTAGGAGGCTACAAAGTATTTGCATTGAAGTTTGGGGTTTCGCTATGTCTTCATATTCATGTGACCTTCAAGTTTGTTGGTCTTCATATTCGCTCTCTGCCCTAAAAAAAAAGGGAAGAGAAGAGAGGCGTCAAAAGGGAACACAAGTATAAGAAGGAAGGTTACTTGGCACAACGTTTCAAATTCAGCCAGACTTGAACCTAAGATATTTGGTGAGAATGGAGATCTTGAATTTTGATTGATAGCAAGAAAAACGTCTTGTGATTCTGAGGCTTCCATACCAAAACATAAAAGTTTTGGCGAAATCGCGCCAATTCGAAACTGTCGGTATATCAAAATCTGATGTTGACTTCGAAATATTATCTGAAACTATCCTTAAGGTATTAAATCCTACATTTTGGGCATGTTTTTATATTTTGAAGTCTTGTTTTCAAGAAATCAAACGGTTCGATATCAACGTTCCTACATCAAAATATAAGAGTTTTGGTGAAGCCGCGCAAGTTTGAAATCGTCAGCGTGTTAGAATTTTAAGTTGACTTCGAAATATTATCTGAAACTATCATTAAGGTATTAAATCTCACGTTTTGGACATGTTTTATTTTGAAGTCTGATTTTTAAAAAATTAAACGATTCATAATTTTGACGTTTCTACACCAGGATACGAATATTTTGATGAGACTGCGCAAATCTAAAATTGCCAGCATGGTGCAATATAAAGTTGGTTTTAGAATATTGTCCGGGACAATTCTGAAGGTGTTTTTTTAAAAGTTCTCATTGTGAACTTTTATAGGTGTTCGTCTCGAACTTTTAAAGGCATTCGAATTTTAAGGTTTTTGTTGCGAACCTTTAAAGGTGTTCATCTCGAACTTTTAAAGGCATTCGAAGTTTTTAAGGTTTTCATTCTGAACTTTTAAAAGGCGTGTGTTTCAAACTTTTAAAGGTGCTCGTGGCAATGTTTAAAGGGTCCTCACTGCCGACTTTTAAAGATTTCTACCATGAGCTTTTAAGGGTCTTCGCCATGAACTTTTAAAGGTCTTCATCGCGTGCTTTCAAGGGTATTCGCCATGAATTTTTAAAGGTTTTCACTGTGAACTTTTAACGATAATGACCGCGAACTTTTAAGGGTCTTCGCCACGAATTTTTAAAAGTCTTTATCGCGCGCTTTTAAAAGTCTTCACCGCGAACTTTTAAAGGTCTTCACTGTGAAAGATCATCACCGTGAGATTTTTTTCTTTAAGGATCTTTGCGCAAATTTTTATGGATCTTCGCCACAAATTTTAAAGGTGTTCATCGCGAACTTTTATGGTTTGCCGCCGCAAAGTTTAAACGAATTTTTAAAGGCTTTCGTCTCGAATTTAAAGAGGACTTCGTAGTTTGACGAAGTTATTTCTAAAAAAAAGAGAAAACAAGTAAAACAACGAAGAAAACACTAAAAAAGAAAAAGAAATTATCTTTGCGTCAATACCTTCCCGTCGTTAAATATTGACTCGAGGTGACTTGCAAACGCTACAATTGATACTTATGAGAGAAGCATATGTCTATATATAGGTTCTGGAGAGGTTAGAAAAACCTTACTTTACCTGATGTGGGACAGATTTTGCCGTCACCTAATTGTCGCGATTGATTTCTTACTAGGAATTGGCTTAGTGGTAGGCAGTGGAACTCTTTTCCAAAGGCAAAGAGTTTGCCTTAAGTTAAGGCAAATATTAAGGTATGAAGAAAGTAAAATCCTACATGGCATATGGATGTGAGCTTCTTCATCAATTACATAAGAGTAAATTTGTGGCAATGCTAGAGCTAAAATCAAAATATGTGCAATAACAAGATGCATGACATACTCAAGTTTAATTATTGCAATTGGAAAGAAATATTTTTCTAATAGAGCAAAAGGAAGATTTTTTGGCAAAGTTCAATCTCCTGCCAAGGGTGACGTCAATCATCCATATTTGTAATCAAATATGTTTTGATACAAAAGTATCGCAAACAAATATTTCAAGTACCAATTTGACGTCTTTATGATACTTCAATCCTAGTTGTATTGATTTAATATCCCGTCAAGTCTTCAAGTATGGGACATTTGTAGGCATGTAAAATTTATTGAATTTAAATTCAATAAACAATTGGGATTATATTTTAAATTCAAAATATATTGGTCCAAATAAATTATGGGCTAATATAAGTAAATTAATTATATAAGTCCAAAATATATGGATTAAATAAATAAGTCTTAATCCATTGGGATAGCCTATTTAATTGGGCTAAAGTGATGAACCCACTTCATTAAACCCAAGATGTCATTTTGCTAGAGGCCCAACTTGATGCCATGTGTCAAATGACGTGGCGCGCCAAGTCAAACGAAAGAGCCAATAGGATTGTGCCATGTGTCAAAAATGACACGGCATGCCAAGTCAAATTAAAGGCTAATTAAATTGTGCCATATGTACAAGTGACATGTTCTGGCCAATCAAATGTGGCCTTGTCACGCTTCAATCTGATTGGTCGAAAAGAGTTTGTTCCTATCAAAACTCTTCTCTTCCACAACTATAAATAGAGGTCTTCATAACCCAGAAAAAGAACCAGAAGTTATAACAAGAAGCAAGAAAGAGCTCGTAGATCAAACGCTGTAAATTCCTCCACAAGTTTCAAGTTTCAAGCAATCAAGTTCTAGTTCAAGCTCAAGAACGAAAAACAAATCAAGTTCAAGTTCAAGCAATCAAGATCAAGCTCGAGAACGAAGAACAAATCAAAATTCAAGGAGTACGAGTTCAAATCAAAGTTCGTGCTAGTTGAATTCAAGATCATCGTTCGTGGCAACAACTACATATTCAAGATCAAGCTCAAACGCCCTTGAATTTATTTACTATTGAAAAGAAGAATCAGAGGATTCATAGAGATTGTACACTCAAATTATTTGAAATCAAATACTACGATTGTTGCGATATTTTCGGTCTTGAATTTATTTTCTTGACGCAAATTTATTGTTTACAGTTGGCTTTAAAGTGCTAATTTGCTTGGGATCTACAAATAAAGAGAGAATTTACCTATAATAAAATCTTATTTGATTCTAAAGTCTTAAATTTTAGAACTTCCTACGTAGATGAAATAAGGAAGGATTTGATAAATAAAATTTTAGTTGATTTAAAGTTCTAAATATTAAAAAATTAATTAAATGATAATTTTATCTAATGTAAAATCTACTTTAAAGGGAAAAAAGGCGAACGACTTTTCGCTAAGGGCCTTCATGCTTTTAATATAGTACTAGTATCTATGAACGTGCGTTACACGTTAATAATGGCACGTGATGATTTAAACAGTTATTTATATGAAGGAATAATAAAATTTAATTAATAAGAGAAATTTTATGTAAAATAATACAACAATCATCTAAATGCCAAAAAATATTATTACAATATGACAAATAAATTTAAAATAAAAAGACATCATCAAAAGTTACACAAATAATCAATTTTGTCATGTTAGTTAGATAATTATGTATTATAGTTTAAAAGTATTTAATGTGATGGTGTAACGACCCGGCCGATCGTTTTGAGAATTTAAGTCTCGTTCGGCGGCATAAGGCCCTGAGTAGCTTCGTATTATGTGTATTGACTTGCATGTGTGGTTGAATTCAATTTTCGGATGATTCAGAGTGATTTCGGACACTTAGTCCCTAAAACGGAAGCTTAAGCCTTATGATTTTGACCGTAGTCGGAACTGTGTGAAGACGACTCTGGAATGGAGTTCCGTCGGTTCAGTTAGCTCCGTTGGGTGATTTTGGACTTAGAAGCGTGTCCGGACTGTGAATTTGAAGTTTGTAGCTGATTTAGGCTTGAAATGGCGAAAGTCGAATTTTTGGAGAGTTTGACCGCAAGTGGACTTTTTGATATCGGGGTTGTAATCCGATTACGGAAGTTGGAGTAGGTCCGTAATCTTGAATATGACTTGTGTGCAAAATTTGAGGTCAATCGGAGGTGGTTTGATAGGTTTCGGCATCGGTTGTAGAAATTTGAAGTTTCAAGTTCATTAAGTTTGAATTGGAGGGTGATTCGTATTTTAAGCGTCGTTTGACGTATTTTGAGGGCTCGACTAAGTTCGTATGATGTTTTAGGACTTGTTGGTATATTTGGTTGAAGTCCCGGGGAGCCTCGGCTATGTTTCGGACGAGTTGCGGATGGTTTTCATGGTTGTGAACAGGTCTGAGTTATGGTGTAATCGCACCTGCGGACCCTGGGCGCATGTGCGATGGTCGCAGATGCGAAGATGAAGACGCAGGTGCATGAAAGGCTGATCTTGGTCGTCTCTGCAGATTCGGAAAATTGGTGCGCATATGCGGCGCCGCAGAAGCAGATTCTTGGGCACAGAGGCGAGCTGGAGCGCAGATGCGGTTTTGGCATGCGCACCTGCGGGTGCGCAGAAGCGGTAGGATGTCCGCAGGTGCGAGGGCGAAGCTGGTCAGTGGTCTTTGCATATGCGGTTCTTTTGTCGCAGAAGCGGCTAATTGTGTCGCAGGTGCAGTCATACCTGGGCAGAATCATATAAGTCGAGGGTTTGGCCATTTGTTTCATATTTTGAGCTTTAGACCTCAGTTTTGGGAGCTTTTTTGAGGATTTTTCAAGCAAATCGATTGGGTAAGTGTTCTTCACCTAAAATTTATTATATTCCATGATTTTATCTTTATTTTTATCATTTAATTTGTATTTTTAATTGAGGAAAATTGAGGTTTTTGAAGAAAAATTTCAAAATGAAAAATCATGATTTTAGGGACGAAATGGTATCGGAATTTGATAATTTTAGTATGGTCGAACTGGTATCGGAATGGGTGTTCGGATTTTGTAAAATTTGTCAGGTTCCGAAGTGCGAGCCCGGGAGTCGATTTTTGGGTCAATTTTTAGATTGTGATAAAGATCGAGTCTTTATGATCCTGAATAGTTTCTTATGAGTTTTATTTATGCTTTGAAGTTATTTTGGTTAGATTTGAGCCGTCCGGATGTCATTTCAACCGAGAAGTTCATTTTAGCATATCAGTTTGTCTTCTTTGAGGTAAGTATCTTGCCTAACTTTGTGTGGGGGAAATAACTCTTAGGATTTGAGTCTTCTATGCTAATTGTAGTTCGTGTACGAGAGGTGACGAGTACGTGCTCAGACTTATTTATGGAAAGTTGGCCTTTTAGGGTTCTTAGGTCCTTGTATTCACTGATTATGCAGTTGTTATGTTATGAATACGTCTCTTAATTACTTATTTTATCTCTACCTGCTTTAATTAGAATTAATTATTTCATGATCCGCCCTTGATGCTTATTTGAGTCATCTGTGCCTTAACTAAAATTGTTATCTCTTCTATTGCCATGTTATCTTTCCCCTAACTGCTTATCTTTATTTGAAGTTATAATTATCTCTTTTGTAATTGTTCATCCTTAATTGAGGCTATGATTATCTTTCTGCTGCTTATCCCTAATTGAATTTGTTGTATCTCTTTCTTAAATGCCAACCTTAAAAGAAGTTAGATATCCTACATTTTAGTTGACTTGTCCTTATTTGGAATTATTCGCCTTGTGTTAGCTCCCTCGTTGTCGAACTGTACTTTGTGGACCGTTGTTATATAATATTTCCTTTCTTGTTGAGCTGTTCTTATTATGATTAGCATTCTTTATTGTGGCCACTCCTTGTGAATTTAGTTCCTCCGTTCCCTTGAGTTCTGAAATTTTTGAGTTGATTTATTTATCGTACCCTTATATTAGTGTTATTGTTGTTTTTGTACTTGTTGTTCTTGCATATTTACTTTGGGACTACGAGGCGGTATGTCGGGAGATCCCCTTATCTTGCATATTTACTTTGGGACTACGAGGCGGTACCTCGGGAGATCTCCCTATCTTGCATATTTACTTTGGGACTACAAGGAGGTACCTCAGGAGATCCCCCTGTCTTGCATATTTACTTTTGGGACTACGAGGCGGTACCTCGGGAGATCCCCTGTTGAGCATTTACTTTTGGGACTACGAGACGGTATCTCGGGAGTGCCCTTTATTGACATCTCTTTGTTATGAGGTTCCACGAGGTTTCTGCCATGCTATTGTTACTATTGATATTTGCACATGCGGCGTGACAAGGCAGGATATATATATATGTGGGTTGCGCATGTGGCGAGACAAGGTGTGAACATTATTATGCACGTGTGGCGAGACAAGGCGGGAATTTACTATACTATTGCATACGTGGTGAGACAGGGTGGGCTATGTCAGGGATTGATTTGTGATGATTTGTGATGACCTGGGGGCATTCTTGATGTTGATATTTGTGTGGTGGTACACTTACCTGTGTGAGCTTTATCTTGTGAAAGTTGTGAGAAAACATTCTACGTGTTGTCCGTTCTTTTTCTTATGCTCACTAGCTGGTATGAACTATGTTAGGACACTTGTACAAGCATACACTTAGTTAAGCACTCTTATCGGATAAGAGGTTTTCTTGATATTGTTGAGTACAAATGCACACCTTTGCTTACTTGCCTTCTATGTGAGAATGGCTCTATTTGGCACGCGAGTCGTCAGTGCAGTTTTGAGGTGTAATGAGGGCACATGATGCCAAGTATTAGGGTTCAGGTATTGAGACTTGTAAGTTATGATTTGTCCGAGGTTCGGTACCTCGTGGAGTTTGTTGACTAAAACCTGATGTGAAAGCGGTCATTGTTGCTGAGTTATTATTTGTTCTTGTTGTATCTGTGATTTCGGATTTAGGTTGTGTTTACGTTCACCCTTCTGTGTCAATATTATGGTATTTTCGCTGATACTTGTTGTTGTCCTTTCCTATTGCAAATTAATGTATTGTTAATCATATCGCGTAGTCTTTATGTAGATATTATACTCTGTTGTTTCTATATTTATAATTTGTTCAGGTCATTTAGTCTACTAGGTGTCTTGATTGTTCCTCGTCACTACTCCACTGAGGTTAGTATTGATACTTGCTGGGTACCGCCGTGGTGTACTCATACTACACTTCTGCACATTTTTATGCAGATCCAGGTATTTTGAAGTCAGTTGATCATTAGCTAGCTGTGTGGACTGTTGCTATAGAGACTCAAGGTAAATCTGCTGTTGCATTTGCAGGCTTCGGAGTCACCTTCCTATTTTGTATTCATACTGTTTTACCTATTTCCAAACAGTTGTATTTAGAAATTTGTAGCAATCTCTGTAGAGCTTATGACTTGTACTACCGGTTTTGGGAATTGTAAATTTTTATAAAAAATTCCATTTCAAGTTATTAGATGTTATTTATTATGGTTGTTATTCAGTAAATGTTAGGCTTACCTAGTCCCTAAGACTATGTGCCATCACGATACCCAATAGAGGGAAAATTGGGTCGTGACAGATAGTATCTTAAAGAACACTTCTTTATGGACAATATTCTTTTTGTGTATGTTCCCTCCTGAGGCTTTGGTTGCTCTGCCTTAACCAGAACTCTTGTTGTCGATCTTGATATCCCTCTTGAAAGTGCAACATACAGTTGTTCGTGCAAGAAAAAATATTACGGTAAATATAGTCTAATATTTAGGATATTTGTCCTTGTGCTTTATTTATTATATTTGCAAAACATAAACATACTAAAAATTATTTTCACATAAATTTAAAAGGATATTCCTTAGTTTCGAAAGACGAAAGTTGAATTCAAGGATAAGAATATACTTAGAAGTACATTGACCAATATCATAATTTTTGCATATGTGATGTTATTGTCAAAATTTTTATATACCATATGTGTGCTATTACATAAGGTATTCAACGTATTTAAGTTTTTCAGCAGCATGGCGGGTATATTTTTCTTCAAAATCAACTGAAGATCAACTTAGTCTATTATATATATGGTGACACAAACATACGTAAGAAACAATAAACTTGACAACAAACATATAGAGTAGAATGTCGCTTGGTATTAAAGTATTTAAGTATTCTTCTTGGTATTAATTATTGGGATCCTTTTCTACTGAGCCAAAAACATAAAAATATTTTGTTTTTACTATAAATTTTGTAATCAACCTTTTATTTAGTTGATCAACATATTCATTTCTGCTAGCTAAGATATCTTTTTAATTCTATCATGCGATTTGCACAAAATGCATTTTAATCTAATGATAGAAATAATTCTCTTATTAAATGCACTACTATTACCATTGAGATTGATAACCAAGTGTTTAGGAAGAACCAACTCATCTTTTATTGGATGCTCTTGTTCGTTTCCAATAAGAAGCAAGAAGACACTGAATACTGGATCTGTTCTTACTTTATATTTCTTGTTAGTTGAATCTTTTTCATTTGAGGCCAGAAGTATAACTTTGGCAAACTCGCTTTTACAGTCTTTACTTTTGTCGATTTTGGAACTACTGGTGGTACTTGGGATAAATTACCTCCCAAACCATTAATTTTTCACCAAGCGGTTCATTAATATCCAATATATCTCTAGAACTCCGTTTGACACTTAGCCATAAGTGTTTCATCCCATATTATCAATTTTGCCTTCCTTATAAATTAGCACCATTATTCTGCTTTGATATATTTGTGATGGTTATTTAAGTTGTTTGAAGAGGTATATCAAATCTAAAGTGGGTGACCTCACAATAAAATCGTTGTTGGTACATCACTTGCTATTATTGCTAACAATGTCATGCCTCTTGATATGATATTTACAAGTAATGCGTGACATAGAAATATTATTTCGATTTTGCCAGAGGCATCTACAAAGAATAATCCCGTTATAGCAGAGTCGACTCTTTATAATATAGTCTTGGAAGCTTGTTCTTGTTTAGGATTTAGTTTTGATTGTGCTTCCTCATACACTTGTATAGCATTTTGATTCTTAATAATATATTAATATTTTTACTTTGTGTTCTAACTCTCTTTTTATGGAATAAATTTATGTATCCTAAGATTTTTTTAATTTGAATAAGAATTTTACTTATATGATAAATTTAAAAATAATTGAATTGGATTCTCTTGCTAAATAATTAATTAAAAGATTTAATTATTTAATTTTAGCATAAAAATAATTTATTCTATTTTAATTCAGATTTTAATATTAGTTCATCTCTTGTTTTGAATATTTAATCTTAATTATAATTTTATCCACCATAAATTTTATTTTCAAAGAGTAAAAGATTGATATGACATTTTACTTTTAGATCTTTATGTCTGTAGAATCATTAGTGGTATTAACTCTTACCTATCATTTTTTTCTCTTTCTCACATATTTATATTCTTAAATATTTTCTTAGTAGTTGTTTAATAATTGGGTATTTTTTAATATTACACGAAAAAATAATTAAAAAAAATATTATTTGAGTAGGAACATAATTCAAATATAATATAAAAATATATTATCGTGGGGGCATTTTTTTCTCAATTTTAACTCTTTATGCAGTCTATTTAATTTTTTTAAAATTATATTTGGTATTGGACATTATGGAGTGGTAATGTATTGTCAATACAGAGGATTCTGATGAAATTAATTTTATTAAACCTTCCTACATATTTTTACTAATAATTTAATAAATTTGTTTTATTAATTTTAAAATTTTAAATATTAAAAATTATCATAGAAGATATTGTAATCCAAAAAATAAGGTATTACAGTTATACTCTTTCCCTATGAGTTCTTCTGTTTAATATTTTAGGGCTATTTTGGTATATTAATATTGTATTTATACTTTTATAATAATATAGGTTCTGTTTTTTCTAAATGGATTTGGACAATATACTACATTCTCAAATTAAATTAGTAATAGGACATTATAACACGTTTTTAAATTAAATTAGTAATATAAATTTTTAAGAAGTATATCTTAAAAGTAGGATTACATAACTAAAGATATTTACTTGTTCAATTTTATATGAATTAGACAGCCGAAAAGTAATTATACTAATAGGATTCCTAAAGGTAATCATGTAGGATTCCTAACGTGTAGTATTATGTCTTAAAACTAATAGGATTATAAGGTTAATATCTAAAATTCCAGTTATGTCCTTTTATTATGAGTTATTATGCTTAATACTATAAAGTTATTTTTATAAACCACATTGTATTTATGTTTTTATAATAATATAAATAGATAGATAAGTCTGAGAAAAACATACGCAATAAGTTATTAATTTATTTACTTTGATTTCTTTTTTTTGGTTTGTTTTGAAAATAAGCAATTGAGCTTGTCATTTTCCTGCAACCTTATATTTTTTCGAGAAGAATATAAATTAACTAACACTATAGTTTCCACAAAAATTGGAAAATTCTTAGAATCAGTTAGTAACGTCCAGGTAACACTCAAGAAAAAAGCCAGAACATTAGTTTTTGTCGGTCCCATCCATATATATCTAGTTCTTGAAACTTGATACATCACAAGTTGTATCTGTCATTTTAACCTCTTAATGGTAAATACTACTTAAGTAGTATAAGTAACAAATATTTATGAATATTCTTAGACCAAAACTAAAGACGGATTCAGGATTTACACTATGTTCAGATTCACAATTTTATCATATCTCATTTAATTTAGTTTAAAATTTATTATTTATATATATTTAATAATTTTTTGAGAAAAAATCAAGGTATGAGAATGAATTCAGATGAACTCATAATGTCTAAGTTGGATACGCCCATGGCAGAACAGATAAAGACTGACAACATTACGTCTCTGTGCAAACATTTAATAATAACATTTTTATAGCATCAGGTTATGCAAGTTTTAAGGAAAAATTGTAAAGCATCTAAAAACATTCACCAAAAAATTCAAGAAAGAATGAAAATATTATATATACAGAATCTAGAAAAAGATAACATGAAGGGCAACGGAGTTATAACAGGTTTCATCTTTTGGAAAGAAGTTACGTTGGGATAAAAACTTGCACAAAATCTAGAAAAGGAATCACATGTAATGTTTGAGCAGAGTTATTGTAATCTGATAAAAACCAAATCACATTTTGCAGAAATTTGGCTGCAGGACATGAAAAGGGAAAAGAAAGGAGAAATACCAAAACAGAACAGGAAGAGAATTCGGTGGTGCATTTGTTGATTTCCGACAAGTGTAAGAAATTTTTTCCGATAAACTTTGTTAATTTCTGCGAAATAGTTTTAACCAAATACCATTTGACTATGAGAAGTGATTGGTTGGGAAAAAAGATTAGAAAGTATCTTTTACAATATTTTAACTCTTGCAGAATCTGACATTAAAATGTCACTTATTTTTAAAACAAACCTCACCAGTACTTTAAGGGGTCGTTTGGTGGGGTGTATAAGAATTATGCTGAATAAGGTACATTAGCAATACAAGAATTAGTAATGCAAATATTAGTTATGCAGAGATCATTTCTTATCCACTGTTTGGCGTAGTGTATTGAAAATTAGAATACATTGCATAATTTTTAAGAAAATTAATTGTTTACAAAAATATCCTTCATATTCTTTAGTTTTAAGGGACTTTAAGGACAATTTTATCTTTAACCATGCTAATGCATGCATTAGTAGCCTTGATATTACTAATACCATATTTTACTATGTATTAATTATACATAAGATAATACCAAATAAGTTATATAACTGATATTTGCATTAGTAATACATAAGTTGAAAAAGTATACCAAATAAGGAATTGGTAATAACAAAAACTAATGCATGTATTATTTTCTCTGATGCATCTTACCACACGACCCTAAGAGTTGTTTAATAGTAAGGAATAGTTGACTTAGTGAATAAAGAGGAGAGACAAAGACGATGGCGAGATTTAAATAGTATTGGATGGAATATCTAAACAATGAGTTTAAGCGAACATAATATTTTTAATATGAAAAATATATGAAAGATTACAAATATTTCAATAAATATTTTAATTTAAGTCCATAATTTAAAAGTATAATGAATTTAGTTATAAAAATCTGAAGTCTCAACTATCCAATTAAAATATTGGAAAAATTTATACCAGATATATAAGTGACGAACCAACAAATATTCGATTAACAGAGTGGTTAGCAACTCCCAATCTCTAACCACATGAAGTGTTTTTTGTTTGTTTTCCTTTCCTTTTCACATGCACTCTGTAATTTTGCATATATTGTCGTCCTTGGCATGAAATAAAATTAAAAAAAATAAATAAAACAAATTCGCGAAAACTCGTGAGGAAGAGACAAGTTACTGACCTATTTTGTCCTGACTTGGTTCTGATTGAAGCAGCGGTAAATAAGGCCACAACGTGCGAGAGTCCATGTATCTCTGCTGAGTTGTTCCCTTCAAATTTACAGAATTACCCTCAGACGTGGCATACCGCAATTGCTCTATTGACAGTGCCACACAAAAAAGAAGTGATATAAATAAAGAAAGAAAAAAAAGTAGACGACAACACTACTACGGTTTCTCCAACCCCTCAATCTACCTCAAGGGTCAATTCGTGTTATATATAAGTGGGAAGATATCATCCATCTCTAATCTACAACAAAACAGAGCACACATCCATCTCTAATCTACAACAAAACAGAGCACAAGTAAACAGAAGCAGAAAAAATAGATAGAACTAAGGAGGATTTGAAGTTGTATTTTGTTGTTGCTTTGGCGGAGTTGCGGGAGTTGAGGACTCTCCGCACTAGGGATACCAGGCTAGGAGAGGAGCCGTTTCTCTTTGTTTATTTGTGAATATGGATACGGCTGATCCTGCTCGGGCATTTGTTAAGGACGTCAAACGAATTATTATCAAGGTATATTTTTTATCTTTTTCAATTTCTTTTTTTGTTTCACTTTATTTAGTGTATACATTATATTTGCATGTCTAGTTTGATGGTTGATTTTCCTCTTTTTTTTTTTTTTTTTTTCGTGTTTTCCTCGTTCATGCCTTTATAAGTAATTTTTTTTTCTTTTGATTTGTATAGTCGTGGTGTTTGAGTTATGGAATAAGGTAGTTCGGTATGAAGTATATGATGCATTTGTTTTCTCTTTTTTTTGGTTGAATTTGAGTGTCCGATGAATGTTAGATTTTAGTAACAGTGGTCATTCTGCTTCGTTTTTTATGGTGTTTTTTTTGTAGATTGGAAAAGGTCCTAATTATCCTTCATTTCTGCATATTAGTTTTACTCTTTTGTCAGCTATGTTGCATGTTATCTCTTTTTGTTTTGTTTGAATAATCGTGTTTTTTGGGCCAACTTGCACCGTAACTACTAACTCTCGCCACCAAGTCTTAGGCAGTATTTGTTTTTTGAACCTTGGTTTTCGATGGATGCGAGATGTTATATGCATAGGCGGAGCCAGGATTTTAACTTTGTGGGTTGTGAATTTAGAAAAAGGTTTGGCTTGCTCTAGTGGCAAGCACCCTCCACTTCCAACCAAGAGGTTGTGAGTTCGAGTCACCCGAGAGCAAGGTGGGAAGTTCTCTTGGATGGTGAAAGTCGAGTTTCTATCTGAAACATCCTCTTTACCCCAGGGTTTGGGTGAGGTCTGCGTACACACTATCCTCACAGACCCCACTAGTGGGATTATACTGCATTGTTGTTGTGGTTGGTTGTGAATTTAGAACGACCAACTTCAAGGTCTAATAACTGGGTTCTAGATGTAAAATTCGTACATATTTAATGAATTTATGAAAACAAATACACTCTTTGAGCAAAGACTATTGGGTTCGACCGAACCCGCATCCAAGCTTCTAGCTCCACCCCTGGTTACACGTTTGGTGCATGGTGGCTCTAGGATAAGGCCACTAAAGCTTCTGCTTTAGGCTCCACGAGTCAAAGGCCCCCAAAACTTTTTCTAATGGTTATAATTATTTATATTAGTAAGATTTTTTCAAGTTAACAAAACATTAACATTTGTTTCAATACACTACATTAGTTTTAGTTATCAGATATTTTATTAGTAGATATGAATATTTAAATAATTTAACTCAAAATTTTAAAATATTAGAAAATGTTATACCGTGGAATACTTAAAAGAAAACTTAAAAACTTGAAAGAAAATTTGTTAAGACCACAATTTTTTCTTGGTTATCTAAATTAATTGTGTCTATTTATCCAACCGTTGTCACATTTCTAATGCTATTTCCTCACTTTAGGCCTCCGATTTCATTGAGCGCCCCTGGTCTGGTGTACCATCTTTTGTAGTTATCTTTTTCTTAATCTCTAGTGCTAATACATTTAGTTTTCCTTTTAACAAATTGTTTTGTTTTTCCAAAGGTTGGAACTGCAGTCGTGACTCGAGGTGATGGAAGATTAGCACTTGGAAGAATGGGCTCACTGTGTGAGCAGGTGAATCTTATGCTTACTCAATTTCCACTATATTGATTAGATAGTTTCTTTTAATTATATGTTATTATGTTTGCTTACAAACTACTTACAGATTCGGGAACTTACCACCCAAGGCTTTGAAGTTATTTTGGTGACCTCAGGTGCCGTTGGTGTTGGCCGTCAGCGGCTTCGATATAGGAAGCTGATTAATAGCAGGTTTCTGCTTTGTTCTTTCTGTATAAACGATGTTCTCTTTGTATTCTAAAATTCTAATTCAAATAGCTTAACAACCCGTTTGAGTTAAATGCAACTTTTGGTATCATTAAAAGTAAGTGTGTGGCTTATGTTAAGTGATACAGGTGAATGAGAACCTCTTACTAAAATGTCAGTAACATGTATAGAGTAGTTTATCTCATGGATGGCATCTTTGCCTATTGTATAATTTTTTGAATTGTATTCTACTAGCCAGTATTGTCAAAGGAGCGCTTAAGTCCTGAAGCGAGAAACATGTTGAGCGCTTCGCATCGCTTTGGGGGCACTTCAGTGTCGTAAAACTTTTTAATTTTTTTTTTGTATGTAGATTTGTTATTCATGCTTATAATTATTGGTTTTGAACTACATATACATATTTTTACTTTTTCACCTGTTGCGCCTTTTTTCATTAAAGCCCACGCTTTATTTGCGCTTTGCGCTTAAAGCCCCAACGGACCTTAAAGCTTTTTTGCGCTTTACGCCTTTGATAACACTGCTGCTAACTGCCTAAATTATGGATAAAACGTTACAAGTGCAGACACCTGAACCTTTACATCTGATTTCGTGTATTATTGGATATTAGAATACACTCAATCTATTATCCTCGTCGACGAGAAGCAAAAGATAATATTTTACATTTCGGCATTAACAAGATACTACTTTAAAATATCAAGTATGTGTGTTTCATTATTCACATTTCAAATGCAGTTTTCAATGTACTAAATAGCTAATTGGCCCCTGTAACAGCCCAAAGACCTTTAGCGGTTGAACTCGAAAGAGATCGTTGTGAAACTTGCCTTGGGTAAATTCGACATGGGAATGGGAGGGTATAGTTAGGGGCCGGCCATATAAAAGCGAGTTTAGGATTCAACTGTTGAGGCACCTTTTGGGATAAAGCCCAAGGAGACAAAACCATGAGGCCCAAAAGCCGAGGATGTCCGGCCAAAGCGGATGATATAGCTGCCAAGGCCGTGACATGCCTTACTCTTATTAGGTTAAGTATATCTAATAAACTGGAAGCCTGCTAATCTGAAAAGTCTAGTCTATTGAGGTCTAGGTTTGCTCAAACGTATATTTACTAATTCTTGGAAAGTCTCCATATTTGCAGCTTTGCGGACCTTCAAAAGCCTCAAGGTGATCTTGATGGCAAGGCTTGTGCTGCTGTGGGTCAGAATGGCCTCATGGCCCTGTATGATACGTTATTCAGTCAGGTAAAAGCTTGGTTTTTGGAACTTCTGTGTATATTTGTATGGTGTAATGCCTTATTTTGTTTGGCGGAACCATTCCTTCTTTGCTCAAAGGATTGTGTAGTGACCTTCCCGCTTTGTGTCTTACCTTCATACAGTTGGACGTAACCTCAGCTCAGCTTATGGTGACTGATAATGACTTTAGAGATCCGGACTTTAGGAGACAACTCAATGAAACTGTAAACTCATTGCTCTGTCTGAAAGTTGTACCTATATTTAACGAGAATGATGCTATCAGCACGCGGAAAGCTCCTTACGAGGTACCATTTCTCTTGTTTTACTACTGTACATGCTGTATCTGGTGCTTTCTGTTACAGTCCCTTCGCTATTGATGTTTTATGAGAATAAAACTGACGACTCTAACTTGTGTCGAGAGTTAAGACCAACCAAGAGTGCAACTCCTAAATTTTTGAAATGTTTGTTCAGCTGTTTCAAGTTTTGATCCTTTGGAACCTGCTTGATTGTTGATATGTCTGAGACCCTGAGTTACATGCATTTTCTTTATCTCTGTTGTTTTTTACTTTATTGTCACGTCACATGAACCCTTTTATTAAATTGGTTTCTTTTAAATTTTGGTCCAAAATATCATCTTGATTTTGTTTGGTCTTCAGCCTTTGACATGATATGGTTTTCAATTTTTAGCTAGTATCCATAAGATAATAAGTTCCAATTTTTTCATTTTTGTTCTAGGTTCTTGTTTTGGTCTTAATAGTGACAGTTTTTAGTTCTCCTTGCAGGATTCCTCTGGAATCTTTTGGGATAATGACAGTTTGGCAGCTCTATTGGCTCTGGAGCTAAAAGCTGATCTTCTTGTTTTGTTGAGCGACGTAGACGGTCTTTACACTGGCCCTCCAAGCGATCCGCAATCAGAGCTAATTCATACATATGTTAAAGAGAAGCATGAGGGGCTGATTACTTTTGGAGACAAGTCTAGAGTGGGAAGAGGGGGCATGACTGCCAAGGTAAAAGCTGCTGTGTATGCAGCTTATGCTGGCATTCCTGTTGTGATAACCAGGTATGATGTTAATACTAACAGAATTCTGACATTTTGAACTTTGTGTTGATAAATTGTGTGCGTGTCCTATTAAGATATTTAAGAGAGTAGAAAATGCAGCAAAAACAGTTTGTGTCAAAGTTGAGCTTTTAGCTTTCAATCAGGGTAGAGAAGCTTGAGGATTTGAGTGGAAGCTGTTATGATGTTTTCCGGATATGCATTGATAGACCCCAATATTCATGTTCCTTAAGTTGTAGTTTGATGGTCTAAAAGCTTTAAGATTTCTCTTCTGATCAAGCAGAGATGTTTAAGAAGTTCTAGAGCATTGGAAGCTTTTGCTTGATGCATTGACATCTATTCCACACAAAAAGAAAAAGAAAAATGGTTGCATTAATTTCATAACAAGATGGCCCATTCATCCTTGCATTTTTACCATGGAAAAGGTGATGCTTCCATCAAATTAGAGACGGATCCAGGATTTAAATTTTATGGGTTCAAATTTCTGAGTTTATTGAAAACTTAGGTTAAAAATTGAATATTCATACTACTGTTTTTCTGGGTTTTTCACATATATTTCTGTTGTCTATTCCAAACATGATGAGCTCAGATGAACCCACACGCATCAAACATGACAAAGCTTATCTAGTAAAGTTAACAATTTTGTGAATATCTTTATCTTGTTACATTAAGAGGCCTAATGAGTTTTTAAAGGTGAGAGTAGAACAGATGCTTGTAATCACACGAGTCGTTCAGGTGTTAAGGAGTACAATTCAGTATCTGGTGGAAGCATATTGCACTTAGCAAAGCATTGTTCTTGAGCCTATTAGATGTAATGTTTTGGTAGCTCACTACTTGTTGCTCCCAATATTTCAACTCCTGCTGATTGTGTGTCTCACTCTCTCTCTGTGGAACAAGTGGCTTCGCCAACAACAATATCATTAAAGCACTAGATGGAGAACGTGTTGGCACTCTCTTTCATCGTGAAGCCATCAAATGGGCGTCAACAGGGGATATCGATGCTCGCGAGATGGCAGTTTCTGCAAGAGAATGCGCCAGGCGGCTTCAGGTATTTTACATAGAGGGACACGTAAATATAAATTGTAGTAGAGCTGCATGGATGCGGCTGCTGACTATTTCTTTCTTTTACTTCAGGCACTCTCTTCTCAAGAAAGGAGTAAAATTTTGCTAGATATAGCTGATGCACTGGAAGCAAATGAAGAGGAAATCCTGGCTGAAAATGAAGCTGATGTGGCTGCTGCTCAACAAGCTGGATACGAGAAGGCTTTGGTATCTCGGTTAGCTTTGAAGCCAGGAAAAGTAAGACATTGCTCACTTATGGTAGATCTAGTCTTGTGTAAATTATTCTCACTGAATGTTCATTTACTTATTTTAGTATTCTTGCTGAATTTAATTTTAGATTTCAAGTCTTGCAAACTCTGTCCGTGTGCTTGCTAACATGGATGAGCCTATTGGCCGCATTTTAAAGAGGACGGAGGTAAGTAAATCTTGTTTATCGGGCACTACCTCGTGCCTTTGAACATTATGGTTTGACTTGTAAAAAGATGAGGTGAATAAACCAGATACCAATATTTGTACAGTGAATGCTTTTATTGAGATGTGGAACAAAGATCAGTTTGGAGAGTAATCTTGTGAAATAGCTTCTTATGAAATATCTTTCTGCAGTCCTGGACAATATAGTGGATCACACACTATAGTGAATGGTGCTAATACATGTTTCAAAGAGAGGGTTAAAGGAGTGTATCTTCCCCTAAGAGCAGAAATTCCACATCCAACAGAGACTAGCAGCATATTCATGGGGAATAGCATTTGTCCCATTACTTTCATCTATCCCATTCTCTTTATTGAACACTTCTTGAATCGAATCCAGGCAGTGGCTTTCATTCTAGTTGAAGCTCTCTTTTCTTTGCTTAAAGGCAGTCTAGAAGAAGCTACAAATATTATTAGTAAAAACTAAAGTTTCATTGGTCCTCTGGGTCTTCGTCACTAGTTGCATACCTGAAAATGCTAACAATGTTTCTTTATGGCAATCGAATGGTATAGACAAACCTATCTTTTACTCTGTTGTGTCTTTAACCAAGAAAAAGCTGGGCCAACTCGTTGAAGTTTTAGGGAATACTGATAAAGAACAACCATTTATGAAGAGAACTTGATCACTGATTTGTCTTTGAATTCATTTTGGGATGTAATCTTGATTTCTGGAATGTTATCGCCTTATTCAGCTTGCTGATGGAATCATATTGGAGAAGACGTCATCTCCATTGGGCGTTCTCCTGATTATTTTTGAGTCACGACCTGATGCACTTGTACAGGTAAGCAGGGATGGAAAATATTTTACATTCTTTTTATTTTCCGGAAGTTCTACGTCACCAGTTACTTGTTCGCTTAAGAGTAGTTTTTTAAAATTACGAAAACCTATCAGAAAGGTTAAAAAAAAGAACAGAGTGGTTGGGTTTTCATGGTACTTGTGCAGCAGCTTGTCTTTTCTTAATTTGGCACCCTAGGAGGTGAGGGTGGTCCACTAAAATATGTTGGAGTCGATGCATACTTGAATTGCCTATTCTTGGATTATTATTTCAAAAGCTCACAAACCTTTTCACTTTTTTGCTTTGTGGAGCAGATAGCTTCTCTAGCAGTCCGAAGTGGGAATGGCCTCTTGTTGAAAGGAGGAAAGGAGGCCAAAAGATCAAATGCATTTTTACACAAGGTTTAATTGAGAATTTGTCCTCAGACCATTTTTCCATGGTGTTTCAACTTCCACTTGGTAATGTACAGCTTTTCACCTGTTCTTCTTTCCTTTTTGGTTCCTCCTTTTATGCCAGGTGATTACCTCAGCCATTCCTCCAAGCGTTGGTGAAAAACTTATTGGGTTAGTGACTTCTAGAGAAGAGATCCCTGAATTGCTTAAGGTACCTTTTTATAAATTGAATGCAAGTGTACATTAGACATGAGTTTGTCTCTTGAGTTTTTTTCTTCCCTGCTCCAGCTTGATGATGTGATTGATCTTGTTATACCAAGAGGTAGCAATAAACTTGTTTCTCAAATTAAGGCTGCAACAAAAATTCCTGTTCTTGGTCATGCTGGTAACTATATCTTATCTCAACTATTGATAACTTCTAAGTATGCTATATGCACAATTTGCTTCTTTGGTAGCAAGACTGCAAAAATGGTGAAGATGCTCTATTTTCTTCCAGATGGTATTTGCCACATTTTCATTGATAAGTCTGCTGACTTGGATATGGCCAAACGTATTGTTTTGGATGCGAAAACCGATTATCCAGCAGCCTGCAATGCAATGGTAACTTGTAATTCTTTGTCCTAATACAGTGCACAGTATCAGACTTGTAAGGTATCCATGTTTAACATCTTTTAATTACTTTCCTTTATAGGAAACTCTTCTCGTTCATAGGGATTTGGTGCAAACCGGAGGTCTTAATGACCTGATTCTGGAACTTCAAGAAAAAGGTGAGGCTTCTTGGTAAACTCTTTGTACAATTGAGCTTGTACAATTAAGCTTCTAAATGAGCGCTGTTAGACCACTTAGCTTTAAGAAAGTAAGAAGAATCTGATGCCAAGTTTAGCAATAACATGTTTTCTTGATGGTTATTCTATAATAAATTACTTCTTAGTTTTTCTTTTTCTACTTGAAGTGGCTCTTATTATTAAAATATTTCATCTATATAGAGAAGCCTACGGAACATGCATTGTGTCATCTCATTTGTTGTTCAGTATGATTTAAGAATTCTTCTAATTTCCTTGTTTAAGCTTGTATTATCTTGACGCAAAACAAATCCTTCCTTTGTCATGTCAGTTTTCTCAAAGCCCATCGGTACTCTATTCGTAACTTTACTTGTTTGTAGTCTGAGTCAAGACACATCTTCCTCCATCCATTTTATGTTTCAAAGTGTTTCTCACTGTTTGTAATTCTCTATGTAGTTTTATGTCATCTTTGCTTTTATAGTTTAGGATGTTTTTGACCGCCTCTGTTGTCCCGCAGTCCAAAAATTCAACTCGTCCCATCCCAAATTAGTTGGTGACATTCATTCATGAAGTGTCTGCTGTATGAATCCTCTGTATCTATTCCACTCTATTTAGGTAAATTTCATTCCAATACCAAGTAATTTATCTTATTTTGGCAAATTAAGGTTTCTTGGAGGGAGGGAGCCGAGGGTCTATCGGAAACAGTCTCTCTACCCCAGGGTAGGGGTAAGGTCTGCGTACACACTACCCTCCCCAGACCCCACTAGTGGGATTATATTGGGTTGTTGTTGTTGTTTGTTGTTGTTGGCAAATTAAGGTTTCTCTAATACTAGAGGTCCTCTAAATCTCATTCTAAAACTAGAGATTCCCAAAATACTCCGGTTTTTACATGTTTATGGTTATCTTCTGTCAGTCCTTCACCTTTCACCAACATGACATGAAACCTATAGATTACTGAATTCTTATTTATTTAATTAGAATTTTCTACACAGTTTATTTGACCATCGTCTTTGAAGGATTTTGCTAATTGTAATTTTGTGCTCTTGCATCTCAATTGAGATTGTAAACTGGACTAATAATATTTTTTCCCTAGTAGTAATTTTCAGAGATTGGTACTTTTCCTATAAATCTGAAGCTGTAAATTGCTAGAGATCTTATAGATTCACCAGCAACTAGTAGATCATGTGTTTTGAAAAATCTAGCAAATGCTGCTGGCATTTTGTCCAATTGTTGTAGATATGAACAAATGTAAAATGTTGTTTGCATCATTTGCAGGTGTTTCTTTATTTGGTGGACCTAAAGCAAGCTCCCTACTTAATATTCCCGAAGCAAATTCCTTCCATCATGAATATGGTGCACTGGCTTGCACTGTGGAAGTTGTTGAAGATGTGAACGCTGCAATAGATCATATACATCGTCACGGAAGGCAAGTTACATTTTCTTAATTATTCAATTTTTATGGTTGTTCTCTTTGCCATTTTCCATGTACTTCATCGAATTTTTTTTATTTATTCGAATTGCAAAATGCTTATGTGGTACCTCACTTTTTGACAGTGCTCACACTGATAGCATCATTACTGAAGACAAAGAAGTTGCTGAACTCTTTTTACGTCAAGTTGACAGGTATACTCGCCACTAGGGGTGTACAAAGAAAACCGATAAACCGCACCAAACTGATTATCCGAATCAAACCGGAAAAAAAAACCCGATGTAGTTTGGTATTGAAATTAAAACCCGACCATAATTGGTTTGGTTTGGTTTTAACTAAAAAAAAGTCAAACCGAAACCAAACCAACCCGATAGTATATTTATATAATTTTTAAAAATATTTTATACATATAAATATTTATCGTAATGTAATTTATAAATATTTCTTAAACTTTTTCATAGTTTTATTTTTTAACATATTATTTCAAGTTTAGACTTAACATTCTTGAATGGTAAATAAATTTTAAAGCCCATAAATGTAGTAACTCAAACAAAGTTCAAAACAATACTAATGCTAACAAAAGCAATTCAATTTAATACTAGGAATGACGATAATGTTGGATAATTATTTTAGTTTTACATTGGTTTATAATGAAAATGCATAACTTAGTTTATCGTTTTCTTTAGTGCTTAGTTATGTAATTAATATTAGTACTTATTAGCTATACTTATTTTAGCATGACCTATATAGTATTTTTAGATTATGTTAATTTTCATTATGGCTTATTAATTAGCAATATTTGTTTTATGTAATTTTATTATTTTATCTTTGTTATTGAATATTTTAGTATAATGCTATGACTTATCTCAGATTATTATGTTAGTTTCTTGGAAAATACATTATATAGTTGTATTTTACTAGGATTTTAGTTTCTTGGAAAATACATTATATAGTTGTATTTTACTAGGATTTAAGAAATATTTGGAGCACAAGTTACATATTTTATGCTATGAAAACTTTACCGAAAAAAAACTCGAGAAAAACCGAAATTGAAAAATACGACTTTGTTGGTTTGATTTGGTTTATAAATTTAAAAACCCGACACCATTGGTTTGGTTTGATAATTGAAAAATCCGAACCAACTCGACCTATGTACACCCCTACTTGCCACTGTATACTCTATTTCGGCATTGCTCTGTATGTTTTTCATTCATCCTCTTGCACAAGTAATTTCTTTAAACATGATGTACTAAGACCTTGAAGGATTTCACAAGTTACCAAGACGATACACATTGTTGCTACTTACCTAAGCTGTTAATGTGAGTAACACTAATACAACCTTCTTAAATGGTATTGATATTCTTTATGGAACGTTTACTTTTCAGTGCTGCTGTACTTCATAATGCAAGCACAAGATTTAGTGACGGCTTTCGTTTTGGACTTGGTGCTGAGGTATTTAATTGATCAGTAGATCCAGATTGTATGTTGCTATCATTGTTTGGCAGTGCAACATAAGTTGATTTTTTTTCGGCTGAATAGGTGGGGATTAGTACAAGTCGCATTCATGCTCGTGGTCCAGTTGGAGTGGAGGGATTGCTGACAACTAGATGGTATCGTGCTAATAACTCTCTGAATTTGAGTCAAATGACTTCTATATATTTCTGGAAATTATGCCTTTGGATACAAGTATTATCTGGGAAACTCCTCTTGAGACATTGCCTTGAGGAGAAAACATTGTGTGCCTATTATGTCTCTTTGCATTTCATGTGTATATAGAAGAGAGAGTAAAGTAACAACGGCTGACATATCACTTATTCTTATATGAACAAGGAATTTGTTTAACAAGACATTTTAATGTTGACTTTTGAGGTGTCAAGTCCAGAGCAATCGATAGGCCTGATTACATAGTATATAGTTATTGATACCAGGAAAGGAGGCCTGATCTGAGTTTATAGATAGCTGTTTTTAGTATGTCTCTAGGAACATGGGAGACGCAGAATTTTCGTTTCTGCTTGGTATATTAAGATTATGGAAGGCAAACTATCATTACCTTTTTGTGCTATTATCATGTCCTCATCGTAGTATTTTACTGAGTTTGTTTTCTGGTTTCATGCGTGAAAATCTTGAGCCGAGGGTCTATCGGGAACCTTTCTACTCCATCGGGGTAAGGGTAAGGTCTGCATACACACTACCCTCCCAGACCCCGCACCCAGGGGCGGATTTAGTGGGTGAGGGTAGGGGTACGGCGAACCCCCTTCGCCGAAAAATTACACTGTATATATAAGGCAAAATCTGTTTTTTATCTTTATATATTAAGTTTTGAATCCCCTTGATATAGTCCAAAAGTGTAGCTTAGTGGTCGAGGGGGTTCAAAACCTTTGTAACGTCATAGGTTCAATTCCCACTAGCTACAATCTTTTTTAACTTTTTCTTTTTGAACCCCCTTAGCTAAGATCCTGCCTCCGCCACTGCTCGCACCTGTGGGATTTTACTGGATTTGTTATTGTTATGCGTGAAAATCTTGCTAAGCTAGTTCCCTTGAGCACAAGATATTGTAATTTCCATTTTGCACTTTGAACTGAAATGATATTTGGGACACTAACGTAATGGTGTACAATTTTGTTTGTAGGCTTGCAAGAGGATCTGGACAAGTCGTTGATGGTGATAAAGCAATTGTCTACACTCACAAAGACCTTAATCTGGAGGCTCGAGTGTAAATGTGTACAAGTATTATTATTACTGTTATTATTATCCTCCTCCTCTGGATCTTGAATGATGTGTTGTACACTTGGATTTTGGTAAAGCGCCATTTGATGCTTATCCTGGAATTTTCAAGTGTTTCAGCCGTGGATATTGAATTATGATGTCAAGAAAGAAGGACAAGGGCAGGACAACTAGGATTTGCCTTACTGCTGGGCAAAATAATTTTTGTAATTAGCAGAGGTTAATGAAGTTCGTGTGGTAGATTATTAATACATGGTTGCTGTAGTAAACTAGCTGCCAAATTTGTCTCATTAAGAGCTTTCGATTAGTTATAATTAAAACTTCAAATCTGTATGCAAGAAAAAATAAAGTTGAGTTTCATTATATATTGCCAATGAAATTGAATGCTCCTCTTCTTTTCATATTTTTCCTGACCTTTCTTATTTTGATTTTGTAAACTCAATTCGAGTTTAACTTGTCTATGCTGGCACTATAAAATCTTGTTATACTATTAGGTTACTTGAAAGGTAATTAGCCTTAACAAATGGAATTAGTAACCAGAAAATTAAAGCAAGTAATGCACCCAAGGGTGTGGCCTAGTGGTCAATGAAGTGGGTGAGAACCATGAGGTCTCAGGTTCAAATCCCAACGGAGGCAAATACTAGGTGATTTCTTCTCAATCTATGCAAGTTTTGGTGGATAGAGTTACCTGATACCTGTTGCTGGTGGGAGGTGGCAGGTATCCCGTGAAATTAGTCGAGGTGCGCGCAAGCTGGCTCGGACACCACGGTTATCCAAAAAAAATAATTAAAGCAAGTAATCTTTTACCACGTAGAGCTCCCCCCCCCCCCCCCCCCCCCCCAAAAAAAAACCCTTCCCAAAAGAAAAAGAAAAATGGCTGCAAACCTAGGGATACTAGTTGAGTCATAACGCCAGTTGGGACTGGGGGAAACATTTTAGATGCAATTCAAGGTGATCAATTAAGATTTCTATTTTACGAAGAAGACATGCCCAAAGTATCTTACACTAAAATATTAAAATCTACTACACTGCTTGGTACTTTAAAAGACATTAGAAGGTCAAAAGTTATTTCAATAAAAAGTTAATGTGACTTCTTAGGGCCTCACAATGAAGAGACAGTGATCTATTCTTCCATTACCCTCTGGTCAATAACGCACATGGTAAGAAATATGTGTTCCCGTGTTTTCGCATTATATCAATGCGTGTATCTTATTCTTTAAATATATAAAACCATATTGATCTTGATCTAGATACCATTAGATGTCTAATCCGAGTTTCTCACTTCAATGATTCTTGAATCAAAATTCTCAGAAAAATCCGCATCTGACTTACAAAATAAGTATATTAGACCACTTATCAAGACCGAGCTTCACAGATAAACGTGACCTCATACTATCAAGATTGTATTAGGTCTTATTCCTTCACTTTCCTCAATGTAAGATGAGATTGTTTATGTGAGAAAGCCAATCTCACGACTTATTCGACACATTTATCACAAAAAATATCACCACATGCAAATATAACATATATACAACAATAAATTATTGAGGAACATATTATAACAATCAAGACATTTACGATACTTAAAAATGACCATATCTATTGCAAAAAAAAAAAAACAAAATGGCAAAAACATGTTTCTCAAACATATCTTCAAATATGGGCTTTGTAAAAGAACCCATTATCATTTTTTGCGTAAGTATCTATTATAAAGTAATTCCACTAATCCACAACTTGCTACAGTGTGGTTATACTTGATATTAACATGTTTGGCTATAAAATTATAAAATCATGGAACCCTGAGAATTCTTTACAATGTTCAAATACTCAAAGAATCTTCTTAGCCAAACAACTTCTTATACCATAGATGCACAAGCTAGAACCTAGATTCCACAGTCTAAAGTGTCGTGCAAGTTTATTTTTTTTTTTACTTTTCATGAAGTGATTGTAACAACAAATTTTCGCATTCAGAAAAATAAATAATCTAAGATTAGAAAATTACGTAACAAATGTAGTATTTGATTTCAATAAATGATGAATGTTATAATCACTATGGTATTCCTCTGATTCTTTAAGAATATGAACTATCTTGATGAGCTTGATTTTGATTTTGATTCAAGGGCTTGTAAAGCTTGGTCTTGAATCTCCTTTTTGAACTTGAATTTGGATTTGATTACGAACAAGTAATTTGATCTTGAATGCCATGGTATTTGATTTGACTTCGTTCTTGTAGCTTGAGTGCTTGAACTTGTAGCTTGTAGAGAATTCTGCAGCGTTTGATCCACGAGCTCTCTGCTTGCTTCTTGTTATCACTTATGGTATCTTCTAGCTTTATGAAAACCTCTATTTATAGTTGTAGGGAGTGGTGTGACTCTGCGATTTGATTGGTCCGTTGAACTGACCAATACCGTCTAGACACTTGGCAGAATTCTATTGCTTGTTGATTTGACTTGGTATGCCATCCTTTCTTGACACATGGCATGATTTTATTGGCTCATTTATTTGGCTTGGATTGCCACATCACTTGACACGTGGCATGATTTTATTGGCTCGTTCTTTTGACTTGGATTGCCACATCACTTGACAAGTGGCATGAGCCTGGGCTTTAAGATGGGCTAATAATCGTTTGGACCTTGGGCTAATGAAGTAGACTTATCATTTAATTTGTAAGTCCAATTAATAGATTTGCCCAACACATATATATTGGTTTTAAATTATTAGCTCAATTTACTAGTCACAATATTTGTTTGGACTATTGGCGTGAATTTAATATGGTCTAAATTATTTTATGGATTCAAATCTGATAAAATTTAAATGCGTACAAATGCCCCTAATTTAAGATTTGTCGAATATTAATCTTTCGAGACTAGGCTTGAAGTATATGTGATAATTTCTCTTTCGCTTTATCTATTTAATTTGACGCTTGCTTCATTTGAGTATTTGACACCGTACGAAAATGCTGCAAGGCCACCAGTGTTTGAGTTGTAATCACTAATCTCTAATCACTAGGCTATGTAAATTTATTAGCCACTTTAGTTTAGTATGTCACATTCCTCTCTCCATTACGTTAATATCTTATACATTTGTCTTCCAATTAGAAAGGAATCTCATATCCTTTCTTTAAGGATGTAAACACACAATCAAATTTCCATATGAACATACATCCGAGAGATACATCAGATTTCAAAAGTAGAATCACAGTAGCGTTTGTATCCTTACCAAGTAATTTCTTTCCACCCTCTAAATAACCTTGTTGCGTTAGAATACTTTTCTTTGCTTGTCTAATGGTAAGCTTCACTGCTTCAGATGCCCATAGCCGTTGGCCGTGTGACATTCGCATCATGATTTGCATTCCATGAGCATGGTATATAATTAATATCATTCAGGTATACTGGCAATTGATTTATGCATCAAAGAACTCTTCCGGCACTTAGTCAAAATTGCGTTGTTAGGGAAGTTGGATATTTGTAAGCCTCCATCGAGACCCTAGATAACTTCTAACTGCAAAATCTATGAAGCAGATAACCACAAATTAACAATAATCATGCATACTCTGCCCCTTACATGAAAGCTGGAGTTTTGCAGTACTGTGCCTTGTCATGCGGGGAAAAGAATCAATGAATCAGTTATTCACACAAAAATTCATCTGGTTTTCTGGATGCAGCTATACAAATCTGTAACCTTATCTGTTTTGGGAGAATGTGCAGAGAAAGAGAACCGACTTATTTTTTCGAAAAATATATTTGTTCACACTAATAATGGCCCAAATGTCCCTAATGGGGCATTATGGTAACTTCTCACGGCTTTTGAGGACATAATGGATAATTGTGCATTTTTATTTTCCATCTTTATCCTTTAGCAGATTTTTATTTTAATTCAATTTTTTCAAACAACTCTCTCTCATTATTTTAATTGCATTATCTTCCCACAGTGGCGGATCTATCTTATGAGGTAGGGGTACCACGACATCCGCTTGCTTCGCTAAAATTCTTACTATGTACATAATATCTCTGTTAAGTAACGTATATATGGATAGAGTGACACCCAAAAGTCACAAAGTGGAAGCGGGTGCCATTGGTTCAGCCTTCCCTTTGAAGGCTTTCTTTGGCCTCATGAATGCAAGTTCGATTCCCTGTTGGAGCAGCTCCTTTGATTTTTTATTTTTTTTACTTATTAAGATTTTCTTTATTTTCAGTTGAGCCCTAGCGCCTCACCTCTTTTCCTTCTTTTTCTGCTCTTTCCCTCATTTTCTTCCTTTTATTACTTGCTAAGTCTCTCTTCTTCATTTTCTTAACTTTCAGTCCTCATTTTGTTTCTATCATTATACTTTACTTTATGAACAATTATTTTCTATAGGTAATTTGAATTGATTTTAATTAGCATATAATTTTTTTATTTTTAATGAAACGATATTAATTTATATATTGGAATATAATTTGAGCAATATCTTCTATTGGGTTTTGAAAAAAATTAAATGGCTTGATTGATAGTCGTTTTGAGTCGAATATCATAGGTTGAATGTTGAAGGTTTATCTTTGAAAATAATTGTCATATAACTCAATAATTAAGATGGAAAAATAAACAAAGAACAATACAAGTAAATTAATCTAGTCAAATAAAGAATATATAGTGTAGTTAAGCTACTCTTTAAGCAAATATTTATATTGGAGGCGTTCTTTCATAAAATATTATTTTTCTTTTGCATTTTTATTTAGAATGTGTTTAAATTAATCGTTAAAAGTTTGAACTAAAATCGAACTTATTTGCTTTGTGAATGAAGGGCTTATTCAAATTAACCAAAAATTAAGCGAACCGACCCATTATTCCTAATCTGTCTTTGTAGCTACTGACATGTATACTGTATGCATAACATGGTGGCATCCGCAACCTTCGAATCCCGGATCCGCCTCTGCCTTCCCAAGACTTCTTTCACATATACACATGCATGGTTACATCATTTTCCAGAAAGAACTCAATGCACATATACATATACTATACCAAATGAAATACATTGAAATATACATATAGTATGCTAGAAGAAATACGTATAAAATTAAACTACTATACTCATCTTGCATTGGTCACTTTCTAACCCTAAACTCTTAAATATATAGTGCTTCACCTAAGAAGCTTTTTCAGCTCCCCATTTTTCTATCTTTGTTTTCTCCTTCTTCATCTCTTATCTTTCTTTTAGAGTTAAGGGTTGGATTAAGGAATGGGGGACGAGAAGAGGAATAATGCTTCGAAAGTCTATATTGTGGTAAGAGACTTGGATTATACAACTCTTGGCATCAATGTGATCCTATGGTTACTGGTGTCAAGGGTAGCATCTTCAAGGCTTTCAAATCATATGATGAAGCCATAGAAACGTTCAATGAGTTCAGAAAAAGTTGTCAAGTTGATACTATATCGGCATCGAAGGTGTATGTAGTATTTCGTGGTAAAAGGCCCGGATTATCCAAGTCTTGGTATGAGTGTGCTTCTATGGTTATAGGTTTCAAAGGAAGCATCTTTAAGTCTGACAATCTTATGATGAAGCCGTAGTAACATTCAATGAATTCCAAGAAGGAAATGCTGACAGTGAAGAACCATCTTCAAATTCGTTTGTAGATGAAAGTGGTGTAGGGGTTGAAGGTGACAACGGAACAAGTGTTATTTCATCTGTGTTGTTAGCTGAAATATTTGTAGGGATGATGATATCAAAAAAATGTTCAGTTTGATTTTTAATAAAACTATTTTTCCCCTTATGAACTGAATGTTTTATCTATATTGTTGGATCTTAAATGAAAAGTTTAGTTCTAAGTGTCAAAGTGTTATCATCTACGGACTAAATGTTAAGTAGTTATAAGCGTTAGATTCACTTTGCACCTGTTTTAAACCTTACTACATTGATTCATGATATTCATCAGATTTTGGACATTGTCTGGAATGATAGATGAACTTTTCACATTTGTTTGATTATGGAAAATTAGAGTAATGTCAGATTTTGGACACTGTTTGATTCATCTCTAAAAAATTCCTTCTTTTGACAAGAACTTGGGAAGTTTGCTTCATAATTACTTCTTCTATTCTCAACTATCCTCAACTTTTTTACATATTTCTTAACAATACAATTTCCTACTGTCCAATGTTTGTGTCATAAGTTCAATGTGTTATCTTAATTTGGCAAAACATTGACCAACTTTAGAGGACTTAATTAATCTTTACAAATGCTACTCTTAGTTCTTTCATTGTATTAGGCATCAAACGAACAGTTGCACTTTTGAAGACAATATAACTGTTTTGTTAACTGGAATCAAACGATCATTTAAGTAAAAAACAAAAAAAGGTTCAAAGACATAATAATATAGTTTCATTAATAATAGATTTCATAGCATCACTAAAACATAATAAGATCAATAAAAACATCACCATAAGGGGTAGACAACTTCATAGACTATTAGAAAAATATCACAATAAGCAAAAGACAACTTGAGAGAAAACTTCATAATGCATGGACTACTCAATCTTCTGGGTCACAGAAAGAGACTTGGTGGTCTTGGAGGCAGATTCAGTGTCACAAGTGATAGAAATAATAGAATTGCTCTTAGCTCCATTCTGGACGGATGGTGTGGCATATCATCAAGCATGATATAAATTGAAGTTAGCAGATGCTCCTCCAACGTGACACTTTTTAGGTAATTAATGCTTGAGTCACGAACCACCCTCTCAAGCAATTCATTAACCTCATGCTTCAGCTTAGTAAAGTCACGCTTAAGATCTTGGTACAAAATATTATGACTAACGGATGAACCATGGAGTGACTGTTCAACAACTTTCTTGATCAGAGTCTTATCCATCGTTATGCTTAGATGTAGTAGTAGTTTCGGTTTGTTTGTTTTATGTAGGGTACTTATCATATGAGAAAAATATATAGGGAGAGTTATAATAGCTATTCCACTTCCCAGTAGGACTTAAAATCTCTTTGTAGAGACCCAATGCGGCCATTACACTTCCCAGTAGCCACCTCCACTCCTCCATGCGGACATTACACTTTCCAGTAGCCCATTCCACTCCTCCATGTAACTATTACACTTTCCAGTAGTCAATTTCACTCCTCCATGCACCATTACACTCCTCCACGCAACAATTACTCTCCTCCACGAGTACAATTACTTATAGAAGCTTGTCTTTATCCATCCGCCTATACAGATTTTGGATAATTTTTAATTTTTTTTAACTTCTGCTATATAGTGGCAGTGCCCTTCATAGGTTTTATCTCATAGTCTTAACCTTAGAAGACTTGAGTAATCCATGTAAAGGTTATTTGACCCTTCTTTAGGTTTAGGTTTTGGTTCTCTTTTGGTTTAGCTTCATTTAGGTTTAGGTTTAGGTTTTGTTGGTTGAATTCTAATTAATAACGGACCGGTCTCTAAAATTTTGTATTGGTTAATACACTTTTTTGATTTTTCGTGTTGATTTTTCCACTTCTCTATGAACAAATTAATGTCGATTTTTAGATTTCTTTTAAAAGATATGCTTCCCAATCTTGTTCTTGTTTGTAAAAGGAAAGAAAAGAAAAGGGGGACTTGGCCTAAACGATGAATGCTAAATAATATCTTAGTTGCAGTTCCAGTTTAGTCATATTATGCACTAAATATATTAAATAATTTTCAGTTTAAATAGGCTTTTTTTTAATCCAGTAGTCTTCTCAAAATAAATAAATATAACAATAATCATTGGAAATAATACAAACAATATTATATGGAACAATCATATTAATCTAGAAACATGTTCTTATAATACTACTTTGATCCATTTGAAATCTTTACATATAACTAAAAGCACATATCGAACTAAGCATTAGGTGTTCCTTACACTTCAACAAAGAAGATCGCAACCCCTGATGTAGCCTCAAATAGTTCAAAGAGAAGAACATTCCCTTTCTTCAGATTATTGTCGACAATAAATTATTTCCACCCCTTAACGAGTCTTCTCCGAATACCACCTGCGAGAGTCACAACCCACTCCTTCCCATTACGTAGAAGGAGTGGGTTTTATCTCATAGTCTTAACCTTAGAAGACTTGAGTAATCCATGTAAAGGTTATTTGACCCTTCTTTAGGTTTAGGTTTAGGTTTTGTTGGTTGAATTCTAATTAATAACGGACCGATCTCTAAAATTTTGTATTGGTTAATACACTTTTTGATTTTTCGTGTTGATTTTTCCACTTCTCTATGAACAAATTAATGTCGACTTTTAGATTTCTTTTAAAAGATATGCTTCCCAGTCTTGTTCTTGGTTGTAAAAGGAAAGAAAAGAAAAGGGGGACTTGGCCTAAACGATAAATGCTAAATAATATCTTAGTTGCAGTTCCAGTTTAGTCATATTATGCACTAAATATATTAAATAATTTTCAGTTTAAATAGGCTTTTTTTTAATCCAGTAGTCTTCTTAAAATAAATAAATATAACAATAATCATTGGAAATAACACAAACAATATTATATGGAACAATCATATTAATCCAGAAACATGTTCTTATAATACTACTTTGATCCATTTGAAATCTTTACATATAACTAAAAGCACATATCGAACTAAGCATTAGGTGTTCCTTACACTTCAACAAAGAAGATCGCAACCCCTGATGTAGCCTCAACTAGTTCAAAGAGAAGAACATTCCCTTTCTTCAGATTATTGTCGACAACAAATTATTTTCACCCCTTAACGAGTCTTCTTCGAATACCACCTGCGAGAGTCACAACCCACTCCTTCCCATTACGTAGAAGGAGTGGGTTTTATCTCATAGTCTTAACCTTAGAAGACTTGAGTAATCCATGTAAAGGTTATTTGACCCTTCTTTAGGTTTAGGTTTTGGTGGTTGAATTCTAATTAATAACGGACCGGTCTCTAAAATTTTGTATTGGTTAATACACTTTTTGATTTTTCGTGTTGATTTTTCCACTTCTCTATGAACAAATTAATGTCGATTTTTAGATTTCTTTTAAAAGATATGCTTCCCAGTCTTGTTCTTGGTTGTAAAAGGAAAGAAAAGAAAAGGGAGACTTGGCCTAAACGATGTATGCTAAATAATATCTTAGTTGCAGTTCCAGTTTAGTCATATTATGCACTAAATATATTAAATAATTTTCAGTTTAAATAGGCTTTTTTTTAATCCAGTAGTCTTCTTAAAATAAATAAATATAACAATAATCATTGGAAATAACACAAACAATATTATATGGAACAATCATATTAATCCAGAAACATGTTCTTATAATACTACTTTGATCCATTTGAAATCTTTACATATAACTAAAAGCACATATCGAACTAAGCATTAGGTGTTCCTTACACTTCAACAAAGAAGATCGCAACCCCTGATGTAGCCTCAACTAGTTCAAAGAGAAGAACATTCCCTTTCTTCAGATTATTGTCGATAACAAATTATTTTCACTCCTTAACGAGTCTTCTCCAAATACCACCTGCGAGAGTCACAAGACAATCCTTCCCATTATGTAGAAGCATTATTTTAACCGAAAATAGGAGGAAGATAGTCACAGATACTCTTTGGAAGAAACTGCAAGAACATAATGTAACGATAGGGCTCAAGGTTCATTGCTAGTTGGGATAATCAATAGTTATCAAATAATGAAAATTTTAAAAGAAAATTACCAGATCATCACACTTAATATACGATCTGGGCACGTTCATCCTAAACCATGGATAGAAATTATCTTCAATCCATCTGTTAGCATTCATGTTTAGAGTATCTAGTTTGTTTGGGGAGTTAAAAATATTGTTTAACATTTTAACTTGTGTTTAAGAGATATATAAAGAGTCAAAACTTTTAATTTCCCTCCAATCGCATTATTACTTTTCCCTTCGAAAATTTTATTTGACATTTTAGTCCAAAAATGTCATCTTGTTTTCCCTCCTAATAAAGAAGCTAGAATACATTTAAGTCCTAAAATTTAATCATATTTTCCCTTTTATTATAATTAAGATTAACCAACAAAAAATATATAGAATTATATATTGACTATTATATAAACGGACAATATGACCTTAATGAATGAAATTATGTATTGGCTATGTATAACATAGGCCATATGACTATAACCTTAGTCAATGGACTTATGAATAACTATAGGCCGATACGTATGACCTTAATGAATGAAATTATATAAACGGTCAATATAACTATGAATCACAACGATATAATTAACATAAGCCATATGAATAAATCCTTAGTCAATGGACTTATATGGTTGCTATGAATAACTATAGGCCGATATGTATGACCTCAATGAATGAAATTATAGAAATAGCTATTATATAAGCGGTCAATATAACTATGAATCACAACGATGTAATTAGCATAGGCCATATTATTATAACCTTAGTCAGTGGACTTATATAATTGCTATGAATAACTATAGGCCGATACGTATGACCTTAATGAATGAAATTATATATTGGCTATTATATCAACGGTCAATATAACTATGAATCACAACGATGTAATTAACATAGGCCATATGAATAAATTCTTAGTCAATGGACTTATATGGTTGCTATAGGCTGATACGTATGGACTTAAAGAATGAAATTATATAAACGACTATTATATAAACGGTCAATATAACTATGAATCACAAAATATTACTATAACCTTAGTCAATGGACTTATATGGTTGCTATGAATAACTATAGGCCGATACGCATGACCTTAATGAATGAAATTATATATTGGCTATATAAACGGTCAATATAACTATGAATCACAACGATGTAATTAACATTGGCCATATGGATAAATCCTTAGTCAATGGACTTATATGGTTGCTATAGGTAGATACGTATGACCTTAATAAATGAAATTATATAAACGGTCAATATAGCTATGAATCACAAAATATTACTGTAACCTTAGTCAATGGACTTATATGGTTGCTATAGGCTGATACATATGACCTTAATGAATGAAATTATATAAACGACTATTATATAAACGGTCAATATAACTATGAATCACAAAATATTACTATAACATTAGTCAATGGACTTATATGGTTGCTATGACTATCTATCTATAGGCCGATACATATGACCTTAATGAATGAAATTATATAAACGGTCAATATAACTATGAAATGATGTAATTAACATAGGCCATATGAATAAATCCTTAGTCAATGGACTTATATGGTTGCTATAGGCCGATACATATGACCTAATGAATGAAATTATATAAACGACTATTATATAAACGGTCAATATAACTATGAATCACAAAATATTACTATAACCTTAGTCAATGAACTTATATGGTTGCTATGAATAACTATAGGCCGATACGTATGACCTTAATGAATGAAATTATATATTGGCTATTATATAAACAGTCAATATAACTATGAATCACAACAATGTAATTAACACATGCCATATGAATAAATCCTTAGTCAATGGACTTATATGGTTACTATAGGCCGATACGTATGACCTTAATGAATGAAATTATATAAACGACTATTATATAAACGGTCAATATAACTATGAATCACAAAAAAAATACTATAACCTTAGTCAATGGACTTATATGGTTGCTATGAATACCTATAGGCCGATACATATGACCTTAATGAATGAAATTATATAAACGTTCAATATAACTATGAATCACAACGATGTAATTAACATATGTTATATGACTACAAACTTAGTCAATGGACTTATATGGTTACTATTAATATCTACTTATTATTATGGTTTGAATTAAATAATTTAACAATTGAGGTCAAAATGAACATTACACAGGGACACTTAATTCATTAATATTTCATAATTAAATTGCTAATTAGGTACCAAATCTAACAATTGATGTCAAAATTAACATTACAAGGGGACTAAATATGCAAAATACACATTTTAATTAGGTTCCAAATCTGCATTTTACTAAACTTTATGGTCAAATATGCCTTTTTGAATGGTTGGCCGTGTATATATACACATTCACCCACACAACCCTATAGACATAAACACACACTCTTACACAAACCCTAGAAAACCAACTATGGAATCCTCTTCCAGCTCTGCCAAACGATCCCTATCTTACTCCTCTTCTGATGATAACGAGGAAGAGCATAATCCAACATTTGAAGTGCTTATGAAAGATTCATACATCAATCACGACTATCTGGTAATCCAATATTTTTTGGTAATTGGCTATCTGGTATACATCAATCATGGGGGGTTTGGGCTAAATGGTTTTTTCTTCTGTTTGCAGCATATTCCAAAACGAATCTACGAACATCTTCCTGAAACAAATAACACCGCGCTTCTTCAATATGGTGGCAAAGAGTGGTTTGTAAAATTGACCATTGGTGAACGAAGAAGGCTCTAAGAAGGTTGAAAAAGGTTTGTGGTGGAGAATGATATCAAGCGGGGTTGGGTCGTTAAATTTGAGTTGGTTGAAATTGCACCATTGTTTGTTGTCTTCAAAGTGCAAGTGAAAGGACAAGGAACTTCTGAAGACTCGATTGAAATTAGTTAGTTTTTAGGTTATGTTAGTGTTGTTTTTTCCTTTTTTTAGCTTTTATTTTTAAGTTTATCCAGTTATGGTATATGTACTTTTATTTTCTATTGAACTATGAATGATATCAAATTTCTATTTCATCCAGCTCTCATGTGTTTTTGGTTATAACTATATCTTTTTTTTTTCATTTTTTAAATGATATCAAAAGACTAAAACAATCTTGAATTCGAAAGGAGTTAGGAAGAGTAAATAAGAGGTGTAAATGCTTTATTGAGAAATTAAATGGTTGGTATGAGAATAGTTTTGTTAGTAAATAGGATTCAATATCTACATGGGGATTCAAAAATTATAGTTATCAATACCATTTTGATAACCGAAGTAGTTAATACAATTCAACTAACATCATTAATTTTGACAACAACTCTATTCAAACCAAACCAGATAGTCGCACCAATAATAGGTTGTTCGTTCACTGACTGAATTCTTTAGGCTAACTAAAATTGAGGATTCATTAGGCTAACTACAATGTAAATAACTTTGGTGGTTAAATTATTAGGCTAATAAATTAAGATTCTTTTTTTCGGTAGTCTTACTATGTCCCATGATTGTGATTATTATAAGGGATCTCTCTATGCAAAGTATATCTATATTTCATAATAAAAATTGCTACTTAGGATTCAAATTTAGGATGAAAAATGATGAAATTAGTATTAAAATACTATTTAATTAGCACTTAAACGATGGGATACAAAGCTGTCAAAATTGAACTAAGAAAAAACTTAAGAGGGAAAATTAACATTCAAAATTTTTGAGGAGGGTGTTTGAATTTTTTTTTTGGACTGGGTTGGCCCCATATATATAGTCTTAAATACTCAAACCCTAAAGACCTAAAACACACTCACCTATAAACCCTAACTATGGACGCCTCTCCCTCTACCAGACTAACCCTATCTTATTCTTCTACTGGTGATAATGAAGAACACAATCATCCAACATTTGAAGTGGTTATGACTGATTCATACATCAACTACGACAATCTGGTAAATTATTATGTCCTTTAAACTTTATTTCTTTTAATTTTACAATAACTTCTTGAGTTAATCCTAACTGAATTTTTTTACATAAAATACTTTTGTTTCTTATACCTTAACTCGAGAAAAAATATATATGCATCAGTATTGTGTATATATATTTTCTTGTTTCAGTTTCATATTTTTCGAAAACTTAATAGTAATGTTTTTTGTTTTTCTTTTTTTAGTATATTCCAAGAAAAATCTACAATCATCTTCCTCCAAATAGTGGCTTGTATCTATGAGCATTGGTGATCGAAGAAGGTTCAAAGTAGGCTGAAAACTTTTTGTTTTGGACAATTATGTCAAGCGAGGTTTCGTCGTCAAATTTGTGTTAGTTGATGTTGCACCACTGTATGTTGTCTTCAATGTTCAAGTGAAGGGAGAAGGAACTTCTGATCATAATCCGATTGAAATTGATTAGTTTCTAGGATGTGTTTGTGTTGATTTATCCTTTTATTATCTTTTATTTTCATGTTGTTTTAGTTATGGTAGTTGTGCTTTTGATTTTCTGTTAAACTATTGATGTTATGAAATTTCAATCTTCATCACATTTTTTTTAGTTAAAAGGAACTTTTTTTGAGAACTTCACAATAAACTCCTCTTAGACGTCTTACTAGCAAGAGTAGATGAAAAAACCCAAGTTGCATAAAAAGAGAAAAGTACCCCCACAAATTATTATTACATCACCGTAATCTTAATACTAAGCCATTTTCTTCTCATTAATCAGTTTTCTAATTAATACTCCATCAAACAGTAGCTATTGGGGCAGAGTTGACAGCAGTTTCCACAACCTTCATTGCTTCAAACCTTGGCTCCTTAGCCTAGAATTTAAGACCTGCATATAATTTCATATAGTCCTCAAAAACAAACTTGGGATAAATGACTTTGTTCTCTTTCTCCAACAATTCTGGTGATGGATAGATGAGATCATCACTCCCCGGGTTATAGAAGGAAGCAATGGACATTCTGTTTCCATCAGGCTGGGCAATCACCCTATGCTCCACACTCTTGTACTTTTCATTAGTAATCACCTCAAGTTGGTCGCCGAGGTTGATGATAATAGAGTGGCGCATTGGTGGAATGTCGATCCATTTGTCATCTTTGAGTAGTTGGAGACCACTGACTTTGTCATCTTGGAATAGAAGGATGATTCCACCAGCATCAGTGTGAGCCCTGAGGCCTTTAATCAAATCAGGCTTGGGACACGGTGGGTAGTTGCTAACTTTGGTGCCAAAAATAGGACCCTTTGAACCATAAAAGGCTTTCTTCAGGTAACCTTGCTCCAGTCCAAGATTTTCACAGAGCAAGTCCAAAAGTTGCTCTGCTAGTTTCTCTAGCTTTTCAGCAAACTTCTTCATGATTTTTCTGTATTCATCTTTAAGATCAGGAAGTTGTGAGATGTTTGAAAGAGGAAGGTGTTTCAAGAAGAAAGTGCTTTCCCAGTCCAAATCCTTAATTTCAGTCCGAATAGCTTCAAGCCCTTTACTTGCCACAATTTCCTTGAACCTTTGTTCCATACACTTGTTGTAGTGCCCCTTTGTCAAGTTCTCCATTGTGTCCATGAAACACCCTGGAAAAAAAATTCGAAGTACTTAAGCGCTATTAAGAAAGTTGATGTGCGCTAAATATATTATTTTAGGTGCAGAAAAGGACTATTATATGAATGATATCGATTGATCATGATAATATATGTATGAGATGCATTAAGAATGGTTTATGGTCTAAGGAGAGCCCTAAGTCCAAGTCAAGTTACAAATTTCATAATAGACTAAAGTTTCAAGTGAGTTCGCACAAGATCTAACTTCAAATGATCATAACTCTCATGATACAAAGTGTTATATAGTGTATTACCTATCAAATGAAAGATATTTGAGTCTGGTTTATAACTCTTAAACTGTTTGTCATTTTGACACTCCTACAAGAAGTTATGACCAAATTACCAAAGGCTAAAAAAATGCAATTCTGCGACCAATTCTGCGATCGCAAAATCGTTATGCGATCGCAAAACTATTTTTGCGATCGCAAAACTGTTTTTGCGATCGCAAAACTGGTCGCAGAATGACCAGAACAGTCCAGTTCTGGGCACCGATTTTGTGATCAATTGTGCGGCCCGCATACCCATTCGGCGGTCCATTATGCAACCGTAGACCTGATTTCGGAGGGTTAATTTTTTTATTTTTATAACCCGACCCCATTTTGATAAATAGGGTTTGAGGCTTATTTTGGGATAATTATCTGAAGATTTTAGAGAGAAGTGAAGAGTGTTCTAGAGAGAGGAAGTAGATGAAGTGTCTTGTTCATCAAATTCTTGTCCAAGCCTTGAAATCCAACAAGAAAATCCCTCAAGTTCTTCATCAAAGAGGTAAGGTTCCATACCCTAGTTTTTAATTTCGGGATTTAGATTAAAAGTAGGTCATAAAAAGTATAATTCTTGGGCGTGAGAGTACTATTTATACATGTATGAATTTATTATGGAAATATGAGTATTAATCAAATATTGAATCTCATGGTATAATGATTGGAAGCCATAAATTCTCAATTTAAATAAATACCCATTGTAGAAATTGAAAAGTGATTATTTGATGGAATTTTGTTGGTTGGGTAAGAATGGTTGGTCACACGTGTGATGTTAGGATTATAAGTTGTTAAATAATGATGGTGGAATGAATTATTGGTAAATGATGGTAGTTGAAAGAACTAATTCTATGGTTAAGAAATGTATAAATGTATGCCCACTAGGTGTTTGGTAAATTATCTAAATAGCCTAAACTATGGAATTGGTTACTAATGTTGGTTCCATTGGATGTTAATATTGTAGATTGAAGTTTCTTAGTATAGTAGATCGTTGTAATATCATTAAGGGGTGAATTTCAGTTTCATATCGTTGGCATTGAATTCAGGAGACAAGAAGGCATTTAGAGGCAGATAAGCACGGAATGGAATTTCTTGAGTATTGATTAGCTTGCTCGATGTTGGGTTCATCTTGTTGAGGTAAGTAATACTTCTACACTTGGAGCTGAGGGTATGAACCCTGAATATACGTATTATGTGATTTGGTTGGAGGTGATGCACATGGTAGGTGACGGGCGTGTGGGCGTGTACCGTTGAAATTATGACGTAATTGATTCCGTGAAATTTTATAGTAAACTAATCTTGGCATTTTCCTTGTATTGTCATATGTTAAAGGAATTTGAGCTGAGAATCATGTTAAAATCATGCTGAGGCTATATGTCAGTATTATTGAGACCCACAGATATCATATTGATGTTGAATTGTTTTAAATTGAAATTTGAAACTCAGTTACGTTCAGTCATTTATATCATATCTCAGTGTCTATTATTATTTATTGATACACCACATCATCATTTTTGGGCTGATTTTCATGACATTTTCGAGCCTGAGAAACTGGAGAGATTGATGACTGAGTGAGGCCGAGGGCTTGATGGTGAGGATGTTTATGGGATCGGGCTGCATGCCGCATCATGTTTTATTGATTTATGCCATGATTGGATTGTTATTGCGCTTGGGCTAAAGGAGCCCCTCCGGAGTCCATACACACCCCAGTGAGCGCATGTACCTACTAAGTGAGAGTGCCGAGTGATTGAAAGGACTGAGTGACTGAGAGGATTGAGTAACTGGGAGGACTGAGTGAATTGATACTCTGAGAGTATGCATATGATTTTATCACTATGTTGTATTGCATTGGTATGTACATTGACATGTAGGCATGAAGATGTACTTTCCTCATGCCATTTGAAAATGAAATTTCCTATTGTGGAAGAAATTTGTTTTTTTGGGAAATATCACAGTTTTTAGACTTACTCATATTTTGGTGATTTCAGTTAAAAGAATTGAGTTTTACTACTATACTTGAAAAAAAAATATTTATTTTACCGGAACTGTGAACGAGCTGAGCATTTTATTATTGAGTTATTCTTTGTGTTGCCTCAATTCTATTGTTATGAGATGTTACTGGATATGGGTGTGGACTCTGACCTTGGTACAAGCTCGTTACTATTTTCAACCTAAGGTTAGGTTTGTTACTTATTGAATACATGGGGTTGGTTGTACTCATACTACACTTCTGCACCTTGCGTGTAGATTTTGGATGTTGATGTTACTGTGCATGACGGGAGATTACATTGAAGATGTACCTGCGATCCAGTCACAACTGCCTCTTGTTCTTGGTAGGTTTAGAATTATTAATCTGTTCATGTATATTTCAAACAGATAATGTATTTTATTTCACACCAGCTTTGTAAATTCAAATCTTAGAAGCTCATGATTTGTACTACCAGTCCATGGGGACCATATTAGAGTCAGTTAAATATTAATTGAATCGAATTATTATTATTTGGCCTACCTAGCGGGTGAGGTTAGGTGCCATCACGGCTAGTTAGATTTTGGACCGTGACAAGTTGGTATCAGAGCTCTAGGTTCATATGTTCTACAAGTCATAACCAAGTGTATAGTAGAGTCTTGCGGATCGGTATGATGACGTCCATATTATCTTCAAGAAGCTACAAGGCATTTAGGATAATTTCCCATCTTTGTTTCCTTATCGTGCAAAATTTATTCAGCTTGAGACATAACTCTTTGAATTCCTTCCACACATTCGTGTGTGCATGTGAGCGCTCGGTATCAGCTATGCATCACTGGCTTGTGATTCCATGAACGAGGTTCGAAAAGTGTATTTTGTATTTTGGTAATGGGCCAGTCTAGAGGACTTGAGGCCAGGATTAGACCGTAGCTTAGGCTCGATAGTTTCAGTTGTGTGAACTTGTACAATTGGATTCATATGTCCAGTAGTGTCCCTATGAGTGAAATTTGTGGCTCGATGAATTGTTGGGTGATCATATGATGATTATATTGTGACCGCGAGATGTGTTCAGATTGTTTGAAAGTGACGAATTTTTTTTTTGCCTCGATTTGCTTGAGATGTAAAAAGGACTATTGGGTATTTGACTTCTGTCTCGATTTGACACAGAGTCTCGAATTCTGAATGTGTTGAAGGATCTTTCACGTGATGTAATTGTGGATCAAATTAAATTTTCGTGTCTTGTTGATGAGTTCAAACTCATGAAGGTTAAGTTATTGCGTAGGAGTTATGGCAGTAAAAAAGGTATAGAAAGATGCCAGTTTGAGGCTAAACATGCGGGTTATCACTTGCGGAATAAACTACAGAGGTGTGATATTTATAATGTTGTGTGGAGAATCTCCTTTTCTACCAGTAGGGCAGATGTATTGGGATTTGAATTTGAATTGATTAAGAAAGTTGACCTGACCGTCACGAGAATGAAGGCGAGCTTAGTAGACGATTTGAGGTACCATATAGGTTGTGATGCATGAGCTTGGAAAGAATTTAGTTAAATCTCACTACGGTGTTAGGGCAGTAATTGAATATGGGTATTGTGAATTATTGAATTTTTTGATCTATGACTTTGAGCCAAGTGGGGGAGCCTACTATTGACAATTCGATTTTATGGCTATAGGTTAAATTAAGTTTTGGTTCGAGACATACTTGTGGAGAAGTTATGACTACATGGGTTGAGATCGAGGATGACTCGAGTAAGGAAATTTCCTGAATACGGGATATAATGCACTTACAAAAATATGAAAAATCATGGAATGATTAAGTTGTAAATTGCAAAAAATGTAGTGTGCATGGAATATGAATTTGGCCAGTAGTGTTAAGGCAGTGGTTATTTCTTTGAGTGTTTTTGTGCTAATGGGGCATGTGTCTTTTGGCCCGTTTGGGTGGTGCATTTCAATTTTGAGCCGAGTGGGTGACTCATGAGAAAGTTCTAATGGGTCCGAGATTTATATATAGCAATTGAAAATTTTTCCGGACTTGTGTATGGATAGAATCTGAGATTTGCGTTTGATGGTATCGGGACTCACGGTAATTCTGTATGACTATGGATTCTACATTCCAGTATAAGAAAGGTAAACGAACAATTTTAAGTTCACATAAGGTCTCTTCAGAGTGGGTGTCTCAGTAGTGGTACTTATAGGGTGCTTAATAAGGAATACAATGGCTTATGGGCCTTAGGGCGGCGTGGCTCTAAGTTAGGATATCTTATAATGAGGCCTTACGAGTGTTTCGTGGCAATACTCTAAGATTTGGCGACAAGCGTGGCTTGGTTGAGTTAGAAAGATTCAATTCAGATAGCTTGGTTATGTGCGAATGGATTTCAAAGTGTTCTTGATGGTTTGAACCGGATATTTTCTACCTGTGTGGGGAACATGTTGTGTATTATGATTTCCTCCTAGAAGGGAGTAAATGGAAGGTTTCTAACTAACCGGGTTTGTAATTTGCTGGTGACTCAGAATTGATAATGAGATTCTCGTGCCTTTCACATGATGGAATGATAGATGTGGTGTGTTGTGCAGGATTAAGACTTACATTTGCAAGGTGGCAGTTCAGTCTTGAATGGAAGGCCACGAATTTTGGACAACATGGTCAGTTTTAGACACTTAGATGAATGTTATAACCGCTCGATAAATCTTGAGAATATTGCGCATTTCAGAAGGTACATTGTGTTTTGACTTACGGATGTTCACTGGTATTGCGATACTTACCTGATAGATAGACTGCTGATATTCAAATTATTGTTATATGGCACGAAAGAATTATGGAAGTATTCCTAATGGATGATCGGGCGTAAAAGGTGTGTTAGTTATTCAATTGTTGGAGTTGGGATCGGCTATATCGGTTTATGTGTTATGTGGATTTGGGGACTGGGAGTTCTCAGAAGAAAATTGTTTGGGGCCGCGGACTATGAAGGTGTGGCCAAGTTAACTAGATAATAGTACGGATTATGGTTAATTCATTGAGGACTTTTTAGAGGGCTTTTTATCCATGCTCAGATTGCGTTTGGGCTATAATAAGCTTGGAATCGACTGTTGTGCTTTAAACTGTGATGTTTCTCATATATGGTTTAATTGTCTTTCCTTCCTCTATACACTATAATATTATTGAGTAGGGTATTTGAGGAATTGAGCACATGCACCTATGGTTATTCTTTTCACGAAATTTGAGGAGTTGGTTAGAAATGTTGGGGTTGAATATTAATAAAGTGGTTAGGTTTAATGAGATGAGGTCATTGGACCTAGAATGAGTACTATCCAATTTGATTACGGTATATTTGGGAGAATAACATCGGCAGTGCACAAAGGTTTTGGAATGAGGTTTTATGGAAAGTGGGGTTTAATACTAGTACTTGGTTGGTTTTGAGTAGTTACTATGATCGGGAATGGTGTTGCGAATATGCGAATTGTATAGTATGTTGTGTGATTATATCTGAGGTTATGGTTACAACTTAATACAACTTGCTCAAATTTATACAGTGTGTAGATGTGAAATTCGGGTCTTGAAAAAAAGTTTTTTGATGTTGAAAATTAGATTCCAAGGTTTATGGGCTAAGGCTAAATTAGTAATTTTCAATTATGTGGTGTCATTAGGCCTATATGGGATAGGGTGACGTGGGATCACTTCGGGTATGCATGCGTGATAAGGTGAAATAGTGATTTGAAGGTTCAAACATGTCAAAGAAGAAGTATCACCCTGTGATCAAATATATATTGGATAGAAAAGTTTATGGTCATTTTCATACTAGAACATCTTAGAGTAATTGTTGGAGGTCGCCAAAGGTTTAGTTCGGGTGTTCGGCATAGATATTTAGAGTTGAAGAAAGTGAACGGGTTATTTTCAATAGTTTCTCCGTGAGGATGTTATGTGAATTTCTAAAAAGGGTAAAGTAAGTGTAGTCATATTATGCCTTATGAAATCATGAAGGGAATATTCCAAACTATGAGTATAATGTCTCCCTATTATTGTCCTCCGTGTACCCGGTGTTTCATGTGTCTATGTCTAAGGAGGTAGATGAAAATCCTTTGTCTATCGTTCCGGTGAAAGCTAGCGAAGGTGAAGTTAATGGATAATCAGCTTATAAGGGGTATCTATTTGTCATCCTTGTTAGATTAGTATGGGAGTTGAGATTGCCTCCGTTAATGTGTTATGGAAAAGTCTGTAAGTCGGGAAGGTCACCTTGAAGGCCGAAATTATTGTGGAAAGAAAATATTTTCGCTTGATTGTATAACAATTGGTTTTGATTTGAAAGGTACTTTCTAAGTGTTATGATTTAAAAACGCGCAGTTCCTGTCCGAATATCACTCTTGATAATATAATGCATGTAATGTTGAGATTAGTGTTGTTGATATACCTTGTGATGCTTTGTCGAGTTGTGGATGTGTTGATAGGGTGATTTTGGTGATTCTCTGGCAGGTGGATAGACCCAGTTATAGGAAAAACTCTGCCGAAATTTTTAAGAATTTGTAAAGATAGCCAAATTTTAAGGGCCATAAATAAGTTGAGATTTTGGAAAGGAAGTATAAGACCCATGTAGTCATAAGTGACTATCCATAATGATTACGGGTAAATGGATGGTAACTCTATTATTATAAGTGACTTGTAAAACATGACGAATGTTCTTAAGTGGGGGAGAATGTAACACCCCGGAAAAAAAAAATTCGAACTACTTAAGCGCTATTAAGAAAGTTGATGTGCGCTTATTATATTATTTTGGGTGCAGAAAAGGACTATTATATGAATGATATCAGTTGATCATGATAATATATGTATGAGGTGCATTAATAATGGTTTATGGTCTAAGGAGAGCCCTAAGTCCAAATCATGTTGGAAATTTCATAATAGACTAAAGTTTCAAGTGAGTTCGCACAAGACCTAACTTTAAATGATCATAACTCTTATGATACGAAGTGTTATATGGTGTATTACAAAATAAAAGATCTTTGAGTCTAGTTTCTAACTCTTCAAACCGTTCATCATTTGGACACTCCTACAAGAAGTTATGACCACATTACCAAAGGCTGGAAAAATACGATTCTACGACCAATTCTGCAATCGCGAAATTGCTTCTGCGACCGCAAAACTGGTCGCAGAATGGACCAGAACAGCCTAGTTCTGGGCACCAATTTTGCGATCAATTGTGCGGCCCGTATACCCATTCTGCGGTCCATTATGCGACCGCAGACCTGATTTCGGAGGGTTAATTTTTCTATTTTCATAACCCGACTCTATTTTGATAAATAGGCTTTGGGGCTTATTTTGGGACAATTATCTTATGATTTTAGAGAGAAGTGAGAGTGTTCTAGAGAGATAAAGTAGATGAAGTGTCTTGTTCATCAAATTCTTGTCCAAGCCTTGAAATCCAACAAGAAAATCCCTCAAGTTCTTCATCAAAGAGGTAAGGTTCCATACCCTAGTTTTTAATTTCGGGATTTGGATTAAAAGTAAGTCATAAAAAATATGATTCTTGGGTGTGAGAGTATTATGTATATATATATGGATTTATTATGGAAATATGAGTATGAATCAAGTATTGGAACTCATAGTATAGTGATTGGAAGCCATAAATTCTCAATTTAAATGAATACCCATTGTAGAAATTGAAAAGTGATTATTTGATGGAATTTTGTTGGTTGGGTAAGAATGGTTGGTCACACATGTGATGTTAGGATTATAAGTTTTTAAAGAATGATGGTGGGATGAATATTTGGTAAATGATGGTAGTTGGAAGAACTAATTCTATGGTTAAGAAATGTATAAATGTATGCCCACTAGGTGTTTGGTAAATTGTCTAAATGGTCAAAACTATGGAATTGGTTACTAATGTTGGTTGCATTAGATGTTAATCTTATAGATTGAAGTTGCTTAGTATAGTAGATCATTGTAGTATCATTAAGGGGTGAATTTCAGTTTCGGATCGTTGCCATTGAATTGAGGAGACAAGAAGGCATTTAGAGGTGGATACGAGCAGAATGGAATTTTCTGAGTATTGATTAGCTTGCTCGATGTTTGGTTCGTCTTGTTGAGCTAAGTAACACTTCTAAACTTGGAGATGAGGGTATGAACCCTGAATATACGTGTTATGTGATTTGGTTGGAGGTGACGCACATGCTAGGTGATGGGCGTGTGGGCGTGCACCGTTGAAATTATGACGTAATTGATTCCGTGGAATTTTATAGTAAACTAATCTTGGCATTTTCCTTGTATTGTCATATGTTAAAGGAATTTGAGTTGAGAATCATGTTAAAATCATGCTGAGGTTATATGCCAGTAATATTGAGACCCACATATGTCATATTGTTGTTGAATTTGTTTAAATTGAAATTTGTAACTCAGTCACGTTCATTCATTTATATCATATCTTAGTCTCTGTTGTTATTTATTGATACATCATATCATCATTTTTGGACTGATTTTCATGACATTTTCGAGCCCGAGAGACTGGATAGGTTGATGACTGAGTGAGGCTGAGGGCCTGATGGTGAGCATGTTTATAGGATCGGGCTGCACCCTGCAACATGTTTTATTGATTTATGCCATGATTGGCTTGTTATAACGCTTGGACTGAAGGAGCCCCTCCGGATTCTGTACATACCCCCCAGTAAGCGCATGTACCTACTGAGTGCGAGTGCCGAGTGATTTGGAAGGATTGAGTGATTGTGAGGTATGAGTGACTGTGAGGATTGAGTGATTGAGAGAACTGGGTGACTGAGAGGATTGAGTGATTGGGAGGACTGAGTGAATTGATACTCTAAGAGTATGCATATGGTTTTATCACTATGTTGTATTGCATTGGTATGCACATTGACATGTAGGCATGGAGATGTAATTTCCTCATGCCATTTGAAACTGAAATTTCCTATTGTGGAAGAAAGATTTGTTTTAAGGAAAAATCACAGTTTTTAGACTTACTCATATTTTGGTGATTTCAGTGAAAAGAATTGAGTTTTACTATTATACTTGAAAAGAAAATGTTTATTTTTCTGGAACTATGAACGAGCTGAGCATTTTATTATTGAGTTATTCTTTGTGTTGCCTCAAGTTTATTGTTATGAGATGTTACTGGATATGGGTGTGGACCCTGACCTTGGTATAAGCTCGTCACTATTTTCAACCTAAGGTTAGGTTTGTTACTTATTAAGTACATTTGGTCGGTTGTACTCATACTACACTTCTGCACCTTGCATGCAGATTTTGGATGTTGATGTTGTTGTGCATGGCGGGAGCTAGCATTGAAGATGTACCTGCGATCCAGTCACATCTGCCTCTTGTTCTTAGTAGCTTTAGAATTATTAATCTGTTCATGTATATTTCAAACAGATGATGTATTTTATTTCACACCAACTTTGTAAATTTAAATTTTAGAAGCTCATAATTTGTACTACCAGTCCTTAGGGAGCGTATTAGAGTTAGTTAAATATTAATTGAATCAGATTATTATTATTTGGCTTACCTAGCGGGTGAGGTTAGGTGCCATCATGGCTAGTTGGATTTTGGGTCGTGACAGTCCAGAAGATCATGATAGATCCCATGGTTTACCACCTCAAAGAAGCCCCAGTTCTCACAAGCATCCTTTATTGTCTCCATTGCTGCATCCCTTTGTTCAGTGTGAAGCAACTCCATGTTAACCACTGGGAAAGTCTCCATCTTTCTACTTTTCTTTCTCTGTATTTTTCTAGCTCTTTTTTACTGTGCAGGATACTCATCACATTGGTCTTCTTTACTATAACAATTTTTGTTTTTACATTATCATTCACAAAATCGAAATGGAATGATCAGTGATCATGTATTGGAAGAGTAAATATTTCATAGCGAAGTTAAATGGTTGGTATGCCATTAATGTGATAGTAAATAGGGAGTTTGTATTCAAAACAAATTGTACACTGATTTTACATTATTGCTAATTCTGAAAAAATAGGTATTGTATTAAAATAACTTTGGTATCCGAAACCATTAACTACAATACAACTAACACCAAAACAACTTGAAAATCGAAGCAAGCAATTAATAGGTAGAAGAAGAGCAGCGGTTAATGCGTCCTCTTCTACTGGGAAGAAGAAGGGTCGCATGTAAATTAATGGGAAGAAGAAGAGTCGTAGGTAGAACAATTAAGAGAGCAACACTGGATGAAATGCAATACGTGTATCATTACCTAGGGCAGGGTTGAAGAAAAGGGTTGAAGGTAGGGTTACAAAATAGTAGTTGAATGTTGGTTAAATTTTCGGAAAATAAATGATTGAATGTATAAGGGTTGAAGGTAGGGTTTTAAATACCAAGATAGGGGTTGAAGATAGGGTTTTAAATTGCAAACTGGATTTTTTTTCGTTTTTAGTAATGTCAAGATGTGAGTATTTTAGTTCTTAGTTTTTTACTGATTTTAATCTTGTCAAGTCTTTCACTTCTGTACTAGTTGCAATTAGTCACATTTTGTTAGTCTAGTCCTCTAAATTCAAAGCAAGTAACAATAAAATGAAGCATTTAACAATGACAATTATAATATCACATGTTTAAACTCATTAAAAACAAAGTCAATAAATTCAAAATAAATCAATCTCAAATCGAATTAAATAAGTTCCAAACTTAAATCATCTCAAACTAAACGGTCAAGTCTTCCACTTCCCAATTTGCTTCATTGTTTAGATCAGGCAAGCTACTCCGTGGTGGTACTGTTGCATCATCTTGCTATAATTAGAGTAAAGAAGACTAATAAGTATAAGTAATGTATTTACATAAAAAAATAATTAATCAAATTTGTTATACTTTACCTCAATTCCTTTCGCTAGCTGAGGAGTTCCACCACTTCTACCACCTCCTCTACTACCACCTCTACCATGGACTCTACCACCACTTCTACCACCACCTCTACCTCTACCACTACCACTACCCCTCCTATTACCTCTAACTCCATTTCCACCACCCGTTTGTGAACTTCTAAATTATGAATCAATTCACCCTCTATATCTATTCAACCTTGGACGTCCACGAGAAGCTATGTATCTAGGATCTCTTATATTTCTTTCTTCACCCTCACCCTCACCCTCACCCCCACCCCCAGCCTCACCCACACCATCATGTATATCTTCCAATTCCTAATTTATAACTATTATATCATCATCCCAATTCAAAAGGTCATGCTCCAATCTATTCAAATCATACTTAATATATTGCCTCGTCACTTCAGTGTCTAATGCAATATCACAAACTCGTTCAAAATGCTTTAATAGTTCCTTGTACATCATGTATTCAGAAGTCATATGTGGGTAACCTCCTAGAAAGAAACGTTTCAAGTATGGACGAACAACATCTCTTCTCCACCTTTTCAATATATATCTCTCATTAACATTTCAATCCTCTTATGAGACATCACCTTAAGTATATGGCAACATAGAATACCTCTTATTTTAAACCACTTGCAGCTGCAACTTAGATATTTACCAATAGGTGTATATTCAACCGTGAAGACAAATGTATCTCTAGTGTTAAAACTCCTGAGCGAATAATCTATTATAATATATTTCTCCACTCTAGGATTTGCTTGATGATCTTCAGGGGTGCTGATTTCACAATGGTACAATTTCCTTAATTGTACTTGAAAAAATTCAAACACTTCACGAGTATAACATGCTTGAAGTTTTTCCCCCATGCGAATTCAGACAAATATTTTGGTTTAAAGCACCTTGACCTATATTCAGCTTCCAATTCTTTCTCGAACTTAGCTCTTATGGCTAACTCATATTGCTGAACAAATAGTTTCAAAGTGCTTTGGCGGGTGATAAATCCATCAAAGAAAGCATGCATTCCTCCATTTCTTTGTGTGGACAATATCCCAGCCCAAAAGTGGTCATTTAGGTATACATGAACCCATTTTTCCTTCTCCAAATAAGGCTTATAAAACCAATCCCTTCCATCCAAGTTATATTTTGCAATATTATCAGTCCATTAGTCAGCAACATTAATGCTATCAAGGATTAAAGCCTTAAATTCTATCTTTGCAATCTTACCATCAAGAACTCCACTTAACTTCATAGGTAGCTTTGCGAATATGTGCCATATACAATATCTATGTACTGTATTTGGCATCAATGCATTGATGGCAGCCTTAATACTATCACATTGGTCATTCATGATAGCTAATGGATAAACATTGTTTAGAGTCCCAAGCCATGTAGAGAGCACCATTTTATAACTTTTTATATCCTCACTAGACATAAGAGCGCATCCCAAAAGTATGAACTACCTATGCTAATTGACACCAACAAATGAAGCAAATGGCATATTGTATCGATTCACAAGGTATGTGGTATCAAGTCATATTACATCATGGAACTCCTCATATGCAACCTTAGAGTGTGAATGAACCCATACGATATTACGAAGTCGACCAAAACTATCCACATCTACGAAGTAGTAAAATTCCCTATCTTTTTGCTGCATGTCACTGAAGAACTTGAGTAATGATTGTGCGTCCCCTTCTCGCAATTGAAGCTTTCTACTTTTCAAAATATAATTTCTACAGTCCTTTGGTGTAGAACCCATATTTTTGGGGCCACCAGTAAGTACTTTAGCGACTCTTATATTTTTTTAGGGTCTTAAGCCAACAATATCTTTGGCTATAAGAGCTCTCTTAAGATACTTACTAAGAGATCCGTGTTCAGCCATCAATCGCGATAGTGCTGGTTCCAATAGATGATTGTGTTTTTTAACCATATTTGAAACACGCCATGAACCATTCTCCTCCAAAATACCATTTATTCTAGCACGACAGTTCCTTCTCTTGATAACATGCTTATTCCTTGGTTTCCTAGACCTATCACAACCATATTGCACATACCTTATAATATCACCACTCTTTTTGTTTGATGTTCTTTTGACAATGCAAAACCCTGCTAATCTTGCATGTTCTTTGTAAAAATCAAACATAACATCCTTATTACTGAATCACATTCCAGTAATTGGACCTATTACTAGATCTTCTTCATTGAACTCATTAGACATTTCCATGTTCTCTCCACCTTCTACCTCTTCCTCTAAATAATGGCCGCCCTAATCATCACCATCATCATCACCACCACCATCATAATCATCATCATCATTATCAACATCGTCAACATGATCTTCTCCATCATTGAAGTTGCCGTCTGAATCAATGTTGCCCCACTCATCATCATTCATCAAACTGTTGTACGAATTCAACCCTAAAGATATGTGTAATGCATTCCTTAGTTTCTCTGACCTAATTTCTAGACTATTATTCGGGTTTAATGGCTCTAAACTGGTTTCTTAATTAGCATTCATATTTAGGTTAAGGGAAGGGTGGTGAATTATATGTTTAATGAAAGCTCTCTTATCATATGTGTCTGGTATAACAAGGTTACTCAAATTTATATACCGTACAAATATTCAAAAAATAATATACATATACATACGAAGGCTTTTGATCTTCCCATCCGTATAATTGTTTTTAACAAAAATACATAACAATATACGTATACATACGAAGGCTTTTGATCTTCCTGTGAGAGAATGATAATTTTATGGGATCAATATTTTGGGATAATTAATAGTTATTAGCTTGTTTCGGAGGGAAGTATTTTGGAGGAAAATAATGGCTATTAAGCCAAATATGAAATCAAGGGTTTTATGGGTAGTTCACAGGTGTGGCCATCGTTGGGCCAATATGAGTGTGGCCAAATAGCAGCTCAATGCATTCTATATTTATGCACATGCTTTATTTTCTGGACAAGCAACTTCCTTCCCTTTTCTCGGATTTGTTTTGTTCCTTGTTTCTTTCAAGCCTAGAGGAGAAAAGAAATTCTTATTGGTCCAATCTTCAAGTTGATTTTATGAATAGACCAATCTTAAACTGGAAGCAAGATTTACTTTGTCCGAGATTGCAAAAACCTTACACCGTTGAAGATTACAAGACTTTATTTCATTTAAGGCGAAGATCATTATACCATCTAAGGCGAAGATATTTTTGTGTTTTATGTGAAGACCTTCACACCGTCTGAGCCAAAGATCTTACTTTATTCAAAGATTTGACTTTACTTTATCTGACGTGAGGACCATTACACCGTCTGAACCAAATATTTTACTTTGTCCGAGGTGAAGATCATTACACCGTCTGAGCCAAAATCTTTACTTTATCCGAAGCGAAGACCATTACACAGTCTACATTGAAGACTTTTATTTTATCTGAAACAAAAATCATTACACCGTCTAAGCTGAAAACTTTATTTTGTCTGAAGACGAAGACCATCGAAGGCAGTTATATAGTCTAACTTGTAGATTTTACTTTATCACCAAAAAATTTAACTTTATGACACAAAGGAATGGAAACTCATCCTTATTTCAAGATACACGAATTAGAGATTGTATGAAGCACGATCTTTTTCAAAACAATTGACCACCAAGAATATCTCTTCAATTTCAATCTTCACAGGTAATTTTATGATCTACTTTATATAAATATGTTTCTTCCTTCTCTTTTGCAGGTAGAAGAAGAAATCAATTTAAAATACTTCACTTTAGCAAAGGAAACGTCACAATCGAAGAATTATTTTTTCCCAACATAAATCAAGTCATGCAAGCCAACATATTAAAGACTTCCAGTAGATTTGAAGATACATTAAAACCTTTCTCCAAAGGATTCAAGATATAAATATTTGAAGATAGTGTAGACTATATCAAAGGCTTCTACCATACACTTGGAGATATGTTGATGCTTCCAACTAAAGAGTTGAAGGCTATAATTTGAAGACTTCAAGACTATTATGGTGGCTTCTAATTGGCTTTCAAATGAATACATGGCAGACTTGAAGGCTTCTAATTGAAGACTTGACAATTTGAAGACTTCAACTTGAAGACTTAGTGGATTTGAAGAGTTTAACTTGACGATTAACTTGAAAATTTCGCAGAATTGAAGACTTCAACTTGAAGATTCGGCATATTCGAAGGCCTTAACTTGACTTGATGAATTTGAAGACTTTAACTTGACTTGACAAATTCGAAGACTTTAACTTGATGATTCAATTTGAAGACTTCTCAGAATTGAAGACTTCAACTTGAAAATTTGGCGAAATGAAGGTCTCAACTTCACGTAACATATTTGAAGAATTAAGCTAGAAGATTTGGTGGACTTGAAGACTTCAGTTTGAAGATTTGAGCAGATTTTAAGAATTCAACTTGAAGGTTAAACTTGAAGAGTTCAACTTGAAGATGTAGCCACCTTGAAGAATTCGACTTGAAGGCGTGGTAGACTTGGATACTTGAAGACTTAGCGGACTGAAAGAATTGAACTCGAAAATATAGAAGTTTTGAAGGCTTCAACTTGAAGGTTTAGCAGACTAGAGACTTCAAATATATGATCTAGAAAATATGAAGAATTCAAGTTGACGACTTAGCAAACTTGAAGAATTCAACTCAAAGATATGGCTGTCTTGAAAACTTTGTAGCCTACTAAAGACTATGATTGTCTCAAAGACACCAATCTGCTATAAAGATTTTCTCCCATTGAACTATTAGTATTTAATAAGGCCAAAATTTCATCGAATGAATATATGTAGACCCAGTTTTCAAGTGCTAATCAAGTGAGTTATATTCCATCATACTTCATTCGAATAATGCCTGGGATGATATATATTTTTGAACTCATATGACTGAACTTAGAATAAAACTCTAAAATGCCTACGTACCTCGGTGAAGATGATCAAGTCATATCGTAGTTCACAATGTGTAAGTTTTTTTTAATGTCCTAACTTTTGCCTAGGCCGCCTCTTTCGAGGTTTTCAACCTAGCAGACTTTTTTTCTTTTTTGGGCCGTGCATAGTTTATACTCTTGTGGGCCAAGAGTAACATACAGTTTCTGCTCATGCGTCGAGGAGCGTAGTAACTTGAAGATTTAGTTCAAAGTTGAAGAGCTTTGCAACTTGAAGTTTGGCTCGAATTTGAAGAGCTTCGTGACTTGAGGATTTAGATCAAAGTTGAAGAGCTTTCCACATGAGTCTTTGAGCGAAATTAAAGAGCTTTATGTCTTGAAGATTTAGCTCGATTTGAAGAGCATCACGGCTTGAAGACTTTGCTCGAATTTGAAAAGCTTTACAACTTGAATACTTTGCTCGAATTTGAAGATCTTTGCTTCTTGAAAATTTAGTTCAAAATTGGGAAGCTTCGTGACATATAGTATAAGCTCATGTGCCAAAAATCATTATAACTTGCAGTTTAGGCTCATGTATTGAGGAGCATTATAACTTGTAGTTTAGGCTCGTGCATTGAGGAGCATTATAACTTCTAGTTTAGGCTCATACGTTGAGGAGCGCATTTATTTTCTTCAAGGATAATATCTTTTAATGAATTTCCCATTGATGGGGCTCATCCGCAAACCTTCTGAGTCAACTACCTTGTAAGTGCCACTTGAGTATACTTCTTGTACAATATATGGCCCATCCCATTTAGCAGAGAATTTACCCCCAGATCGACGAGAGGTGATAATAGGTCTTTTTACCACAAGAACTTAGTCACCCACTTGGAAGGATCTAAGGCGAACCATTTTATTAAAAGACCGAGACAAACGAGTTTGATAACATTCAAGGCTTTGTTGAGCTTCTAGCCTCTTTTCATCAAGAGCTTCCAATTCTTCAAGGCGTAACTGAGCATTTTCTTCATCAGTGAGTCCTTCTTGAATTGCAAGCCGAAACGATGAGATTTGACGCTCAAGTGGAAGGACTGATTCTACTCCATAAACAAGTGAATGTAGAGTCATTTGCGTTGGTGTGCGATATGTGGTCCTATATGCCCAAGGAGCTTCTTCTATTCTCTCATGCCAATATCTATTAGACTTAGGGACAACCTTTTTCAACAAGTTGTAGAGTGTCTTGTTAAATGTTTCAGCAAGTTCATTGGCAGAAGCATAATACATGGAGGAATTGCGTTGCTTGAGGCCAAAAAGATCACATATTTTATTCATCAAATTGTTATCAAATGGCTTACCATTGTCTGTCAATATATATCGAGGAATGCCAAAATGATAGATAATATTCAATCGAATGAATTCAGCCACATTTTCATTCTTTACTTCCTTAAGAGACACAACTTCAGCCCACTTTGAGAAGTAATCAGTTGCAGCCAAAATGTATAAATGTCTACCAGAAGAATTTGGTAATGGGACAACAACATCCAAACCCCAAGCATCAAATGGCCAAGAGGCAACAGCTGGGTGCAATACTTCACGTGGTTGATGTATGAAGTTAGTATGGAATTGGCAAGATTTACACCTTCGAGCGTAATCTAAACAATCTTTCACTATGGTTGGCCAGTAATACCCCATTATTTTTATGTGAAAGTTAAGTTTTAGCCTAGATTGATGTGCTCCACACACTCCAGAATGTACTTCTTGCAGGTCTTGGAGGGATTCATCGGTCCCCAAATAACGTAAGAGCACTCCATCAAATAATCTTCTGTAGAGTGTAACTTTGTAATAAAGAAAATGAGGGGCTCTCCTTCGGATTTCTGTTTTCCTTCAGGGATTTTATGGAAATATCCCATAACAAAGATAATCGATTAATGGTTGTCACCAATCTTCAATTTCAACCTCAAGAATGGTAGCACGATGCTCAACTTTGCTTTCTTCTTCTTTGTAGTCATTTGGTGGAGGAACTACCCATCTTTGGAAAACAACGACTTGCGTTTGATTAGGAAAAGATAATGTTGAAGCTAAGGCTGATAATGCATCAACTCTCTTATTTTCCTCTCTCGGCACGTGTTGAACAGTTACCTCTCCAAGACAACTTACCAATCTCTGAGCATATTTGTGATATGGGACCAACTTCAGCTTCTTGACCTCATATCTATCCAAAAGCTGATTGATCACTAACTTGGAGTCTCCAAAAACTTATAGTTGCAATTGTTTCATGTCCACAACCCTTTCAAGCCGAAGGATGAGCGCTTGATATTCAACAACATTATTGGAGCAATGTTGTGTCAGAGTGAAAGAATATGGCAAAACCTCTCCTTGAGAAGTGATAAACACTATTCTAGCGCCAGCTCCCTAACGATGTGCAGCGCCATTGAAATACATCTTCCAAGGAGGTTGAATTTCGATGACCATTTCATCTTTATCAAGCAATTCATCAGACAACTCCCAATCATCTGGAATCGGATGGTCAGCTAGGAAGTCTATTCACGCTTGTCTGTTTACCGCCTTTTAAGGAACATAAACAATTTCAAATTGTTGAAATTGGAGGTACGACCTCGCTAGTCGATCACTTAGGACAAGTTTAAACATGACAAATTTGATAGGATTCGCTCTTGAGATGAGTCGCACAACGTGATTTCGGAAGTAATGCTTGAGCTTCTGAATAGAGAAGATAAGTGCCAAACATAGCTTCTCAATAGGTGAATACTTGAGCTCATTTAGCATCATCATCCTAATCAAGTAATAAAGTGTATTTTGTTTGCTTTCATTGTTTCCTTGAGCCAGAAGCGCTCCTACTGACCTTTCCTGTGATGACATGTATAATATTAATGGATTTCTAGGTATGAGGGCTACAAGTACTGGAGATTTCAACAGATAAGACTTAATGCTTTCAAAAGCATTTATGCAAGCTTGGTCCCATTCAAAAAGAACCCCTTTCTTCATGAGGCGACTAAATGGTTGGCATCGTCCAACCAGATTCGAAACAAATCTTCTAAGATATGCCAACTTACCTTGTAAGCTTTTTGATTCATGAATATCCTTAGGCTCGGGCATTTTCAATATAGTATCCACCTTAGCTTGATCAATTTCGATACCTCGGTGTTGAACAATAATGTCACGATTCAAAATCCGCTAAAGGTCGTGATGGCGCCTAACACCGCCGCCAGGCAAGCCAACAATAATTTATCAATTTATTTACTCATTTAGTATGTTGAAATCATAATTTTCCTTAATTGTACAGTATAAAGTAAAATTTACAGAGTAAATAAAAATATTTACACGAACCTCAATAATAAATAACTTGAAAGAACTCCCAAAATCCGGTGTCACAAGTACACGAGCATTTTCTAAAGAGTATAATAACAATACAATATCTCTCATCGAATGTAATAAGACAAAAAAAATGAATAGTAGAATGGAGACTCGATGGACTACGATGCGTAGCCTGAAATACAGATCACATGAAGTCTCTCCAGCAGGTGTGCCTACGTGCCAAGGTGGTCATCAATGATCCTGTGAGATCCTGCACATTTAGTGCAGAAGTGCAGCGTGAGTACGTAAATCAACACGTACCCAGTAAGTATGTAGCCTAACTCCAGAGGAGTAGTGACGAGGGGTCGACATCGACACTTACTAGAGGTCTAAGCAAATAATATAATAATCCATAACATGTATGAAGTGCACAACAATAGTGAAGTAAATTTATAAATCTCAAAAGGTTTACAATTATTTCCTTTAAAGTATGAATTTCTCAATCTTGTATTCTATCTTGATATCTCCTAAAGTTGTCAAGTGTCATCATCAAATAAACCCAGAGGACCATATAAAATGCCGGGCATCAGTAGAGAGCTTAGCTCGTGAATATTCGAGCAACAAGCGATATAATGCACGATTCTGCCGAGGTCGTTCGGCCCGATCCGAAATAATGTGTACACTGTTGAGGTCGAGCAGAACGAATCATAGATGCACCTATATACTGCCGAGGCATTCGGCCCGCTCCACAAGAAAAGGAAGAAACTTACTGAATTTCGAGACACGTGTTAACAACAGCGTACGTGGGTACATAAATTGATATAATCTTTACCGTTTCTCAAATAACTTGCCCACAACTCAAAGTGTTAAGGCTTTGCCTAGTGTACATATAGTTATTTCTAAATCAATTTTATTTATAACTTCGATTAATTTAATGTCAACAACATGAGTTCAAATAATTCAAATATTACAAGATAAGATCCTAGGTCTACCCGGACATAAACATGCTATAGCTACGTACGGACTCTCATCACCTCATGCGTACGTAGCACCCACAACTAGTTGCACATAACAATAAATATCACCTAGGGTTGGTTTCCCCCTCACAAGGTTAGACATGAGACTTACCTAGCTCCGAAGTTCCATAACCGGCTCCATGGCCTCTCTAACGCCACAAACCAGTGCCCGTCGGTCCAAAACTATGCAAATAAGGTGCCAACCAATCAAAATATATTCTAATACCCATAATTAATCAATTTAATAAATTTCTAACTCCGCTCGAAAAGTCGATGAAGACAACCATCGGGGCCACTTGCCTGGATTCTGAAACTTTTCGAAGATAAACTTTACCCATAACACCACGAACTAAAATATATAACCTATTCCAAATTTCATGTCCAATTTCGTGGTCAAATTTCAAAAATACCAAATTTTAGGTTTTCTACCAAAAACTAAAACCCCATAATTTCTACTAATTTCTATATTTAAATCCCTTTACAAACCATGTATTCAACTTGTAATAGGTGTGAATCACTTACCTTGTGTTGCTTGATGAAAATCATCCCTTGAAGCTGTCCAAAATCGCCCCAACCAAGTGAGAAAATGAGGGAAATGAGCAAAACCCTGGTTTTACAACAATCTGCCCAGCCGACCTTCCGCACCTGCGGAACACCAGCCGCACCAGCGAAAAATCCATCGCAGGTGCGGTTCCCTCCAAGCCAGGCAAAATTCGCTTATGCGGACCATTTTATGCTTCTACGCGACCGCTTCTGCGGTCCACCACGTGCTTCTGCACTCCCATATGTGCGGATACCCCTCCTCTTTTGCGACCCAACTGCCCCTCTCGCTTTCCGCTTCTGCGGAGTTCCCTTTGTATCTGTGGGCTCGCAGATGCGGAAATACACTCGCATCTGCGGCCACCCAGCTTAGTCCAAAGGTCGCTTATGTGGCCACAGTGCCGCTTCTGCGGCTCCGCACATGCGGCCAAAACCTCGAAGGTGCGGTTACACCAGATATGCTGCCACCAGCATTTTCATAAAGCCAAATTCAATCTGAATCCACCCGAGGCCCCCAGGACCTCGACCAAATACACCAACCAATGCTAAAACATCATACGAACTTAATCGAGCCTTTAAATCACATCAAACAATGCTAAAACCATGACTCACACCCCAATTTAAGCTCAATGAACTTTAAAACGTCATACTCCTACATTTGACGCCGAAACCTATCAAATCAAGTCCGATTGACCTCAAATTTTGCACACAAGTCCTAATCAACATTAAAGACCTACTCCAACTTCCAGAATTGGAATCTGACCCCGATATCAAAAAGTTCACTCCGAGTTAAACTTCCCAAAATCATCCAATTTCCAACTTTCGCCAATTGACGCCGAAATAACCTACGGACCTCGAAATCAACATCTGGATACGCTCCTAAGACTAAAATCATTATACGAGCCTTTCAAAACCTTCAAATCCCGATTCCGAGGTTGTTTACTCAAAAAGTCAAACCTTAGCCAATTTTCCCAACTTAAAGCTTCCGAAACTAAAATTTTCTTTCCTAAGAAACTCCGAACTTCCCGAAGTTCAATTCAGACCACACGTACAAGTCATAATACCTGAAGTGAAACTACTCAAGGCCTCAAACCGCTGAACGTCATGCTAGAGCTGAAAACGATCGTTCGGGTCGTTACATTCTCCCCTACTTAAACATATGTTCATCCTCGAACGTGCTAAGGACTGCTCCAGAGTTATCTAAAATCACTATGCAACACCTTGTGCACCTACCCGTGCCACCACAACCCAGTGGGCACATACGCTCGAGCCGGACTGAAGGTCTTCCCTTTTTATTTAGTCAATAAGCCTTAGAACCAAATTCCAACCTCCAAATTTCTCTACAATAGCTGATTCTAACATACGGATACCATACCAATCACCATACACCGTACCAAAAAACGATCGTGCACCTTTTGCTAGATTCACACTATGCCCCGCATAATTCACATGCCTATAATCACATCCTCCGACCACAATAGCTGTAATTTCACAAATCCGATGCCTGCAGTACATCTTGTGACGAATATAAATCCTGTTCCAACTCTCGCAATACTGTCACAATGAAAAAGACGCATAGAAACTTATAACCATACAGCCAAATCAATAATTCATGGAGTCTCTCCTCATGAGAAGAACCATTACCTCATTCTGAGCTGAATAACGATATTTTCTCTTTAATGTACCTTATATAAATCTGATTGCACTAATTTTAGGTCCAATAATCTCGTCTCACCCAGTACATGCTGCTCAGACAATAAGCCACCTCAAATACTGATTCAAATCTCATATGACTCCATCAATGCTCCAATGAGCTATAACTCGAATATGACACACAAGGAGGAACGAACTCTGGGGAAGGACAACCCAGCCCGCGTAACGAATGAATCGACCGAATAGATGTTGTGAACCTACCTCAGGGATGAAAACAAGGCACACAAAATATGTGTAAGGGGCTATGCTCAACCACTTATTGTTGAAGCATGCAACTCGATCCGACATGACACTGTTGCGGCGTGAAACCAGATTCAAACAATATACCCATGGCGGTGTGCCACCCGATCCACACATAACAATCAAGAAGAAAACAAACACATCAAGCTGTAACGCCTATACTTGCGGTTTGCCCAACTGTCGACCACAAGCACGCCAAGTGCATAATACAAATCCTGGGGAGATGGATAGCGCCATACACTACGAAACCCAAGCAAAACTAAGGTGCAATGATGACCTGCATCTCGAGAACCATTCTGCTCACATGATACCACAAACTATCCAGGACCTCAACACGTGTGCGAATAATTAAGCCACCTTACAACCCACATGGCACAATAAAGATTTACATGGAATACTGACGACAGGAACAACATCCAATGTCCAAAGACTCCTCCATAAGCAACGCTATGCCGAACGAACACATCCGGCCTGATGTAGAGCATACATGCACATTAGACCTATCAACGGACCTCAAGTCGATTCTGATCTGACTGTACTGGGCTAATAACCTTTCAAGGATCCACAATAACCTTTTTCCATGACTCACAAGAACAACCGCTGAAATTTGGCACAAACTCACACAGTCCACAACCCAAGAAATAGAATGCCTCTCAGGCATAAAACTCTCGCATTTGCGATTTTACCAAAATCTCCATACTCGCTTTCAATCTTTAACAATCAAGTGACTAACATGTCACACCTATACAATTCTCCCCGTGGGGTATGCTCCCATGACCTTCCGCATAGGTAGCAAAGTTCGCACATCCATACCACCAGCCGTACTAATTATGTAAGGCAACCACAATCCGCAAGTCAATACACAATGCCTCTTCCACATAATACCATTCTCAGGCGACAGTAAGATAACGCCAGCTCACTCTAACCGTCTGAATTCTTCCCTGCTCATCCGAGCTCGTGACATTCTTATCGACACCGACCCACAGCCTTGATCCTCAACTTCCAATTCCCATACTACTCACTGCATCTACAGTGCCGCTACACGATAATACAATAATTCATCGCAACCCCTGAGTTGCCGGTAGAATAAACACTTCATTGCCTAGAAACCTTTCACTTAACTCATTTCAGAAAAACCAATGCAACAAGCAACCGAATTCCCAAATCGCAGAAAATACAAACCTCAAGTCGTGATCTAGACCGTCATGACTCTTCCGGAGTCCATTTACATAACAAGTCCATTTTAATCAAATACCCCCCCCCCCCAAGTCAATCAAGTTACGGTGGGTGCCAAGCCCGTACGTATATCCATAAACCACATGTATAACTTCACATGCCGAATGAACTGATCATTGCCACAGTCATGCTGAGTCAACCATTACTAACCGACCTAATTTCTTTCATTTACTTTGGATTTGCCTTATAAATAATAATAGCTCCATTCAAAAGTGTAACGAACCAAATCCGCACTCATCCCGAGTGACCAAGCATCACGAGACCAACCCGTCTCAATACTTCTGAACCATCTCATACTCTCCTTATGCTCACAATAACATCCCTCAAGTGGTACACCCAATCTGCAAGACCTCCCGCGAATCTGCAACTATTTCTTTCTTTACTCCAACACTGCACTGCATACCCGATGATAACATAGAAAATTCTAAGTCCCATTCCTAATCCACTACAACAACTCGATCCTTAACCATACAACGGACCCGAAATCCTTAGGCACTGCACCTCAAATCTTGAACCCACTAGAACCGTTGTTGAGAGTCACCCACTCTGACCTGATCCTGAATATCACCAACTTCAACGCTCTTCTAGCACATGAACACACTCTCAAAGAAGCAACCAGCTGAATTCTCTTCCTTGTACATTACATCCACTAGAAGAATAAACTCAGAGTCTTCCCAAATCCTGCACCTCAATTGATAAGGCAGAATATAGCACACATTTATCAATTTATCTACTCGAATTACCCCTGATGTTTCCTTTTCTTAGTCACAAATAATCCACCACTGCACCAATAATCCAGAAGCTACACAAGCCGACAATCACGCGATCCAATCGTAGATGGTGGGGCTCCCCCACTAAGCTTTAAGCTACCATCACATAATATAGAGCCCACGACTCCCTCTTCTTATTTACCATGATCCAGCACTGTTAACCAGCCAAATTTCTCGAAGTCTCTTGTTAAGATTTTCATGAACATTCTGAATCATCAGTCACAATCACATATCTGACCTCTTACTGGGTAGTGAGTAGTATTCTTCGCAGAATCTTCGTTAACACCACGCAACCACTAACCTGCTCACAGGATATAACCCACATGTGAAATTCCTCACCGACATCTTCCAACGACCACGTAATCAGTAAATTCCCCTGAGCTCATGTTTGCCTACTAACTGTAAATGTCTGCTCCTTCCCTATTGACGTCATCTGGAAGTTCAATAATACCTTCCGAACTCAAGTCATATTGCACCTGAAACGATAATCAAATCTTCATACCTCTCTTCATTTCAAAAAAACTCCTTTATTCAATATTCAATCTTTCTTTGTACAGTAACCATCACTCCAAATAAAATCCATAGGCCAAATCACCTTCCATCACGATTCCTAAACCATTCTACACTTTCTCAAGGCACGTGACTATCCTACCACATAATCCATATGCTAATCTGCCACTCTTACTTCGGTTAAACCACCTCATTTAACAACTTCTCAACCTCTGCTTCTCATACTTGACTTGCTAGTACTCAACTACCGCGAAACATTTCCCGCCATGCCTTCCCTCACACTTTGCTGCCCAAATGTTGCATCAAATCAAAATGCATCTCTGTAGCACTTGAACCAATAAAATATTACCGACTCTAAGCCTCTCCGAAGATCATCTTTCTCAAGCCATCAACATTAGAAATACCAATTCGATTCTGAACCGCTACACACAGCTATCTCTGGCAACTGCCCCTCAGGCACCATTTCACAACATCCTACCCCGAAGGCAAAAATCCAAGAAGACCGTAACACTGGAGGACCGTAATGCATTCAAACAAGAACGATGACACCGCCTCACAATGAAAATTCCACCATGCTCGAAAATGCCAAGTCTCGTTACTCCATCGACCAAAACCTGAATATCCATAGTTCGATTGCCTTCCCTTTGCTGGAATTAAATGTTGAACCTCTAAATCATGCAATGAGAAATCCTTCTTTCGAGTCATTCGCTGCCGCGATCCATAAATAAGTACTCTACCATTACACCAACACGGTGCGGTAACAATTCATGAACATCATAGCAACCTGTGCCTAGCCTCAAAACCATAGGAAGTACAAAAACTGAACTGAAATGACAGAACACCCTTCCGCAAGGCGGCGATAATAGTCTGCCCGAACACATAAGGAAAAACATCTTGCACCATGTCTGCAGTACCACTACAACTCCTCGGCGCCCAATTGATAACAAGCGCTTCACGTCGCATAGGATTGAGTAGGAAGAAAATAAAGGCACAAGCCTTAATGGAATCAAATCGCACGATGAGGAAATCAAGAAGGGAAGTGCTCCTAACAGCCCTGTAGCCTCTCGAAGATAAGTACAGACGTCTCCGTACCGATCCGCAAGACTCTACTAGACATGCTCATGACTCGTGAGACCTAAGTGAACCTAGAGTCTGATACCAAGCTGTCACGACCCAAAATCCGCTAAAGGTCGTGATGACGCCTAACACCGCCGTCAGGCAAGCCAACAGTGATTTATCAATTTATTTACTCATTTTAGTATCTTGAAATCATAATTTTCCTTAATTGTACAGTATAAAGTAAAATTTACAGAGTAAATGAAAATATTTACACGAACCTCAATAATAAAAAACCTGAAAGAACCCCCAAAACCCGGTTTCACAAATACATGAGCATTTTCTAAAGAGTACAATAATAATACAACATCTGTCCCGAATGTAATAAGACAAAATAAAATGAATAGTACAATGGAGGCTCGATAGATTGCGATGCATAGCCTGGAATGCACCTCACATGACGTCTCTCCAGCAGTTGCGCCTACACGCCAAGGTAGTTATCAATGAACCTATCAGATCATGCACATTTAGTGCAGAAGTGCAACGTGAGTACGTAAATCAACACGTACCCAGTAAGTATCTAGTCTAACTCGGGAGGCGTAGTGACAAGCGGTCGATATCAACACTTACTATAGGTCCAAGCAAATAATATAATAATCTATAACATGTATGAAGTGCACATCAATAGGGAAGTAAATATGTAAATCTCAAAAAGTTTCCAATTATTTTCTTTAAAGTATGAATTTCTCAATCTTGTATTCTATCTTAATATCTCCAAAAGTTGTCAAGTGTCATCATCAAATAAACTCGGAGTACCATATAAAATGACGGGCATTAGTAGAGAACTTAGCTCGTGAATATTCGGGCTACAAGCGATATAACGCATGATTCTGACGAGGTCGTTCGGCCCGATTCGGAATAATGTGTACACTGCCAAGGGTCGAGCTGCACGAACCATCGATGCACCTATATACTACCGAGGCATTCGGCCCACTCTACAAGAAAAGGAAGAAAGTTACCAAATTTCGAGACACGTGTTTACAACACCGTACATAGGTACAAAATGGATATAATCTTTACCGTTTCTCAAATAACTTGCACACAACTCAAAGTGTTCAGACTTGTCCTAGTGTACATATAGTTATTTCAAAATTAATTTCATTTATAACTTCGATTAATTTAATGTCAGTAACATGAGTTCAAATAATTTAAATATTATAGGATAAAATCCTAGGTCTACCCGGATATAAACATGCTATAGCTACATACGGACTCTCGTCACCTCGTGCATACGTATCACGCACAACTAGTTGCACATAATAATAAATATCACCTAGGGGGTGGTTTCCCCCTCACAAGGTTAGACAGGAGACTTACCTCGCTCCGAAGTTCCATAAGCGGCTCCATGGCCTCTCTAACGCCTAAAACCAGTGCCTATCGGTCCAAACCTATGCAAACAAGGTGAAAACCAATCAAAATATACTCTAATACCCATAATTAATTAATTTAATAAATTCCCAACTCCGCTCGAAAAGTCGATGAAGACAACCCTCGGGCCCACGTGCCCGGATTCCAAACTTTTCGAAGATAAAGTTTACCCACAACAACATGAACTAAAATATATAACCTATTCCAAATTCCATGTCCAATTTCATGGTCAAATTCAAAAAATACCAAATTTTAGGTTTCCACCAAAAAATAAAACCCCACAATTTTTTCTAATTTCCATGTTTAAATCCCTTTACAAACAATGTATTCAACTTGTAATAGGTGGGAATCACTTACCTTGTGTTGCTTGATGAAAATCTTCCCTTGAAGCTCTCTAAAATTGCCCAACCAAGTGACAAAATGAGGGAAATGAGCAAAACCCCGATTTCAAAACAATCTGTCAAGCCGACCTTCCGCACATGCGGCTTCGCACCTGCGAAAAATGAGATTTGACCACGAAATTGATTATGGAATTGAGAATAAATTATATAGTTGAGCTCGTGAGGTCGTGGATGATATTTATCTTCAAATATTTTAGAAATCCGGACACGTGGGCCCAGGGTGACTTTTATGGACATTTCGAATCGAGTTGGGAAATTATTTTAATAGTTAAATTATGAACTTTTGAGCATATATTGATTAGTCCATACGAATTTTGAATAGTTTCTGATTGCTCGGCATAGTTTGAAGATTTCTAGTGAGGTTAAGAGAAAGATAATGAACTTTTAAGAAAAGTAAGTTTCTTGCCTAATCTTGTAAGAGGGATTTATCCCCTTAGGTAAATTAACTGTTATGTGCTATTTGTTGTGGGAGCTACATATGCACGAGGTGATGAGAGTTCATACGTAGCTATATTCATACTATGTCCGGGTTGACTTAGCTTCACATCATGCCTTAAATGTGTTATTTGTATTTATCCTGCGTATTTGATTTCCTTAATTTATGACTGAGGTCCAGGTTAGAGTAAAATATCAATTGAGCCTCTTACTTTGGAAAATCGTTGAAAAATAGATGAACAATAGATCTGTGTTTTCTCGACACGAATGTACTTCCGCGAGTGAGGTAGTTTCTCTACTCTTATGAGATCGGGTCGTTCTCCTTGGCAGTATGGTAACACTATTCTTATGGGATCAGGTTATTCTCCTCGGCGATACTATGTATCACTATTCTTATGGGAGTCGGATCGTTCGCCTCAGCAGTACTGAACATCACCTTTCCTATGAGATCGGACCGTTCTCCTCGACAGACTCGTGCTTAATACTTGAGATTTGATTTGGTTCTTGATAACAGTTGAGTTCGTACCTTCGAGCCCGGTTATGACATTCTAATGACTTTATATAGGTCCATGTTGGAGATTTACTGTTAATATTTTATCTGTTTCGTTGCTACTTGTCGCGCACCTTCCATGTCTATTCTATGTATTTATTTATTGTTTGACCACTAGTAAGTGTCAAGTCGGCCCCTCGTCACTACTTCTTCGAGGCTAGACTAGATACTTACTGGGTACATATTATTTTACGTACTCACGCTACACTTCTGCATTGATTGTGCAGTTACTGAGACAGATACTTCCAGTGGTCATACGGGCGCGTAGACACACTTTCACGGAGATTAAGTGGTGAGCAGATTGCCTTGTTTCGATCTGCAGAACCGGAGTCTCCCTCTACCTTATTTACTGTTTCTATCTATTTTACTTCGGACAGTAGTTGTAGTAGTTATGTATATTCCCTAGTTCTCTCATGGACTTGTGGCATCAGATTTTGGAGACTATTAGCGGTATTGCACCGCTACACTTACTATTACTATCACTGTGATTTATGTAATATTCACACATGATATTTTGGAAAGAAAGTATGTACGGTTCTATGAGATTTTAATTTTATTCGATGTAATTAAGGAAATTCTATTTTTAAAAGCTAAAAAAAATAATTAAATTTGAGGTTCACGTATTGGCTTGCCTAGCGGTGACGTTGGGCGCCATAGCGACCTATTATAGGTTTTGGATAATTTTAATGGTCATCTAATCAATTGTTAAGGCGACATTTGATATTACTTTTCAAACTACAGGAAAAAACAAGAAAAGTCAAATTTAGTCAAAAGCATTATTCAATTATCAAATATCTTTTAGTAATTACACAAGGAATAAATGAAAAATGTCAAACAAATTCCAAAATCAAAAGATAAAATATAACTATTTGGATATAAATATAGTATTTGATTCATACATCTATTTAGTTAATAATTTTATTTTCAGTTTTACAGAATCTTAAAATAAATTACATGTGTCTAAGTATTATTTTTATAATTTGATTGAATCTCCTATGCTTCAAGCTAATAATTGATGTAACTACTTACTAAAAAATCAACACTACTAACTTCAAAATCATATCATATCTCTACTATAAAAGGAGAAGCTATCAAACACTTATAAGCACCCCTATAGAGAAAAAAGTACTTACAAGCAAAATAAATCGTTGTTTAAGATGGCAAAATCAACTAATTCTATTGGGCACATCATTATTGTACTCTTTGTTCTTTTTTCTCCGTTGACTCTAGCAACATTAGAACCATTATATGCATCTGAGCTATCATCTGTCCCAGAAGCAACATCACCGGTAATGTCATTAAAGTTGTCTGCCGCAAGTCGTAGCACCCGTGTATCTGTTTCAGGTAACTTAGTTTTAAGAATTTTTTACCTTTTACTTTTTTTATTTTTATTGTCCTCATATTAATAGAAAATATATTTTCAACTCGAAATGTGAATATATAACTAAACGTATAAACGTATTCACATTTGGAATGATTAAATTTGATATTTAGATGTCAGAATTTTCAGTTAGTTCTTAAAAGAAATTACATTAAATGATTGAAAGTCTTCTAAATATAATTATTTTGTAATCAAAATTTTGGTTTCTAAATACATACTCTCTCGTCGATTCGGATCGGCTCATCATGTTTTCTTCTATGAGGAGTCTTTATGATAAAAAATTATTTTTTTTGATATATTTGTTTTGACAATTTCAGGTTGCTTTGGATTTTGTAAAAAATTCAAATGTTGCAATTGCCAGGCCGAGTTTCCCTATTTATGCATCTCATGTTGTTGAGAATGAAAATAGAATAAACCATGTTTTTGTTACCATGATGTGGTTAACAACTAATATTGGCCAATAAAATTATTATATGTATTTGAAGCGTTCATTTAATAAAAGCAATGCAATGAATGATTATCATATTCATTCTAAAAGAGCTATATTTGTACGTTTTCTTTTTCATTTTTGCTCTTACTTTCATTTCCCTCATACTTATGACAAGGTTTTCAAGAGAACGAAGAATTAAAAAGTTTTTTTAAAAAAAAAAAAAAACTAGATAGACAGAATGACATAACATTTCGGGGGAAATAACATACTAAAGAGAGCTTTCCGTTACAAGAACAAAATAAAGAGAGAAAGGAACTAACTGAAATAAATTCTTGCAACATATTTTTCTCTTCAATTAAAATAAAGATATTCTGTATAATAGATGGGTATGTTTAACCCTTTTTCCCATTCTTTTTAATTTCGTATAAGGAGCCTCTCATATGTCCATCACCAATTCAAATATAACAACTCTTTTGAGTAGAAAATTTTCTATACTCCATTTCATATAGGATAGCTCTCATATGTGTATCACTAATTTAATAAGAATCTCTCTCTTATGGTTCACAAATTTGATCAATGAATGACAGAGCTTGCCATAAATAACATTAACCGAACCAAATAAGAAGAATATCTGAAAAAATTGCTGCATATGCACCTATGCTTCAATGAACTTCTTCATATTTTTGATCCACATCAAGTATTCTCTGTTGTCCTTGTTGATCATGTACTCATGCAAGAAGTTTGTTGTGCTGGGCTTGATTCCCCTAATCTCCAAATACTACCTCAAAAAGCTGAAAAACAACATGATTCGCTGCATATCAGTGAGTTTTTCTCACCAGTTTGTTTCCGATGGTCCCACCAAATTTTGGCTCAATCGGAGCCCGTCAAGTTTGTTGACCTCCAAAAACACAAACAATTCGGTCAAAATCGAATTTTGTGTTTTTTAGGGTTTACTGTAACGACCCGACTTGTCGTTTTAAGAATTTATGCCCCGTTCAGTGACTTAAGGTCTCGAGCAGGTTCGTAATATGTATTATGACCCGCGAGTGTGGTCGAGTTTGATTTTCGGAAGATTCAGAATTTAATTAAAAGAACAATTCTCATTTTTGAAGCTTAAATGAAAAAAAAAATTTGACCGGAGATTTGACTTATGTGTAAACGACATCAGATTCGATTTTTGATGATGTCAATAGCTTCGTATGGTGATTTTGGACTTAGGAGCGTGTCCGAAAAATTATTTGGAGGTCTGTAGTGGAATTAAGCTTGAAATGCCAAAAGTTAAATTTTTGAAAAGTTTGACCGAGGGGTGACTTTTTGATATCGAGGTCGGAATTCGATTCTGAAAATTTAAAATAGCTTCGTTATATCATTTATGACTTGTGTGCAAAATTTAAAGTCATTTCGGATTGATTTGATGTATTTCGGCACAAGATATAGAATTTGAAAGTTCAAAGTTTATTAGGCTTGAATTGAGGTATGATTATTGGTTTTAGCGTTGTTTGATGTGATTCGAGGCTTCGACTATGTTCGTATGATATTTTAGGACTTGTTGGTATATTTGGTTGAAGTCCCGATGGGCTTGGGTGAGTTTCGGGGTGGTTTCGGACCATTTCTAGGCCATTTTTAATTGCTTGTTTCTGCCTACAGAGGTGTGAATCGCGATCGCGAACTTTTTATCGCGTTCGCGAAGAGCAAACAGCAGTTTGGGGCCTTGTGAATCGCGATCGCGTAGAATAAATCTCTGTTACACTCACCCGACTTTGAAAACTTATATCTTGCAATCTTTAAGGAATTTGGAGATGATCCAAAATAAAAGTTGTAGCCCTTGATGTCTAGTTTTTAGAAAAGTAAACTATTTGTCATTTAGAGTTGTGAAGTTATGGTGGATAGACTATAGGCTGTCTGGGAAGAGTTTCGAAATTTCTGTTGCACAAGGCTGATTTTGGAAGCTTATATCTAGAAATATATAAGGAATTGGGAGATGAGCAACAAAATAAAGTTATAGCTCTTGGTGTCTAGTTTTCAGAAAGTTAAACCATTTGCAATTTGGAGTTTTGTACAAAACGTTATGACCATTATACTAGAGGCTGTCTGGAAGAGTTGGGGAAGTTTGTTCTTCGCGATTGGCTTTCCGCGATCGCGAATAGCAATTTTAGGGCTGAAAATTTTTGTGCTTCGCGATCACGAAGCATTTTCCGCGATCGCGAAGAGTAAATACCTGGGCAGTAGCTATATTTCGAGGTTTCAGCCATTTTTGACATATTTGGAGCTCGGATTGAAGCGATATTTGAGGCGATTTTCACCATATGGATTGGGGTAAGTGTTCTATATCTTAAAGTGTTTATATTTCATGAATCTATGATTATATTCATCATTTAATTCGGATTTTAATGGAAGAAATCAAGATTTTTGTAAAATCTTCCAAAAACGAAAATGTAATATTTGGAGGTCGAGTTTTTATTGGAATTCAATAAAATTGGTATGGTTGAACTCGTATCGGAATGGGTGTTCGTATTTCATGAAAATTTTGTCGGGTTCTGAGGGGCGGATCCCGCGTTGACTTTTGTTGACTTTTTGGAATAAATTTTTAAGTCGACATATTATTATCCGGAATTATTTTCGACGAATTTTAATGGAGTTTTACAATTAAGTTGGATAGATTTGAGCTGTCTGGAGGTCAATTCAAGAAAGAAGGCTATTTTGGAATATCGGCCTAACTTCAAAAAGGTAAGTGTCTTGCTTAGCCTCGAGTAGGGGAATTACCCCTTAGGTATTAAGTCTTATGTGCAATTTGTGTAATTGAAAACCATGTACGCGAGGTGACGAGTACGTACTCGGGCTTATACGTGCAAAAATTCATTGAATTAAAGTCTTAGGCATTATTGTGTAGTAAATTGGGAAATTGTAAAAAATTATTAAATCATCCACTTGCTATGCCTAAATTATTATTGTTGAATTTATTTTTATATGATAATTTGATGTGATTGTTACTTGAAATATTTATGAAATTTCGTGAGTATTGATGGTTTAATATTTCTTGGAAATTAATTCCAATATGAATTTTTTTATGAAAATAATTAATTTAAGCGAGCTTAAGAATAAGTATTAATTTAATTATCTAAATTTGCATTAATGAAGGCTTTGCTTTATGCTGAATAATTTCTATCTCTATTGATTGTTTTTGGGTGTTATATATATATATATATATATATTGTGTGGAGCCTTGGGCTATTTGTTGTGAAATTAATTAATTTTGTTATATCTTTGGAATTTGGTTGTGGCCATTGGGCAAATTGTGATATGAATTGATTTTATTATGTTGCCGTGTTAATTTCCCATGTAAATTATTGTGTTGTGTGAGTTATTGTTTTGGGGAGATAAGGGTGGCATTTCACCGTTGATATTATGTGGGTATAAGGGTGGTATTTCACTGTTGTTGTGTTTGTTAGAATATTATCTGGGCAGAGCGATAAGGGTGGCTATAGGAGTGATAAGGGTGGCAATAGGAGCGATAAGGGTGGCTATTGTCAGGGATGTTATGTGATGATGTGGGGTTGTGGTGTTGATAATTTTCATGTGATGTTGTGATTTTCTTGTGTTAATTTTTATACCTTATGCAACTTGTCTTGTTGTTGGTACATTGATAAGAATCTGATTTATGTTGAAATTGAGAGCCTGTAGCTATTGCCATGCGGATTATAAAATGAAATGTGGGCACGAGGTGCCGTGAGTAAATAATGAGAATATTTGGCACGTAAATTGTCCGTGCAGTTGTGATATGAAATGTGGGCACGAGGTGCTGTAATGAAATGATAATGATAATTGGCACGTGAATTGTCCATGCAGTTGTGATATGAAATGAGGGCACGAGGTGCCGGAGAAATATGATGATTTAATTATGGGCACGAGGTGCCGTGAAAATATGAAAATGGGCTGAGACCCGTATTTTTATGATTATGAAATGAGGTATCACATGGTGACTTTTTATTTGAAAGAATTATATTCAAAATATTTATTTGGAAGGATTTTTACTTAGAAAGTATTATAGGAAAGAATTGTATTGGAAAGATATTTATTTGAGGAAATTATATTTGAAAAGATTTATTGAAAGAATTATATTTGAAAAATAATTATTTGAGAAAATTATATTTGAAAGAGAATTATTTGGAAGAATTATATGTGAAAGACATTTATTTGAAAGAATTGATTTAATTGGGTGTAATTGTACTTATTAACTGTTGAGCGATATTAATGGTATTCTTGTTGTCTGCTGTGCATATCACTGGTTGTTTCATGTTGCCCTATTGTTATTTGTTTCCTATTATTTTGTATATTATATTGCACAGGTTATTAGACTAGTGAGTGTCTTGACTGTACCTTGTCTCTACTCAATTGAGGTTAGTCTTGATACTTATTGGGTACCGACCATGGCGTACTCATACTACACTTCTGCATATTTTTGTGCAGAGCCAGGTATTGGAGATATCGGACTTGAGCAGAGTTAAAGCGCGATCGTAAGGATTCAAGGTAGAGCTGCTTGGCCGTCGCAGTCCCTTGGAGTCTTTTCATTTCATTGTACTGTTAATTTATAATCAAACAGTATTGTATATTCATTTCTCGTGATCATTCCATGTATTCAGTTAGAGTTCGTGACTCAGTACTACTAGTCTTGGGAGGTTGTATATTCATATTTATTCTGCTGTTAGTTTTGGATACTTATTTAATTAAAAAAAATGGCTTCAAAATGCAATTGAAAACGGCTTACTTAGTCTTAGAGACTAGGTGCCATCACGACGCCTGTGGTGGGATTTTGGGTCATGACATTTACCCAAAATATTTTCAGATCATCCCAATCAAATATCAATATCCGAAGTAGAATAGGCTCTCCATAGGAAAAACAACGCTCTCTAGGTCAGGAGATTGTAGACTAAGAGAAGACTATACGCAACTGCCATCGCAAGCTTGCCATGGCCACCTTGCCGAAACAGGCTGGCCAGCCTCCTCATGCCACCACAACACCAAATAATCCAGCCCTCCAGCCAATACAATCTACTGTTAACCCTAATCCACCATTGGATTACTCCAACATATTTAAACCTACTTCATTAAATACATCCATGCAGTCACGTTAAACCAGAACCCTACTGTCCCCGTGATTCCTATAAAACCTGTTTTCTTTCTTCACGGAGAACTATTGATCCAATGGACGAACACAGAAGTCGAGCATATGAATAGCATTGAGAATGTCACGACCCAAAATCCTAACCTGTCATGATAGTGCCTATCGTGGTACTAGGCAAGCCGACATTTTAAAATATTTCCAACACTTTTAACAGAAAATAAATTAAAGTAGTTTAAACAATAAAAGTTTTCAAAAACGGGATAGAAACCCAAAATACAAAGCGGAAGTTCCCAACCACCGGGGTGTCACAGAGTACATGAGAATCCGAACTCCAAGCATCTACCTCTATAGTCTCCGAGAATCAGAACTCCACAACTCAGCAACCGCCGTGACCGGAAGCACCTGGGTCTGCACACAAGTTGCAAGGTGTAGCGTGAGTACAACCAACTCAGTAAGTAACAAGACTAAATAAAGAATTAGAAGTAGTGATGAGTTTTACAGTTATAGTTCAATTACAGTGATTTCAACATAGGAAAGTAGGCATGCTCTCAAGATAGATAAATTACGTCAAACAGTTACTCCATGACACGTTTAAGTGAAACAGAGTGTAATATCTTTCAGAAATTTCAAGACAGTGATACATGCCAACTAAGTGCAACAATAATGAAGTCAAATGCATCCTCTTAGGGCCACAGTCACTCAACCCTCCCATTCAGTCAGCACTCGGCACTCGCACTCAGTAGGTACCAGCGCTCACTGGGGGCGTGTACAGACTTCGGAGGGGCTCCTTCAGCCCAAGTGCCATAATCCACACGGATAACTCATGTGCTACACGGATAAATCAAGTGCTATAGTATCAATATCTCACAATCAGGCCCTCGGCCTCACTCAGTCATCAATCTCTCCAGTCTCTCGGGCTCTCAGTAATCATGAAAGTCAGCCCCAACAGAAATGATATAATGTATCAACAAGGAACAATAGAGACTGAGATATAATAAACAAGTAAAACTGTGACTGAGTACAAAACAACAATTTAGCAGATAATTCAACATCTACATGACCTTTTTGGGTCCCTACAGTGCCAACACATAGTCTAAACATGATTTGTGGTTCAATTTCTCTACTAGATGGAGAATGTACAGATAACAACAGATTATTCAACTACACGGTTCCATGGAATTTGACCAAGTCACAATTCCTACAGTGCACGCCCACATGCTTATCACCTAGCATGTGAGTCACCTCAAAACCAAATACATGACGCGTAATACGGGGTTTTGTACCCTCAGAACCAAATTTAGAACTATTACTTACCTCAATCCGAGCAAATCTCTACTCCAACACACCCTTGCCTCGCGAAATGGCCTCTGAATGCTTCGAATCTAGCCATAAACAATGTGATATAATCAATACGGGCTAAAGGGATCAACTCCATAAGAAAAAGCTTAGCTATTAATCAAAATAAAAAATCGACTCAAAAGTCGGCCCTCGGGCCCACGTCTCAAAATTCGATAAAAGTCACAAAACCTGAAAACCCACTCAACCACGAGTCTAACCATACCAAATTTATCAAAATCCGACACCAAATCATCACCCAAATCCCCAAATCAAAGTCACCAAATCCCTAGCCCCAAACTCCCAATTTACACCTTAAATACACACCAACTAGGTGGAAAAATCAATGGGGAAGCAAGATAATTGATAAAAAATAAGCACAAGGGACTTACCTCAAGAATCCCCTCTAAAACCCCGCTCAAGAATCGCCTAAACCGTGCTTGAAATGTTCGAAATGAAGCCAAAATCACGAACCCTTGTTTTAATAATTTGCCCAGGCTTTCCGCTTCTACGGCGTCGTATAAGCGACATCACCCACGCATCTGCGGTCCATACTGCTCATGCGATCCCTCACTCCATTTCTGGGGACTCGCTTTTGCGAGCATCCAAGTTGCTTCTTCGGTTCCAGCTCATCTTCCCGCTTCCGCTTCTGGGGTCCTCCTGCCGCATCTGCGGTAACGCAGATGCGGAGCTCCCTATCGCACATGCGCGCCTTCCGCTTCTGCGCACCTCTCGCCCCTTCTGCAGCCATGCAGGTGCGAAAAAGTCCCCGCACCTGCGACCACCTGCACGCTCCCCTCCAAATCTCGCACCTGCGAGCTTGCACCTGCGATCAAAGCTCCGCAGGTGCGGTTACACCAGCAGAGGTCCATCTTCAGCAATCACTCAACTTTAACTTTTGATTCGTTAACCATACGGAATCAACCCGAGGCCCCCGGGACCTCAACCAAATATACCAACAATTCCTAAAAACTCATACGAACTTAGTCGAGCCCTCAAATCACATCAAACAATTTCAAAAATATGAATCGCACCCTGATTCAAGACTATTGAAACTAAGGAAATTCAACTTCTACAAACGAGACTGAAACCTATCAAAACACGTCCGATTGACCCCAAATTTTGCACACAAGTCACATTTACCGTAACAGACCTACTCCAACTTCCAGAATAGAAATCCGACCCAGATGTCAAATGTTCACTCCTGGTCAAATTTTTTAAAAATTTAACTTTCACCATTACAAGACTAATTCTACTAAGGACCTCCAAATCATATTCCGGACACACTCCTAAGTCCAAAATCACACAAGGGAGCTAACAAGACTATCAAAACTCTATTTCGAAGTCATTTACTCATAGATCGACACCCGGTCAATCATTTTAACTTAAGCTTTTAACCTTGCGACTAAGCGTCTCATTTCATTCTGAATTAACTCTGGACCTGAACCGACTACCCCGACAAGTCACATAGCAGCTATAAAGTATAAAATGAGCAGTAAATAGGTGAACGGGGCTACAACTCTCAAAAACGGCCAGCCGGGTCGTAACATGAGAATCTATCGGAAAATTTTCATATTGGTGGCTAGAGATTCAAGAGCTTCGTAAACTAATTCCAACTCAATGTGGGATTAAAGGTGAAGTTCAAATTGGACTACTGTGTTTTAGACATGCTTTAATTAAATGTACTTTACTTGAGGATTATGTGAATTTGATGTCAAGAGGTGCATATTACATTAAAGATATGGATGGATATGAATATCAAATGAGGCTTTTAAAATATGATGTATGGTTTAATCATGACAAGCTCACTTCTATAGCTATGGTGTGGATTTCTTTTCCAACTCTCCCTCCTACTTTCTTTGTGAAAGAATCACTTTTTTCACTTGCCTCAGTGGTGGGGAAACCTCTACATGTATATTTGGCTACAAAGAATAAGACAAGGCCTAGTTGTGCACGTGTTAAAGTGGAAGTAGATCTCTTGGCTGAGTTACCCAAGAGAGCACAGATTGTAGTGCTCTTGTAGAAAACAGGAGTTGTGAGATCAAAGTGGATAAAAATATAATATGACTACATGCCTAAGTATTGCAAGGAATGTAAGTTACAAGGTCATTATGAAGCTGATTGTAGGGTACTGCACCCAGAATTGATTCCAATTGTTGACCAAGAACAAATTGTAGACGGTGACAATAAACACACAAAATTGAACAACATGTCTCCTCATGTTAAAAAGCTAACTAGTGGTATTGTATTTGGCTATCCTAATGGTAGATGGCAAGAAGTACGAGACAACAGATCAAAAAATATTACTGAGGCTAAGGACAAGGAGGATAAGGATAAGGAAGTAATCGGCAAAGGAGGTAACAAGGCTGAGAAAAGTGCATTAGTTTCAGTGCAAACAACTAACAAGTTTGCATTATTGGAAGAAAGGGAAATAGAAGAAGTTGTGCGTGTGAAGAAAGAGGTAGTGGAAAAAGTTGTGAATGAGGAGAATATGGAAGGGAGTAAAGTATCAAATATTTCTCTAGCTGGGAAAGCCACACCTAAGAAACCTGGGATGAAAAGAATGAGTAAAGAAACACATCCCCAGTCCTACTGTACATGGGATTGAGGAAACTAATAGGAAGGAGTCTACAATCGAATGGGTCAACAGGAGATTTGGAATTGAGGGAACTTAGTGTCAATGAAAACATATCGTGTCAATATGTAACCAACAATGAAGCAGATTCTGACAAGTCTCGGTGGTGTGAGGAGGTGGAAAATATAGAAAATAATAATGTTGAACACAACAGGGAGAACATTAATCAAGGAGAAGGAAAGGTGAACAAAGGTGGTGCCCTAGAAGCTACAACAAACCCTAGTGTTCAAATCACTACGGTTAAAGATTGTCACGAAATAACTGAGCAGCATAATTTTACAGCAGCTGGAGCCGGTCATGGACTACAAATTCAGGTGGAATTTAATGGGGGATCAGGCATTAAAGGTTCAGCTAAGAAGAAATCTAATGGAACAGTAAACCCTAATGGTACTGATCAATTATCTGCTAATTCTGGAGATCGTTTGAGGAAGTTTCCAGGTGATGGGCACTTGAAAACTGTTCCTATGAGGTGATAGGTGATACATTTGGATCAAACAACCAAATAGTTCAAGGCAAGGGTGCAAAAATCAATGGAACAATAGTTCCTGCGAGGGTAGATACAGTAAACTCTAGTCTAGGGTCTATGTATAATTTGCAATTCAAAGCAAGCCAAGGAGTAGTAGGGGCCATGGAGAAGCACCATAAGATATTGAATAAGGCTACTAAGCATACTCAAGTTAAAATTGAAATTAATACAAAGGCTTATGATCCAGAGAAAGGAGGCAACATGGCAACTTATATTGTGGAGTCTGCAATGGATGACCGTGGTATTCTAGCTGGGAAAACTTTTAGTGTTACAAGTGAAATTATGGAAAAAGGGCATGCTCATTAATCAAAGAGGACAAAAAGACTTGGGATTGGTAGTAAAGAACCATGAACCAAAGCCTTTGGCTCTTCAGATTGTCAATGAGGGACATAAAAAGGGAATTCTCATTAATCAAAGAGGACAAAAGGACTTGGGAATGGTAGCAAAGAACCATGAACCAAAGCATTTGGCTCTTCAGATTGTCAATGAGGGACAAACTGAATAGGAGGATCTTGGTGAGGATATAAATGGGGAATCTATATTAGCCAATTTCCAATAGATAGCTAAGTAGGGAGACTTATCACCCAGGAGCATAGACAAGAAGAAATCAGATGGTAAGCCAGCTAGAAAACACAAAGAAAAATCTGTGCCTATGAGGGTACAACCAAAGAGGAGTGGTCTCTCTAATTCCAAATAATGTCAATGGATAATGTCTTAATTTGGAATGTGAGGTTAGTGAATACTCAAAAAGCTTTTCAAAGATTAATTACTCTTCACATGAAGTATAATTGTTTTATCTAATTGGGCTAATGGATCCTTGGCAAGATATTAATCAACTTGAGATATATAGAAGAAGGTTGAGCATAGAAACTGTTGTTGCTAATGTGAATGGAAATATTTGGGCTTTCACAGATGAAGATATTGATGTAGAGGCATTGTATGACATGGAACAATAGCTGACTTTTAAGTTGTTTCATAGAGTACTGGCTAAAGACTTGATAATGATACTAGTGTATCTAAGTGTAATGCTTTAAAAAGAATTGAACTATGGGAGTCACTATATCATTTAGCTTCAGACACGATGATTCCTTGGCTAGTAGGAGGGGATTTTAATGTCATTTATCTGAGGAAGAGAAGTATGTTGGATTGCCAGTATTTATCAATGAAGTAGCAAACTTTGCACATTTTATTGATATAAAATTTTTTCTGATGACTGGGCGAACCATCAATGTGGGAGAGATCCTGTTAGGGGAGATGACCCACGCACGATTTTGGGCGAAAAATCATGAGATTCTTCTTTGGCAACTTGCTAACGCAATACATGCTGTCCCGGGAGGTACCTGAATACCCCAGTTATGACAAGGTTGCGGAGGATCCTAAGGGGTTGATGCACATCATATCCTTGTTGGAGTTTGCGTCTAAGCTAAGCCAGGAAGCACATAATGAGAGGGACGAGAACTTCAACAGGTATCACTATATCTCCCTAAATATGATCATGAGCATGTTGTGCATATCGGACGAGGAGCGTATACATCTACATAATGATCTATCCAGTTCTTCCAAATATATGTTGGGAATTGCACCTAGCAGTCCCATTCACCTGTCAAAGGATGAGAACACCCATAAAGGCTCCGACACTGAGGATGATCTTGATGCTGATGTCATGGGGCCAATGGATTTGGTGCCCCTGGGAGTGGATATTGATGATGAGCCCGTAGCTATAGCTGGGGAATATTTGAGGAGGAGGTATCCGAATATGACCCACATTGGTCCGACTAGCAGGGAGTTATTCTTTTCACCTTACTTTGCTTTAAATTCTTACATGCATCGGGGGCTATGCATATGCTAAGTGTGGGGGTGGGGGAACTACTTTTGTGATATAAATTGTATAAATCTGTTTCTTTTATATTAGTTTTATTTTAGAAACCCATAGTAGACATAGTCTAGTTTAGAAAAAAATATACAAAATACGAAAATAGAAAAAAATTAGAAACAATTCAGACTTTTTCCGATGATGGATCTTTTGTACAATTTTCTTGAGGGATTAAAGTCTGATTAAAAATACCAAAAAAATTTTTTTTAGGATAGTTAGGTAGTATCTCTTGGTATTTCTTTGGGTGCCGATTCTTTTCCAAGGGTATAGCTCGAACCGGGTACTTTATTTTTTTAAAAGTGTAGGATAGGAAGAAAATTCAGTTGCTTTGAGGTACCTATTGACATGTTTGGTGCTTGCACATTAGGCAATGGAATGCGCTCTGTCTTCCTGTACATTTGATTTGAATTGTGATGCGTGAGTAAAATAAATAGCCTACTCTATGACACCTTTTCTCAGCTGTTTGACTTGTATGCTACCTAGTGCAATATTGCTTAAAATTTCTCAACTATATGTGCTTGCTTGACTTGAGAGTTGAACAGAACCGTCTTGATTGAGTCATCTGCAATGTGTGTGTGAGGATTTGTGATATTTTGTGCTATCATGTGTAGTCAAGAACTTGCCATGTGTGTTAATCGAAGCGAAATCATTAAGTTGTGCTAGTCTAGGAGATAACGTAGGCATTTCTTGCTTGATCATAGATGTGCTTCTCACTTAAAATAAAATATTTCCCGTTGCTAGCCCTTTGAGCCTATAGACCTTTCCCTTGGCACCCACATTACAAGTTGTATCCCTATTTTATTCTTAATTTGAGATTATTGAACCTTTACCTCCGAAGGTACTTCGTCGCTAAAAGAAGTAAGGTGAGAGATTGGGAAATAGCTTTCGAGTGGAACCATGGAAGGGCCCTTAAGGTGCACTAAAGTTGTGAAACATGTCACTAGCCGATGAACCTTAATGTATAGAGTGTGTGTAGAAAAAAAAAACGAAGAAAAACATTTTCCAAGAAAAGGAGAAAATAATTCAAATAATGTAAAAAAACACACACCTACTAATCTTACTAATTTTGACTAGTGGGAACATAAAAATGCTTAATTGAAAAAAAAGGACTATGTTGTATATGGTTATGGCGAGTGAATTAGTTGAGAATAAGATGTGCTTGATTTTTTAGTGTAGTGTATTAAAGTGCTTAGGAGGGTTTGTCACTATTCCTCAATGGATCTTACACGTCCCTTAGCTTATATTCCAACCCATAAAGTCATAATTGATCCTAGACTTTGCTGGCTTAGATTAGTAGAGATGTACTCTACAGACAAGCTTATGGTACGACCACGGGATGCACATGAATTCTTTGTGAGAGTGAGCAATTTTGTTAAAATTGTGTGACATCCTTAAATTATGTTCAAAGTCATACTTGAATGTGTGGACTATCCTATATTCACTCTTGTGTTTGTTGGTGAGGGCACATGATCTCATGACAGATTGGTTATGTTGTGTATGTCTCTTGATTGGTGAGTGCGCGAGTTGAGAGTGCTTAGTGGTAACGAGTCGGCTCTTGAGGTAGGGTGGTTATGGATAGGTTGTTTGAGCTGGTTAAATTGAATTGTTTATACTTCGGCATGTTTAAAATGGGAAGAATTTGAAATTTGTATGTTCATGCTTGATTACCGGTATCGATCATAGTCAAGGGTAGAGCGTATGATTTAAAATTAAATTGCTCCTCTCTAGTTGAGATGTGTACGTTGTTGGGGTGCAATTGATAGTCCCATTACTCGAGGACAAGCAAGAGTCTAAATGTGGGGTGTTGATATTTAGCTTAAAGTATGTATGTATGTATGTATGTGTGTGTGTGTATATATATATATATCACCTCGCATTTTACTCATGTTTCATAGATTTTGGATGTGAATAATGATTTGTGCTAATCCGTGGTATTTGTTATATGTAGGAAGCATCCGGAGGCAATATGGGACGAAGGTACGAGATTGGAGGCAAAAAGGAGTGAAATGGGAAAATTGCCAAAAAGTAGAGCCACATGCAGCGTTGGGCGCTACCTGTGGCGCAAAATTTAGAATGCCAAAAATCCCAGCTCCAAGGCTAGCGCCCACACTATCCTGGGCGCTGGTGACAGAAAGTTCTCCTAGTTTGCCCGGGATAAGTTTATTTTGGCCCAAGGCCCCCGAACTCGTATAAAAGCAAGACTAGCCCTACTTTGAGAGGGAGACACCACTTTGAGGGAAGAATAAACACAAGGAACATCCGGGAGCGAGGATACCTCAGCTTTCTTCATCTTTTCTTAATATTCTCAATTATTCAACACTTGTGAATTTGTTTTGATATTAACATGAGTGGCTAAAACCCATAGTTCTGGGGTTGTGATTTAACCATGAATATTATTGTATGAAATTGACTTAACCTTGATTACAAATTGCTAATATATGGTTGTTTCTTCAATTATGTGATTAATTGCTTAATTGTTTGGCCAACAGTTAGGTTCTATTTACTATCTATTCTATGCTTGGGAAAGCTATGTCTAGATTAGAGAAGAATTGAAGAGGGCATGATCTTAACTCTGAGTGGGGGGCGGATTTGTGGTTAGGATAGGATTATGCCTAGTCACCATGCTTAATTAAATATCATAATCTTAATACATTCTTAATAGATTGATTCCATAGGAATATAAGCATTAATCTATTTTCAATAGGCGAGTAGTAATTTGGGAGACTACTACGAGAGAAATTATTTGATTAATTAGCAACCATGAGTGAATTGTATGAAAGGGAGAGTTAATTAGAACACAATAGGATTGATGAATCGATCACAACCCTAGAATATTTGTCTCTACTGAATACACAATAACTATTTTACTGCTTGATAAATTAGTTACTTGTTAGAATTATTGCTTAGTATAATCACACTTTTGAACTCTGATTGACTCGGTTGAATAATCTTGGTGAAACTAGTGGGTAGTTAACACAAGTCTTTGTGGGTTCGACACTCGATTTATCACTTTATTACTTGTACATCCACGTATACTTGCGTGTGCGTTTGGGAGCAACATTGTCCTTACGAACAAAACAAGGTACCATAAAACAAGTCCAAGATTCTACCTTTATTATTAGCTTCCCATTTCTCCTCAAACCCTACAGGATAGCCAGAGCAAAAACTAAAGAACATAGGGGGGGAAATATTACAAGATTCGTGAAAGAGATAGCATCCTATCATACACTAAATAGGGTAGTAGCAATAAACCGGAACACTAATCTAGAAACTCAAAATCTGTAACACCTTCTCATCCTAACAGTAATTCATTATGTACTCACACTTTTGAGCATAGCAACCCAGCAATTAACTCATACTGCAAGCACGGAATATGCGAGACAGACTATGGAATCTGAAATTTATAATTTTATCCATTATTTCTAAACTCTCTCTATCTCTCCCTCCCCCTCCCCTCTCCCTTTTACTGATGAATGAAGAAGCAGTCTATGTTCGAAATGAGTCTTCATGAGTTTTTGCATTACCAATTTACAATTACTGTGATTGTGGAAACTTATAGTAGTGTTTAACTGTAATTCCCATTTGAATGTCACGACCCAAAATCCACCTAGTCGTGATGGCACCTAGCCCAACCCTCTAGGTAAGTCAAACAATATAAGTTACAACTAAATTGAGAAATTAACAATATATATAATAGAAACCACAACCGAATTCGATAAAACTACCCCAAGGACTGGTAGTTCAAGTCATGAGCCACAATGATTTAGATTCACCAAAACCAATATAATAAATACAAAATTTGTTTGAATTTTACATAAATGGAGCTTAAATCCTAAACTACCATGAACAAAAGGTAGCTTGAATATGGAATGCGGGTACGTCTTCAATGCAAGGCTTCGCCTTTCACGGTTACGCAGCTCCAAGATATGCACGCAAGGTGCAGAAGCGTAACATGAGTACAACCGACCCTATGTATTCAGTAAGTATTTTGACTAACCTAGGTGAATTAGTAACGAGGTTTTAAGTCCAAAGATACTCGCTAATAAAGCATATTCAGTTAAGTAGGTAATAGAAACAACACTAGTAATAACAAGTAAACTACGAGAGAAAATATGAGAAGTAGTAAATGATTATTGAAAGGAATGACATTCAGTTTCCTCAATATCTCAACCAATCCTCTTATAATAGCTTAAGTCATGAGGTTAAAGTGATAACCACCAAAACAACATAGTAAGCTCACGAATATTCATAAGATGAGGAATGTGTTCGAAATATCAAATTAAATGGCACGTCAACACCCGCCGTGTATTTACCTCATCCTCACCAAACGTATGCATGTATGTCAAATCAAATGGCAAGGCAACACCTTTCGTGCATTTATCTCATCCTCACCAAGCATATGTATAACAATACTAACCAGGTAGAAGGAATACAAATAACAATAACAATGAAGTAGAAGGTACACAGATAATAGTGACAAATAAGGAAGAAGCCTATAGATAACGGCAACAGACAAGATAGGAGGCACAAACGATGGAAAATAAGGTAGGAGAGCATAGATTTCATTAACAAACAAAGTACAAGGTTTAAATAGAACAAAAACAAATGAGCGAAGACATAAAGGTAAATATAACAAACAAGAAGGAAAGCATGATCGGGACGAGGTAAACAGATAGAAGGCATGGATGGAACAAAAACAATTAAGGTAGAAGGCAAAGACGTGACAACAACAAGCCACATAAAAAGCATAGGTGCAGCACTGACAACTCAGGATAAAGGCAAAAATGTATACGTAAGGGAAAGATATCACAATATAATATATGTGTCTCGTCCTCGCATGTACGAAAACACCAATTGTACCATGAACTCTCATACTCACATTATACTATAAAAGCAATTGCACGGCATCATCATTCGTAATTTTACTCTCTTCCTCACATGATAATGTAAAACTGTTGTGACCCAAAAGCCCTCTTTATGAGTCGTGATGGCACCTAGTCCCTAGGACTAGGTAAACCCAATACATATGTAATGATCCGACCTGTCATTTTGAGTATTTTAGCCTCATTTCCCTATTTATTACTTCATCTATGTTATATTATGGTTATGGGACTTTTCGAGATGGTTGGTTGGGTCTTGGGTGAGTTTCAGAGTAAATTGGGACACTTAGTCCCAAAGTCAAAAGCTTAAGTTGAAAGAGTTAACCAGAGTTTGAATTTTTTGTAGACAACTCCAGAATGGAGTTTTGATGATTTTGATAGTTCTGTATGGTGATTTTGGACTTAGGAGTGTGTTTGGATATTGATTTTGAGGTCCGTAGGTCGTTTTGGCTTAAATTGGCGAAAATTAGAAAGTTGAAGGTTTGGAAAGTTGAGAAGTTTGACTAAGAGTTGACTTTATTGATATCGGGGTTGGATTCCAATTTCGGAAGTTGGAATAGGTCCGTTGTGTCATTTATGACTTGTGTGCAAAATTTGAGGTCGATCGGAGTTGGTTTGGTATGAATCGGCGTTAGTTTTGAAAGTTGAATGTCCATGGATTCCATAGGCTTGAAATGGGATGTGATTCATAGATTTGATGTTGTTTGATGTGATTTTAGGCTTCAAGTAGGTTTGTTATGTGTGTTGGAACTTGATTGTATGTTCGGACGGGGTCCCGGGGGGCCCGGGTGTGATTCGAATTGAAATCGGGTTGAACCGCCTATGTGTCCATACGAGCAGAAGAGCAAATGCACGTTAGTGTCTACAGAAGCGGATTTGCCTGGCTTAAGTGAAAGCCACATCTACAATGGCTTTTCCACAGATGCGGAGTCGCAGAAGTGACCAAGTGTCCGCAGAAGCAGAATGTCTGGGCAGAAAAGAGGCTAGATTGAGGGTTAGAGTTATTTCTCATCTTTTGAGTTTGAGAGCTCGGTTTTTGGTAATTTTGGAAAAGATTTTCAAGGACTTGATTGGTGTAAGTATTTGTTACTCGGATTTGATTATTATCCATGAATCCATCATTATTTTTATCATTTAATTATTGATTTGAGTTGGAAAATTATAGAATTTTGTGAAAAATTCCTAGGCTATAATTTGAGGATTTGAAGTCGATTTGAGGTAGGAATTGAATAATTTTAGTATGATTGGACTTGTTATTGAATGGGTGTTCAGATTTTGTAAGTTTGGTTGGGTTCTTAGGCGCGGGCTCGGGGTTGACTTTTTGAGTTGACTTTTTGATTTTCTTTAAAGATTGCAACTTTATTATTCTAAATAGTTTTTTATGATTTGTATTTATGGTATAAAGTTATTTTGGCTAGATTCAAGCCATCCGGAGTTGGATATTCGAGGTAAAGGCTTTCTAGTGGATTGAGTTAACTTGTTTGAGGCAAGTATCTTGCCTAACTTTGTGTGAGGGAAGTACACCTTAGGATTTGGGTTGATTGTGCTATTTGTGATACGTGAAAGCCGTGTACGCAAGGTGACAAGTGGGTACACGGGCTATATGTGGTATTTGACCGGTTTAGGCTAGTTGGACTCTTTTCATGCCTTTAATTGAATTGTCATAGCATGTTATATTTTTCATTGTTAGTCTACCCTTATAAGTATTAATCTACCCTTACATGCTTTATTTATGTAACGACCCGACCAGTCATTTTAAGTATTGTAGCCCCGTTCCCCCACATATTGCTTATTCTATGTTATTATGTGGCTATGTGACTTGCCGGGGTGGTTGGTTTGTTTCCGGGGATGTTTTGGAATGAATTGGAATACTTAGTCCCGAAGTTGGAAACTTAATTTGAAAGAGTTCACCATATGTTGACTTATGTCTAAATGACTCTATAATGGAGTATTGATGGTTCTGATAGCTCCGTATGATAATTTTGGACTTAGGAGTATGTCTGGATATTGATTTGGAAGTTCGTAGGTCATTCTGGCTTGAATTGGCAAAAATTAGAAAGTCAAAGGTTTGGAAAGTTGAGAAGTTTGACCAAGAGTTCACTTTGTTGATACCGAGCTCGAATTTTGGTTTCGGGAGTTGTAGTAGGTATGTTGTGTCATTTATGACTTGTGTGCAAAGAGTGAGGTCACTCGGAATTGATTTGGTAGGTTTCAACATTGATTGTAGAAGTTGGAAATCCATTAGTTTCAATAGGCTTGAATTGGGGCGTGATTCATATTTTTGATGTTGTTTGATGTGATTTGAAGCCTCGACTAAGTTTGCATGATATTTTAGGATGTGTTGGTATCTTTGGATGCGGTCCCAGGGGCCTCGAGTGGGAATCAGATTGATTTCGGATTGAGTTTGTGACTTGAGGAAAATCTGCTATAACCGTGACGCTGGCAATGCCGGGATTGCCTAGGATTGCGTGGAGAGGTTCTCTAGACTATGTTCCCATTAGGGTGATCTCATATTTGAAGGCCCAACGGATGGTTGGGAAGGGTTGTCTGGCATATCTGGCCTTTGTGAGGGATGTTGGTGCTGATACCCCTACTATTGAGTCTGTCCTGGTAGTGAGAGACTTTCCGGATGTGTTTCCTGCAGACCTACCGGGCATGCCGCCCAATAGGGAGATTGATTTTGGTATTGACTTGGTGCCTGGAACTCAGCCCATTTCTATTCCTCCATGTCGTATGGCACTAGCAATGTTGAAGGAATTAAAAGAGCAGTTTCATGAGCTTCTTGATAAGGGGTTCATTAGGCCTAGTGTATCTCCTTGGGGTACACCGGTTTTGTTTATGAAGAAGAAGGATAGTACTATGCGGATGTGCATTGATTATAGGCAGTTGAACAAAGTTACAATTTAGAACAAGTATCCCTTGTCGCACATTGATGACTTATTTGACCAACTTTAGGGAGCTAGAGTGTTCTCTAAGATTGATTTGAGGTCTGGGTATCACCAGTTGAAGATTTGGGACTCTGATATTCTGAAGACGGCATTCAGGACACGCTATGGTCACTACGAGTTCCTTGTGACATCTTTTGGGCTGACCACTGCCCCAGCAACATTCATGCATCTAATGAACAGTGTATTCCGGTCATATCTTGATTTGTTTGGCATAGTATTTATTTATGATATCCTGGTCTACTCATGTAGCTAGGAGGAACATGCATAACATCTGAGGATTATACTACAAATATTGAGGGAGAAGAAGCTTTATGCTAAATTCTCCAAGTGTGAGTTCTGGCTCGATTTTGTGGCATTCTTGGGGAATGTGGTGCCTAGTGAGGGGATCAAGGTAGATATGAAGAAGATTCAGGCAGTTCAGAGTTTGCCCAAACCATCTTCAGCTACTGAGATTCGGAGTTTTCTTGGCTTGACCGGATATTATCGTCGTTTTATGGAGGTTTTCTCGACCATCGCTGCACCTTTGACTAGATTAACCCAGAAGTGTGCCTCATTCAGGTGGTCTGATGATTGTGAGAAGAGCTTTCAGAAGCTCAAGACTGCCTTGACCACAACTTCAGTTCTAGTTTTGCCTTCAGTATTAGGTTCACATATAGTGTATTATGATGCTTCTTGGATTGGTACTAGGTGTGTCTTGATGAAGGAGGGTAGAGTGATTGCTTATGCTTCACGCCAGTTGAAGCCCCATGAGAAGAACTACCTCGTTCATGATTCAGAGTTGGTAGCCATTGTTCATGCATTGAAGATTTTCAAGCATTATCTCTATGACATTTCTTGTGAGGTATTTATACATAATCGGAGTCTACAACACTTATTTAAGCAAAAGGATCTAAACTTGAGATAGCGGAGATGGTTGTAGGTATTAAAAGACTATGATATTACCATTTTATATCATCCCAGGAAGGCCAATATTGTGGCCGATACCTTGAGTGGTAAGGCAGTGAGTATGGGTAGCCTTGCATATATTCCTGTTGGAGAGAGACCGTTTGCATCAGATGTTCAGGCCGTGGCCAATCAGTTTGTGAGATTAGATGTCTCATAGCCTAGTCGGGTTCTAGCTTGCATGGTTTCTCGGTCTTCCTTATTTGAGCGCATCATAGAGCGTCAGTATGACAACCCCCATTTGCTTGTCCTTAAGGACACGGTACAACACGGTGATGCTAAGGAGGTTTCTATTGGAGATGATGGGGTGTTGCGGATGCAAGATTGGATTTGTGTGCCCAATATGGATGGGTTACGTGAGTTGATTCTTGAGGAGGCCCACAATTCGCGATATTCTATTCATCCGGGTGCCAAGAAGATATGTCAGGACTTGAGACAACACTATTAGTGGAGAATAATGAAAAAAGATATAGTCGAGTATGTGGCTCGGTGCTTGAACTGTCAGCAGATGAAGTACGAGCATCAGAGGCCGGGCGGTTTGCTTTAGAGACTTGAGATTCCTGAGTGGAAATGGGAGCGTGTTACTATGGACTTCGTTGTTGGGCTCCCTCGGACTTTGAAGAAATATGATGCTATTTGGGTGATTGTGGACTGATTGACTAAGTCTGCTCATTTCATTTTGGTCGTGACTACCTATTCTTTAGAGCGATTGGCTGAGATCTATATCTGCGTGATTGTTTGCCTTCACGGTGTGCTGGTATCCATTATTTCTGATCAGGGCACGTAGTTCACATCGCAGTTTTGGAGAGCAATGCAGCGAGAGTTGGGCACACGGGTTGAGTAGAGTACAACATTCCACCCTCAGAGGGACGGACAGTCCAAGCGCACCATTCAGATATTGAAATATATGCTATGCGCTTGTGTTATGGATTATGGGGATTCTTGGGATCCGTTTCTACCGCTTGCAGAGTTTGCCTATAATAACAGCTACCAATCGAGTATTTAGATGGCTCCGTGTGAGGCCTTATATGGGAGGCATTGTCGGTCTTCGGTTGGTTGTTTTGAGTCGGGTGAGGCTAGGCTATTGGGTACTGATTTAATTCAGGATGCTTTGGACAAGGTCAAGTTGATTCAGTATCAGCACAGTATAGACAGAAGATTTACACCGATCAAAAGGTTAGTGATGTTGCCTATATGGTGGAAGAGAAGGTATTACTTATAGTTTCGCCCATGAAGTGATTTATGAGGTTTGGGAATAAGGGAAAGTTGAGCCCTCGGTATATTGGCCCTTTTGAGGTGCTTGAGAGGATTTTAGAAGTGGCCTACAAGCTTGCATTGCCACTTAGTCTATCGAGTATTCACCCAATATTTCATGTTTCCATGTATCGAAAGTACTACGATGATCCATCTTATGTTTTGGACCTCAACACAGTTCAGTTAGATGGAGATTTGACTTATGATGTGGAGTCGGTGGCCATTTTGGATCGGCAAGTTCGAAAATTGAGATCAAATAATATAGATTCAGTGAAAGCTCAGTGGAGAGGTCAGTCAGTCGAGAAGGTTATTTGGGAGACCGAGCGGGAGATGCGAAGCAACTATCCACGCCTATTTGAGACACCAGGTATGATTGTAGACCCGTTTGACGATGAACATTTGTTTAAGAGGGGGACAATGTAACGACCTGGCCAGTCATTTTGAGTATTGTAGCCCCGTTCCTCCATTTATTTCTTATTCTATGTTCATATGTGGTCATGTGACTTGTCGGGTGGTTGGTTTGGTTCCGGGGATGTTTTGGAAGTACTTGGGACACTTAGTCCCGATGTTGGAAGCTTAATTTGAAAGAGTTGACCGGATGTTGACTTATGTCTAAACGACTCCGGAAGGGAGTTTTGGTGGTTGTGATAGCTCCGTATGGTGATTTTGGACTTAGGAGTATGTCTGGTTATTGATTTGGAGGTCTGTAGGTCGTTTTGGCTTGAATTGGCAAAAGTTGGAAAGTCGAAGGTTTAGAAAGTTGAGAAGTTTAACTGAGAGTTGACTTTGTTGATAACGGGCTCTGATTTTGGTTTTTGGAGTTAGAGTAGGTCCGATGTGTCATTTATGATTTTTGTGCAAAATTTGAGGTCAATCGGAGTTGATTTGATAGATTTCGGCATTGATTGCAAAAGTTGGAAATCCATTAGTTTCAATAGACTTAAATTGGGGTGTGATTCATATTTTTTATATTGTTTGATGTGATTTGAAGTCTCGACTAAGTTCTCATGATGTTTTAGGATGTGTTGGAATGTTTGGATGGGGTCCGGGGGACCTCGAGTGAGAATCAGTTTGGGACTTTGGAGATTTGAGGTTCGATTTGTGGTCAGAATTGGATGATTTTGGTATGCTTGAACTCGTTATTGAATGGGTGTTCAGATTTTGTAAATTTTTGTCAGGTTTCGAGGCGTGAGCCTGGGGTTGACCTTTTGGATTGAATTTTTGAATTTTGTTTAAGAACCCAGCTTTATCGTATGGAATCGATTCATATAGCTTGCATTTATTTTATTAAGTTGTTTGTGACTAGATTCGAGTCGTTCGGAGGCCGATTCTCTAGGCAAGGTTTTGTTAGAGCATTGAGTTGCGCATTTTAAGGTAAGCAACACTTCTAAACTTGGTACTGAGGGTATGAATCACTAGAATACGTGTTATATGGTTGATGTTGGGGTGATGCACATCCTAGGTGACGGGTGCGTGGGCGTGCACCGTGGTAATTATGACTCGGTTGATTATATGGTACTATGTAGTTATATAGTCTTGCTATATCCGTGTAATTCCTACGTGTTAGAGTAATTGAGCTATGATTCATGTTAGCAAATCATGTTTAAGCTGTGTTTATTCTGTTGGGGTCACGCTGAAGTTATTTCCACTGTTGAGTTATTTGCTTAAACTGCAATTATATACTCTGTCATGATTATTCATTTTCATATCATATCTTTTGTCTCTGTTATCATTACCGTTATATCATTTTATCATTGTTTGGGTTGAGTAGTATGGGATTTGTGAGCCAGTGAGACTAAAGAGATTGAATACTAAGTTGGGGCCTGAGAGCCGTGTTGTGAGTGATATTGTGGATAGACCATCACGCCGCAGCAGGCCATATTGGCTTTATATCTATTATTATTATTATTATTATTATGGATAGGGCTGCACACCCCAGCATGCCTTATTGGCTTATTTCTTATTATGGATTGGGTTGCATGCCGCAGCGGGCCATATAGGCTTTATATTAGCGCTTGGGCAGGATCCTCCCCTCTGGAGTCTGACATACCAGCAGGAGCGCAGGCATAGTGATTTATATACACGTGCTTTGGTGAGGGGCATTGATTCCAGGCACCCACACTGTGCTGAGTGATTGTGTGTGATGAGTGGGAGTTTGAGATAGACAGATTGAGTATTCTGAAAGTGTGAGTACCTGGGATTATCACAGTGATGCATTACATTTGGCATGAATATTTGACATGCACGCCTAGAGATGTAACATTCCTCATGCTAGTTATATTTGACATACATTATCAGTGTTGGGCTTAAATTGTTGAATTTGAAAGCATGCCTAATTTATGTACTGTGAACGAGGTGAATATGGAAATTTCTCTGAGTTATTATTGTCATTCTCTTTGTTATATATGTGTTCACATTATTCTGATTATGAATGTATACTTCTGAGCTCGTCACTGCTTTCAGCCCAAGGTTAGTCTTGTTACTTATTGAGTGCATTGGGACGGTTGTACTCATACTACACTCTGCACTTCGTGTATAGATCTAGGTATATCTGGACGCGGTGATTGCTAGATCTGGTGCTAGTACCTGCTCGGAGACTTCGAGGTAGCTTCTATGACGCTAGCAGACCTTGACTCTCATTCCTTTCATTTTTATTTAGTACTGTTCTATTTTCTCAAACACTTGTACTAGAGTTTTAGACTATGTTGACATTAGTAGCTCATGCACTCGGTGACACCAAGATTTTGGGATTTGTTGCCGTTGAGTTTCAGTAGCTTTTATCAGTTATCTATGAGATTTTCTACTGTTGAACTTATTAAATCATTATTTGAAATCGAATGCTTAGTTGTTATGTGATTGTTGGCTTGCCTGGTAATGCGTTAGGCGCCATCACGATAGCTTGGGATTTGGATCGTGACAAGTTGGTATTAGAGCACTAGGTTACTTAGGTCACACGAGTCATGAGCAAGTTTAGTAGAGTCTTGCAGATCGGTACAGAGACGTCTGTACTTATCTTCGAGAGGCTACCGAACCATTAGGAAACTTCACTTTCCTAATGGTATTCGTGTCGTATGGGTTTGTTGATTCCGAAAACTAAACTTCTTTAATTCTATTCTCTCACAGATGGTGAGGACACGTGCGAATGGATTAGGCGGACGACCACCAGTTCACCAGCTAGGGCTGCGAGAGGTCGGGGCCACGGTAGAGGCCAGGGTGCAGCTTGTACTGCTAGAGAAGCACATATAGATCCACTAGTTGCTCCAGCTCAAGAGCAGATAATATATGTGGTTGAGCCGGTGGGACCAGCTAAGGCACCAGTTGTGCCCATTGTCATTTCTTACCTTCAAGAGGCTCTTGCCAAGATATTGACTGTATGCACGAGTCTGGCTCAGGCAGTCTCAGTTTTGGCTGCACCAGCCACTTCTCAGGCTGGGGGAGGTGCAAAGACTACCGTCGCTCGTACTCTAGATCAGATGGCTCAGGGACTTCAAGACACTGGGGGTACTACCAGCCCAGCCGGTTGCAGCTGTCGGGCCTAGGTTGGTCCACCTATGAGTGAGGAGGAGCAGAAGTGGCTAGAGCGATATGGGAGGCTCAGGCCTCAATAGTTCAGTGGGGTTAAGTCAGAGGATGCTTAGGATATTTTAAACAAGTGCCAGCGGATCCTTTGCACCGCGGGCAATCTAGAGACTAGTGGAGTCTCATTAACTACTTTACAGCTGCCAGGGGCAGCCTTCAGATGGTGGGAGGCTTATGAGTTGAGCAGGTATTGTTGTGGTGTACTCATACAACGTTTCTACATAATTTTTTGTGCAGACCCAGGTACCTCATATCAGGCTAGGCATCATTGATTTAGCTATACATCTCAGAGACTTCAAGGTATACCTGCTTGGTTTCCGCAGGCCTCGGAGTCACCCTGTGTCCTTGTTTTTGTACTGCTTACTCTTTATTTAGACAGTGATATATTAGGGATGTTACAGTATATTCGTGTAGAGCTTATGACTCAGTCTCACCAGATTTTGGGAGTTATTGTCAACGGTATTGTTGAGTGCTTTTATGATAGCAAGATGGTTTAAATTTAAAGTTTTATTATTCTTTCTGCTATTTCTCCATGCATGTTAGGCTTACCTAGTCTTAGAGACTAGGTGCCATCACGACATCCTCAGATGGGAAATTAGGGTTGTGATAAGTTGGTATTAGAGCTCTGGGTTCATAGGTGTTACGAGTCATAAACAGGTTTAGTAGAGTCTTGCAGATCAGTACAGAGACGTCTGTACTTATCATCAAGAGGCTACAGAACTTTTAGGAAACTCCACATCTTTGATTTCTTTATCGTGCGATTTTGTTGACTTCAAAATTCTAAATCATTGTCTTGTTATTTCCTCACAGATGGTGAGGACACGCACTGTTGTATCCGACGATCAGACATTCGCGCCCCCTGCTAGAGCTGCTAGAGGGTGGGGCCAGGGTAGAGGTCGAGGAAGGGCACGTGGTGCAGCTTGAGCACCTACCCGAGCTGCGACAGAGGGGCCACCAGTAGCTCCAGTTGGGGGGTAGGCACCCTAGGCACCTGTTGCCACCCCTGCTCTTCAGCAGACCCTCGCATAGTTCTTGAGCATGTTCGGTACTCTAGCTTAGGCGGGGTTGATTCCACTTGCACCAGCCACATCTCAGACTGGGGGAGGAGCTCAGACTCCCACGGCCCGCACTCCAGAGTAGCGGGTCTATGCTGATCAGGTCCTAGAGGTTATGTTAGTGTACCTTGTTGTCCCCGTTCCGCCCGAGTTTAGGGCAGTGGCATCTAAGGAGGAGTAGCTGACACTTGAGAGGTTCAAGAAGTATCATTCTCCTACCTTCACCGGCCTAGCTACAGAGGTTGCACAAGGTTTTCTAGAGAAGTTCCATAGTATTCTCCGCATCATGGGTATTGTGGAGACGAGCAGGGTTGCTTTCACTATATTTCAGCTATCAGGAGCAGCGTATTAGTGGTGGCGGGCTTATGAGGAGGGTAGCCTAGTCGATGCAGCTTTACTCACATGGACTCAGTTTTCAGAGATATTTTTTAGAGAGTTTGTTCCTTAGACCCTTCGGGATGCATAACGCATGGAGTTTGAGCAACTGCGCTAGGGTACTATGATAGCGTCCGAATATGCTATATGATTCAGTGATTGTCCAAACATGCACCTGCCTTGGTTTCCACAGTCAGAGAGAGAGTCCGCTGATTTATTGAGGGGCTCAACTATGATATTAGATTCAACATGGCTTGAGAGTTGGAGACAGATACCCTATATAAGCAGGTGGTAGGGATCGCATGAAGGTTGGGGGTATGCGGGACCTTGAGAGAGAGGACAGGGAGGCCAAGAGGCTTCGAGATTCTAGCAGATAAAGTGGTACCCGCACCCCAGTTGTAGCCAATCATGGTAGAGGATATGTGAGTCATCCAGTTCATTCAGCACTTCTAGCTTCTAGTGGTACTCCGGCTACTTCCAGGTCTCAGGTTTCCCATTATGCATTTCCACTATCTAGTGCACCTCCTGCACAGGGAATTTTCAGTGGTCAATCCAGCCGACCAGACTAGGGCTAGTTTCAGCAGCCACACCCACCGAGAGCTTACTTTGAGTGCGGTGATACCTGTCATATGGTGAGAGACTGTCCCAGACTCATGAGGGGTGCACCTCCACAGACTACTCATACTCCACGGATTCCACCTGGTCCACAGACTTCTCAGGCTATGGTTGCTGCTCCAGCTAGGGCTGGAGGTCAGGCAGGTAGGGTCGCCCTAGAGGGGGAGCTAGGCCAGATGCTATGCTTTTTCGGGTAGGACAGAGGTGGTTGCATCAGACGCAGTTAGCACAGATATTGTTCTGGTTTGTCAAAGAGATGCATCAGTCTTATTTGATCCAAGCTCCACTTACTGATATGTATCATCTTACTTTTCTCGGTATTTGGGTATATCTCGTGATTCTCTAAGTTCTCCTATATATGTGTCCACTCTTGTGAGAGATTCTATTATTGTGGACCGTGTGCATCGGTCGTGTTTAGTTGTTATTGGTGGTTTTAAGACCAGAGTTGATCTATTGTTACTCAGTATGGTAGACTTTGATGTTATCTTGGGCATGGACTGGTTGTCGCCTTATCATGCTATTCTGGATTGTCACACCAAGACTGTGACACTGGCTATGCTAGGTTTTCCGCAGTTAGAGTGGAGGGGTACATTGGATTATATTCCTAGCAGGGTTGTGTCCTTCCTTAAGGCACAACGGATGGTTGAGAAGGGGTGTGATGCATATCTAGCCTTTGTGAGAGATGTCAGTTTGATACTCCTACCATTGACATTGAGTCAGTTCTGGTAGTGTTAGACTTCCCAGATGTATTTCCAGCAGATCTTCCGGGCATGCCACCTAATAGAGATATCAATTTTGGTATTGACTTGTTGTCGGACACTTAGCCCATTTCTATTCCACCATATCGTATGGCACCAGTGGAGTTGAAAGAGCAGCTGCAAGAGTTGCTTGATAAGGGTTTCATACATCCTAGTGTGTCACCTTGGGGTGCTCCGATTTTCTTTGTAAAGAAGAAGAAAGATGGATCTATGCGCATGTGTATTAATTATCGGCAGTTGAACAAGGTTACAGTGAAGAACAGGTACCCATTGCCGTGCATTGATGACTTATTTGATCAACTACAGGGTGCCAGAGTGTTCTCATTGATTGTTTCGCGGTTAGAGTATCTTCAACTGAAGATTCGGGATCCGGATATTCTAAAGATTGCCTTTAATACTCGGTATGGTCACTACGAGTTCCTTGTAATGTCATTTAGGCTGACCAATGCCCCAACAACATTTATGCACCTGATGAACACTTATTCTAGCCATATCTTGATTCATTCGTCATTGTTTTTATTGAAAACGTCTTGGTGTACTCCCGTATCCGGGAGGATCATGAGCAGTATTTGAGGATTGTGTTGCAGACCTTTAGAGAAAAGAAATTGTATGCAAAATTCTCAAAGTATGAATTTTGGATTGATTCAGTGGTGTTTTGGGGCCATGTAGTGTCGAGTGAGGGGATCAAGGTAGATCTGAAGAAGATTTAGGGAGTTCAGAGTTGGCCGAGTTCGTCTTCAGCTACTGAGATGCGGAGTTTTCTTGGTTTGGCCAGGTATTATTGCCGGTTTGTAGAGGGTTTCTCATCCATTGTTGCACCTATGACCAGATTGACCCAAAAGGGTGGTCCTTTCATATGGTCTGAGGAGTGTGAGTTAAGCTTTCAAAAGCTCAAGACTGCTTTGACTATAGCCCTAGTATTGTTCTTGCCTATGGGTTTGGGGTCTTGTACTGTGTATTATGATGCGTCACGTGTTAGCCTTGGCACAGTGTTAATGCAAGATAGTAGGGTGATTTCCTACGCGTCTCAGTCGTTGAAGGTTCATGAGAAGAATTATCTTGTCCACGACTTGGAATTGGCAGCTTATGTTCATGCCTTGAAGATTTGGCGGCATTATTTGTATAGTGTCCCATTTGAGGTCTATACCGACCACCGGACTCTCCATCATATGTTCAAGCATAAAGATCATAATTTACGGTAGCGGAGGTGGTTAGAGTTGCTTAAAGACTATGATATCACTATTCTATATCATCCCGGGAACAATGTGGTGGCCAATGCCTTGAGTCGAAAGGCGGAGAGTATGGGTAGTTTGGCATATCTACCGGCAGTGGAGAGGCCATTAGCATTGGATGTTCAAACCTTGGCTAACCAGTTTGTTAGATTGGATTTTTTGGAGCCCAGATGGGTTCTTGCTTGTGTGGTCTCTCGGTCTTCTTTATATTAGCGCATCAGAGAGCGTCAGTATAACGACCCCCATTTGTTTGTCCTTAAGGATACGGTACAAGACGGCAATGCCAAGGAGGTTTCTATCGGAGATGGTGGTGTGTTGCGGATGCAGGGCCAATTATGTTTGCCCAATGTAGATGGGCAACGTGAGTTGCTCCTTTAGGAGGCCCACAGTTCGCGGAACTCCATTCATCTGGGTGCCGCCAAGATGTATCAGGATTTGAGACAGCACTATTGGTGGAGGAGAATGACGAAAGATATAGTAGCGTATGTGACTCGGTTGCTAAATTGTCAACAAGTGAAGTATGAGCATCAGAGGCTAGGCGGTTTGCTTCAAAGACTTGAGATTCCTGATTGGAAATGGGAGCGTGTTACCATGGACTTCTTGTTGCGCTTCCACGGACCTTGAAGAAATTTAATATTGTATGGGTGATTGTGGATAGGTTGACCAAGTTGGCTCATTTCATTCCGGTGGTGACCACCTATTCTTTAGAGCAGCAAGCTTAGATCTATATCCAAGAGATTGTCCGACTTCATGGTATGCTAGTATCCATTATCTCTTACCGGGGCACACAGTTTGCATCGCACTTCTGGAGGGTACAGCATGAGTTAGGCACACGGGTTGAGTTAAGTACAGCATTTCACCCCCACACGAACTGACAGTCCGAGCGCACCATTCAAATATTAGAGGATATGCTTCGTGCTTGTATTATAGATTTTGGGGGTTCTTGGGATCAGTTCTTGCCACTTGCGGAGTTTGCCTACATCAACAACTACCAATTCGAGTATTCAGATGGCCCCTTATGAGGCCTTATATGGGAGACGATGTCATTCTCCAGTTGGTTGGTTTGAGATGGGCGAGGTTAGATTGTCGGGCACAGATTTGGTTCGCGATTCCTTGGAGAAAGTCAAGTTGATCCAGGATCGACTGCGTATGACACAGTCTAGGCAGAAGAGTTATGTCGATCGGAGAGTTCATAATGTTGCATTCATGGTTGGAGAGAGGGTTTTGCTCCGGGTTTCAACCATGAAGGGTGTGATGAGGTTCAGGAAAAAGGGCAAGTTGAGCCCTAGGTATATCGGTCCTTTTAAGATCCTTGAGAGTGTGGGAGAGGTGGCCTACAAGCTTGCATTAACACCTAGCTTATCTGCAGTTCACCTAGTGTTCCATGTTTCCATGCTCCAGAAGTATCACGGTGATCCGTCCCATATTTTAGATTTCAGGTCAGTCCAATTGGACAAGGATTTGACTTATGTTGAGGAGCTGGTAGCTATTTTGGATAGGCAGGTCCTAAAGTTGATGTCAATGAACATTGCTTTAGTGAAGGTTCAGTAGAGGACGCGACTTGGGACAGAGAGCATGATATGTGTAGCCGTTATCCTCATCTTTTCACCATTTTAGGTATGTCTCTCTACTCGTTTGAGGATGAACGTTTGCTTTAAGAGGGGGAGGATGCAACAACCCGGCCAATCGTTATGAGTATTTTAGCCCTGTTTCATTAATTATTGCCTCATCTGTGTTATATTATGGTTATGGGACTTGTCGGGTGGTTGGTCAGGTCTCGGATGAGTTTCAGAGTGAATTGGGATACTTAGTCCCAAAGTTAGAAGCTTAAGTTGAAAGAGTTGACCAGAGATTGACTTTTGTGTAGACGACTCCAGAATGGAGTTTTGATGATTCTGATAGCTCCGTATGGTATTTTGGACTTAGGAGTGTGTTCGGATATTGATTTGGAGGTCTGTAGGTCGTTTTGGCTTGAATTGGAAAAAGTTAGAAAGTTGAAGGTTTGGAAGGTTGAGAAGTTTGATAGAGAGTTAACTTTATTGATATTGGGGTCGGATTCAATTTCAAAAGTTGGAATAGGTACGTTATGTCATTTATTACTTGTGTGCAAAAGTTGATGTCAATCGGAGTTGGTTTGGTACGAATCGGCGTTAGTTTTGGAAGTTAAATGTTCATGGATTCCATAGGCTTGAAATGGGGTGTGATTCGTAGATTTGCTATTGTGTGATGTGATTATAGTCCTCGAGTAGGTTATTTATGTGTTTTGGAACTTGATGGTATGTTCATACGGGGTTCTGGGGTGCCTTGGGTGTGATTCGTATTGAAATCGGATTCATTTTGGAGTTAGGTGATTGCTGAAGAACAGTTGATGTTCTGGTGCCATCGCACCTACGGTGGGCTTGGCCGCAGGTGCGGTTAGTGGGATCGCAAAAGCGAGGTTCTACGGGCTTGGCAGTGACTGCATATGCGAGGAGAGTTCTGCATCTGTGAGCCCGCAGGTGTGGAGGAGGTCGCAGATGTGGATAGGGTCACAATGGCCTGGGGTCGCAAAAGCAAACGATGTCCGTAGGAGCGGGTGCACAGAAGCACCCATGTGTCCGCACGAGTAGAAGAGCAGATGCGCGATGTGTCTGTAGAAGCGAATTTTCCTGGCTTAAGTGAAAGCCACATCTCCAATGGCTTTTCCGTAGATGCGGAGTCGCAGAAGCGACCAAATGTTCTCAGAAGCGGAATGTCTGGGCAGAAAAGAGGCAAGATCAAGGGTTAGAGTTATTTTTCAACTTTTGAGTTTAAGCTCGGATTTGGGCGATTTTGGAAGAGATTTTCAAGGACTTGATCGGGGTAAGTGTTTTTTACTCGAATTTGATTATTATCCATGAATCCATCATTATTTTTATCATTTAATTATCGATTTGATTGGAAAAAATTGGGGAATTTTGTGAAAACATTCTAAGCTATAATTTGAGGATTTGAAGGTTAATTTGCGGTCGTAGTAGAATAAATTTAGTGTGATTGGACTCGTTATTGATGGATGTTTGGATTTTGTAAGTTTTTTCGGGTTCCGAGGCGTGCGCCCGAGGTTGACTTTTTTATTTTCTATAAAGATTGCAACTTTATTATCCGGAATAGTTTCCTATGATTTGTATTTATGGTATAAAGTTATTTTGGCTAGATTCGAGCCGTCCGGAGTTGGATATTCATGGTAAAGGCTTACTAGTGGATTGAGTTAGCTTGTTTGAGGTAAGTATCTTGCCTAACTTTGTGTGAGGGAACTGTCCCTCAGGATTTGGGTTAATTGTGCTATTTGTGATACGTGAAAGTCATGTACGCAAGGTGACGAGTGGATACACGGTCTATATGTGGTATTTGACCGGTTTAGGCTAGTTGGACTCATTTCATGCCTTTAATTGTATTGTCATAGCATGATATATTTTTTATTGTTAGTCTACCCTTACATGTATTAATCTACCTCACATGCTTTATTTAATATTGTTAACACTTCTTCCACCTCTTACTTGTTATTTACTCTTATATGCTTTAGTTGAAGTTATCGCCTTCCTTATTGTCTTGTTACTTCTTTAATTGTTGAATTATTTACTTGGAGTTGTTGATTTCATGGAATATCTTCTTGATGAGTTATTGGTGTTGAAGTTGTAATAGTCGTGATCATATTGAGGCAAGGTTGTTAATTGTTGAAATACTATTCTTGTTGAGCTATTCACTTCCAATTTGCTATAGTTGAGATTCTTGTGCACATTGTAGTTGAATCATGGGCTATTTGTTGTGGGAGCATTGATATTGTTGATTCTTTTGGCAAGTTGTGGCATTTGGGCACTTGAGGTGCGAGTTGTGATATGTTTTGAAATTGATACGCATGCGGTGGTATAAGTCTAGGGGTTGATATGCATGTGGTGAGATAAGGTGGGCTTGATATGCGTGTTGCTAGTAGGGGTACTACTTGAAGCCACGCGGTGTGATAAGGTGGGCTAAAATAGGGGTAGCTATTTTGGGAAAAATAATTTTCAAAACCAAATGTAAGGCTCCCGCGGTGATATAAGGAAAGATTGTGATTGTGATTGTGAAATGAGATTTACGAGGCAGTACCTCGGTTGTCATTCTTGTTGTTATCTCTCATTTACCTCACTTGTATTTGTCCGCATTATTTTCTTTATGTTCTTATTATGTGTTTCTCCCTTGTTATCTCTATTGCTTTAAATTCAGTTGTAGCTTATCTTGTTGTATTTCTTTATTGCCTCGTTTTCCTTGTTTCTATTATTAGAATGTACTATACTTGTTCAGTTTTTTTTATCCTAGTAGGTGTCTTGACCTAGCCTCGTCACTACTCTACCGAGGTTAGGCTTGATTCTTACTGGGTATCGTTGTGGTGCTCATATTACGCTTATACACATCTTTTTGTGCAGACCCAGGTATCTCATATCAGGCTAGGCATCTGTGATTTGGCTATACATCTCGGAGACTTTAAGGTATATCTGCTTGGCATCTGCAGGCCTTTGAGTCACCCTCTGTCCTTGTTTTTCTACTACTAACTCTTTATTTAGACAGTGATATATTAGGGATGTTACAGTATATTTGTGTAAAGCTTATGACTCAATCTCACAAGATTTTAGGAGTTATTATCAGTTGTATTGTTGAGTTCTTTTATCATAGCTAGATGGTTTAAATTTGAAGTTCTATTATTATTTCCGCTATTTCTTCATGCATGTTAGAGACTAGGTGCCATCACAACATCCTCAAGTGGGAAATTGGGGTCGTGACAAAGAAGTGAGTTATTAATAGATTTAAACCAATTAATCATTAAACATGAACCGGTAATTGCTATACATAGCCAACAACAATCAATAAATGTATAATATCCCAAGATCGGTAGTACAAGTCCTAAGCCTTTCTAAGAGTAACCAAGAATATCAAACACATCACTGTTTGGGAATAGAAGTAAACGGTAACAATGTAAAGCTCCAGAAGGTGACTCCGAGGCCTGCGAACGCGACGGCAGGTATACCTTGAAGTCTCCGCAGCAATACACGATCAACTATCTAATGACCAGCATGCTCTAAGGTACCTGGATCTGCACGAAAATGTGCAGCAAGCGTAGCATGATTACACCACAGCGGTACCCAGTAAATATCAAGACTAACCTCGGTGAAGTAGTGACGAGGAACAGTCAAGACACCTACTAGACATAATAACTTGTACAAGTATCGCTATACAACTAACAGAGAAATGAATATCAATATAAAGCTAAACATGGAAAGAATAACAATACCACACTAGCAAATGGTAAGTAGAAGCAACAAATAGCAACAAGGAGTAAACAAGTACAAATGTCATAAAGTAATCAGAACACAGTTAAAGTACCACTAAAAACTAGTAAGGAAAACAAGTAACATCTAATAATCAACTATTCTTACACAAGGTTTACACAAGAAACAACCCGAGGTACCACACCCCATAATCACAAATCACGATCCCAAATTACGAATTACAACCGCACGGACAACTCACGTGCCAATAGTAAAAATATCCCATATCCGCACGGACAACTCACATGCCAACAATAATCATATCTCATATCCGTACGGATAACTCACGTGCCAGCAATCCAATCCCCACACAGAATGCAAATATACTAGAATACATGTACATGATCAATGAACATCAAGAATTATACTCTTCGACTTATATAAGTGATAGATTATGGTTTATGCTTGTGCAAGTATACTATCACAACTCGAGTCAACAAGTAAGATCAAGACACCGAATATCACATTGGAAACAACACAGCAAAACCCCTAATATGCATGGCTCACACAAGATAATCACGCCACCACACAAATAACAATAATGACAATTCCCCCAGGCCATCACAAATCATCCCCGACATAGCCCACCTTGTCTCGCCACGTGCGCAACAATAAAGTAGATGCACGCCTTGTCTCACCACACGTGCATAAATAATTATCCCACCTTGTCTAGCCACATGTGCAAACCCAACATATATAGCCTGCCTTGTCACGCCGCATATGCAAATAGCAATAATAACAATAGCACAGACAACTCACGTGCAATCACCCTGACAATCCTCTCAATAATCCCACATGTTCCAAGAACATAACAACACAATATAATAACTCGCACCACATGTGCCCATATACCACAATGTTTTCGTAACAACAATTCCAATACCATAACCACACATAGCCCACGACTCAACAACATCAAGTACAACAAGAACGATAATAACATGAGGGTGCGATAAGTAAATCGACACAAGAATTATGACAATACAATGAAACGGAAGAATAAGCTCAACAATGAAAGACATAACAAGTAATGACTTCAAGTAAGAGTAGTTCAACAATAAGAGAGAATGTAACAATGACTTCAAATAAGAATAAATCAACAACGGATGAGATAACATGTAACAACGGCTTCAAATAAAAATAAATCAACAATGGACGAGATAACATGTAAAAACGACTTCAAATAAGAATAATCAACTGTGGAAGAGATAACATGTAACAATGACCTCAAATAAGAATAAATCAACTATGAAAGATATAACATGACAATAAAAGAGGCAACAACTCCAATTAAAGAATATGTGAGTATATTTGGCAACAAAAGATAGAACATAAACCAACAACTTCAAATAAAGCATATACGAGTAAATTTAACAATAGAAGATATAACATGATATGGCAACTTCAATTTAATGAATATAAGAAACCTAAGAATCTAAACCAGTCAAATTTCCACATATAAGTCTGTGTACACACTCGTCACCACGTGTACGCATCTTTCACGTAATTCAATTAGTGCAATCAAACCAATCCCTACGGGATAGTTCCCTACACAAAGTTAGGCAAGATACTTACCTCAATTAGGCCAAGTCAGCACTCAAAAATAGCTTTTCTTTTAAAATTCACCTTTGCTCGACTCAAATCTAGCCAAAAATGACTTAATAATATCAAACAATGCAAGAGAAACCAATTCCAATTAACAAAGCTATGATCTTTGTACAATTTCCCAAAAGTCAACCTCAGGCCCACCTGGTCAAAACCCGAGTCCAAGGGTAGATTCCGACTACCCATAACCCTATGAGTCCATATATATATATATATATATATATATATATAGTTTTCAAATTGGAGTCCAAATCGACTCTCAAAACTCAAATTTTCATTTTTAAAAACTTTAATAAAAATCCCCAAATTTACTCTTTGATTATCATACATTTGATGTTCAATCTAGTATATAATCATGTAATATAGTTGGAAGTTGATTAGAATCACTTACTGTCACGAACCCAGTTTCCTACCTTAGGATGTCGTGATGGCACCTAGTCTCTAAGACTAGGTAAGCCTAACATTAATAATAACTCAACAGAAATAATCAAACAGAAATACCAAAGCAAGACTGATAAACTCAAAAAACTCCCAAAATAAGATATTAACAACATCTCTCCCAAAATCGGTGGAACCGAGTCATAAGCTCTACAGAATAATCTAGAATGTCTACTACAACACTGTCTGAATAAGAAATACAACATAAATGGAAGATAAGGAAAGGTGACTCCGAGGCCTGCGGACGCCGAGCAGTATACCTTGAAGTCTCTGGATGAAAACTACTACCAAACACTAACATCCGGCATGGGAAGACATACCTGGATCTGCACAAAACGATGTGCAGAAGCATAGTATGAGTACACCACAATGGTACCCAATAAGTATCAAGCCTAGCCTCGGTAGAATAGTGACGAGGCCAGGTCAGGCACCTACTAGGACATAATAAACAGAATGAAAATATAATAACGAGAAGTAATAGAAGGCGGAGGAATAAATGATACGAAACAAGTTAATAACATAAACTAATGATAGAATTGTAAGCATAGAGATAACATAAAGGAAGCAATTAAAGAGAACCAAAATAGTCATACACGGGAAAAACTGATAAGACAAGGAAGAATAAAAGTAACAAGAAGAGTTCCGCCAATAACTCTCTATACAACATGAGATAAACAACAAGAATCACAAATGAGGTACCGCTTCGTATGCAACAAGAATCACAACCGAGGTACCGCCTTGTATTCACCTTTCATAATTTCAATCACATTCTTTCCTTATATCACCGTGGGAGCCTTACTTATTATTTTAAAAATTATTTTTTTCCGAAATGGCTACTCGTGTTTTAGCCCACCTTATCTAGTAGTTTCCCTACCAGCAACACGCATATCAAGACCACCTTATCTCACCGCATGCGTATCAACCCCAAACCTTATACCACTGCATGCGTATCAATATCACAACATAACCACAAATCACACCACAAGTGCCCATATGCCACAACTTGCCAAAAGAATCAACAATATCAATGTTCCCACAACAAATAGCACATGGCTTAACAACAATGTGTACAAGAATCTTAGCAATGTTACACCCCATGTTTTCATATGTAAAAGTACATCGTAAGTCAATTGATGTAAGCTCAGAAATGAGATCGTCTTTGAAAGTACATAAAGTAAGTTAACCATGTTACCTTTGAGGCTACAAATCCTTAAGATCATGGATAACAAGTACCAAGAGGTTTGGAAGGCCTAGAAGCTAAACAAATTGAGGAAAGTAAGTTTTGTCGAAAGTCGGCAAGTTAGGAATTTTATAACATGCACTTTTGCGGTGAGACTAGGGTACTTAAAATGATAAGAAGGTTATTCTATGAGTTATTTTAGTCGTATGATATTCATGTGTTATGTTTTGAAGTCAAACGAGTTGTGGAACAAATATTGGCAAAGGTCATCACAAGTTACATTCATAAATGTGCTGAACATTAGGTCAAAGGTAGCTGAGATTTTCTCCCAATATACTTAGAATTACGGGATGATCCACCTACTAAATTGAATATCTATGAGTCTAGTGTCTAACTCACTAAACCTTTTGTCGATACGACATCGGAGTAGAGAGATATACGCATTTTTGCGAGATCACGCTAGCAGCTCTTAATGGGACCCACTTAGGCGGTGGACGACCCTTGAACATTTTAAAGGGGTTGGACGGCTCATTTTGTCATTTTCGACCAAGGACAGTTCCCTAGCTCTCTCAAAACCTCTCTAATAGTTCTCCAAGGTTCCACATCAAATCCAAGGTGGTTTTACCTAAACCTAACCTCAAATGTTAGCCTTAGTGAAGAAGAGAGTCTCTATGGTGCTGTGATGTCGTTAAGGGTGCTTGTAAGCTAAGGGAAGCTTTAATTAGAGCTTTTTCTTCTTATTTAAGGTATGTATAAAACCTATTGCTTGTGCTTAATCTTATATATGTGTTGGTTAAGTTATTTGGATGAAGAATTACAAGATAGCATTTGAAATGGCATAAGAAGTTGTTGTCTCTTATTGGACTATTTTAGAGTTATATATATGACTTCATATAGCTAGAAATCATGGGGAATATATTTGTTATAATGTTTTTATACTTTTCAATATGTTTAGTATGTTACTGATGTTGTAATTAGGAGAAGAAGCGGCCACACAATACCTTGAAGTTGTTCATGTCGTTGTTATATCTTGTGGGGCTGTTTGATGTTACTTTTATAATGGATATAAGGTTCGAATGTCATGTAAATATATATATATATATATATATATATATATATGATGGTGCTGTAAGTACAGGGGAGATGGGAAAAAGAGTTGGGGTTTGGTTCCAATTCAAGCTTGTTGCTTTCGTTTGTGACGTTTGTGCACTTGTTGTTGTGTGATTGATTTTTTTTTTATGGGATGTTGGGTGTGTTGTGGTGCTAAAGGTATATAGTTGAAGGTTATATGTTCTTGTTGTTTTTATGGACTTGGAGAAAGCAAGGAAAATAGGGGAGATGCTGTCTGTTTTAATATAAAATAAGCTTGTCATTCATTGTACGAAAATTGCATCATTCGTAGGTTAATTATAGTATTATTATCATTGTTGTAGATTAAAGTGCGACGAGACGAGTTCAATGTGGTCATTGGACAGGTAGTGATAAGGTATGTTAAGGCATCCCTTATTTCCTTTTGGCATGATCCATATGATAAAAGTGAAACGAGCAAACGCGCAACTTTCATAAATGACTTTATTCATAGAAGTACTAGGGTGCCTATGTTCTTGATTCTCCATGTGTCCTATTATTATATCATTTGTTCATGGGTCTCAGAAAATACGTAAGTTGATAAAGTTTATCCGAAGGCATAATGATCTTTTGAAATTCCGAGAGATCTTATTGACTTACTTCATTATGCATTGCATTCATTCATACATGTACATTGACCTATGACCAGATGGAATTATATACGCGTATATTATATGTATATGGGGTATGGGAAAAGGTTACGACATTAGATATACACCACCACCTGATCAGCTGGTATACGTTGATGATTTCGCCCACAGAGGCCAAGATGATATGATGGGATGACCTCAGAGGTTTGATGATGTTATGTACGCATATACCTATGCATGATATGATATTTATATGCATATGCATGGCATTATAAATGTTTCATGATTCACGGAGCTATTCAAACTTGCAAGTTGAGTTCTTTACTCCATGTTTCTTTCATGTCTTTTATATGCTACTTTTCATGCCTTACATACTTGGTGCTTTATTCATATTCACGTCCTTTTTACCTGGGGATGCTGTATTTTATGCCCGCAGGTCCCGATAGACAGGTTGACAGTCCTCCTAGTAGGCTATCAGCTTAGCGGAAGGTGTTGGTGCACTCCACTTACTCCGGAGTTGCCTATTTGTTTAGTATGCTATGGGCATGTATTGATTGGTATGGCGGGGCCCTGTCCCGGCCTTTAGAAAGTTTATGTACTCTTAAAGGCTTGTAGACAGATGTCATATATATGGTTGATTGTATGGCCTTGTCACCCAATGTTTTGAGTGTATAAATTATAATTTCGGCCTTATAGGCTCGTATGTCACATGTATAACTTTGTATATCAAGTTGGGTCGTCCTATGTCGAGTATTCCCTTGTATTTTATTCTGGTTATCTCATAACGGTCTTTCTGGCTCATTTACCCATGACTTTATGATAAGAAAGATATGTTACGTTGGTACTCAGTTGAGTAAGGCACCGGGTGCCCATTGCGGCCCATCGGTTTCGGTCGTGACAAACAAAATAAAAGTGAATAGCTCAATAAAAAAGATATCTCAACAATTAACAACTTCGCCTCAGTAGGCTAACGACTTTCTCAACTTCAACACCAATAATTAAACAATAAGATATTTCACGAAATAACAACTTCAATTACAAGTAATTCAACAATTTAAAGATGTAACGAAACACAAGGAAGGCAATAACTTCAACTAAGCACATAAGAGCAATTAGCAAGTAGGACGTGAAACAAGTGTTAACAATGTCAATAAAGCATGTAAAGGTAGATTAGCACATGAAAGGGTGGATTAACAATGATGATATAACATATTAAGACAATTCAAATAAAGGTATGAAAAGAGTCTAAATAGCCTAAATTGGGAAACTACCAAATATAGCTAGTGTACCTACTCGTCACTTTGCGTACGCGAATTTCACATAACACAATTAGCACAAACAAATCAATTCCTAAGGGATAGTTTCACCACACAAATTTAGGCAAGATACTTACCTCAACTCGGCCAACTCAACCATCGAAAATAGCTTTTCCCCTAAAATTCGCCTCCTCACAACTCAAATCTAACCAAAATTGACTAAATATCATCAAACAGTGCAAGGAAAAACAATTACAATAGATAAAGCTATGATCTTTACACTTACCCAAAAGGTCATAAAAGTCAACCCGGGGCTCGCCCTGTTAAAACCCGGGTCCGGGGGTATATTCTGACTTCCCATAACCCCATCAGTCCATCTATATGGTTTGTTTCAAAATCGAAGTCCAAATCAACTCTCAAAACTCGATTTCTCATTTTTCAAAAATATGACAAAATTTCCCAATTTTTCCTCTTTGATTCACATGATATTGATGTTAAATCTAAAACATATTGATAAAATATAGTTGGAAATTGATTAGAATCACCCACCCAATGTTTGTAGATGAAAATCCCCTCTCCAAATCGCCTCTTACCGAGTCAGGGTTCTAAAATGTGTAAATGAGGTGAAATATCGACTTCCCAGCCCCTATGACCAGCTGCAAATGTCGTATTACCGACACAGGGTTCGAATTTGCGAACCTTCACAATTGCAAATCAGGGGTCGCATTTGCGAACCATGACAGCCTCAACAAAAGTCGCAATTTCTATAAAGGCTTCACAATTACGAAGCTCGCCACTATCGCAAATGCGACCAAAAGATCGCAATTGCGAACTAGTCCTCAGGCCTGCTGACTTCGTAAATGCAAAGGGGAAGTCGCATTTGCAACCTCTAACCAACTCTGCCACCTTCGCAATTGTGAGAATGGCGCTCGCAATTGCGATAACAGAGCACCAGCACACCAGCAAATTCCATTTTCAGTTCAAACCATTCTGAAACATGTCTGAAACTTATTTGATCTCTCAGGGCTCCAAACCAAACATCCGCACAAATCTAAAAATATCATACGAACTCTCACAAGTGATCAAAACACAAAAATAACATCTAGAACTACGAATCGAACACTAAAACGCATGAATTTCAAAGTAAATTTCAAGAACCTCTAGAATTGCAACTACACATTTGAATCCAAACGAAACCAAATTTAGCAAACAAGTTCTAAATAGCATAATGGACCCATTCCAAGTCCCAAAATCAAATTCCGGACCCAATAGCTACGGTCAAACTTTTCAACTTCAAATTGCCAAATTTTGGCAAAACCACACAAATCAACTTCGAACTTCCGAATTCGACTCCAGGAATATGCTCAAGTCCAAAATCGGAGTCATCAAAACACTGTTCTGGGGTCGTTTTTACAAAAGTCAAAGTTTGGTCAATATTTCTAACATATGCTTCTAAGCCAAGAATCAAAGGGTCCAAATCAACTCAAAATCTTCCTGAACGAAACTAATCAATCTTGTAAGTCATAAAATCATAAACATACTTGTGTGACATCAAAAGGGGGAAACAGGGTGCAATTACACAAAACGACTGGTCGGGTCATCATATTCTCCCTCTCTTAAAACAAATATCCATCGAACGTTCATAAGGACATACCTGAAGTGATGAATAGATGAGGATAATGACTTTGGATGTCGTGCTCGATTTCCTAGGTCGCCTCCTCAACTGAATGAACCCTCCGGTGAACCTTCACCAAAGCAATGTTCTTTGATCTCAATTTTTCGACCTGTCTGTCCAAGATAGCCACCGACTCCTCAATATATATAAGTCAAATCCTTGTCCAATTGGACTGAGTTAAAGTCTAAAACATGAGTCAGATCACCATAATACTTCCGTAACATACAAACATGGAACACCGTATGAACTGCCAATAATCTAGGTGGCAATGCAAGCTTGTAGGCCACCTCACCAATCCTTTCAAGGATCTCAAAAGGTCTGATATAACTAGGGCTCAACTTGACCTTCTTGTCGAACCTCATCACACACTTCATGGGTGAAACCCAGAGCAAAACTCGCTCTCCAACCATGAAGGCAACATCACGAATTCCCCGATCGGCATAACTCTTCTGTCTAGAGTGGGCTATAAGAAACCGATCCTGAATCAACTTGACCTTCTCCAAGGCATCTCGAACCAAATTCGTGCCTAATAACTTATCCTCTCCCGGCTCAAACCACCCAACTGGAGAACGACATTGTCTCCCATATAGGGCCTCATAAGGGGCCATCTGAATGCTTGGTTAGTAGTTGTTGTTGTAGGAAAACTCCGCAAGTGGCAAGACCTGATCCCAAGAACCCCACGAAATCCATAACACAGGCACGAAGAAAATTCTCTAATATCTTAATGGTATGCTCGGACTGTCTGTCCGTCTGGGGTGAAATGTTGTACTCAACTCAACCCGTGTGCCTAACTCTCACTGCACAGCTCTCTAGAAATGCGATATAAACTGCGTGCCTCGGTCAGACATGAAGGATACTGGAATGCCATGCTGTCGGACAATCTCACGGATATAGATCTGAGCCAGCTGCTCAGAAGAATAGATAGTCACCACCGGAATGAATCGAGCCGAATTAGTCAACATGTTTACAATCACCCACACCGCATCAAATTTCTTCTGAGTCTGTGGGAGTCCAACAAAGAAGTTCATAGTAACATGCTCCCACTTCCGCTCAGGAATCTCAAGTCCTTGAAGCAAGCCGCCTGGCCTCTGATGATCATACTTCACTTGTTGACAATTTAGGCATCGAGCTACATACTCCAATATGCCTTTCTTCATTCTCCTCCACTAATAGTGTTGCCTAAAATCCTGATACATATTAGCGGCACCCAAATAAATGGAGTACCGCGAACTATGGGCCTCCTCAAGGATCATCTCACGCAACCCATCCACATTGGGCACACATAATCGTCCATGCATCTACAACACATCGTCATCTACAATAGAAACCTCCTTGGCATCGCCGTGTTGTACCGTGTCCTTAAGGACAAGCAAATGGAGGTCGTCATACTGACGCTCTCTGATGCCATCATATAAATAAGAGCGGGAAACCATGCAAGCAAGAACTCGACCAGGCTCTAAAACATCTAATCTAACAAACTGGTTGGCCAAGGCCTGAACATCCATGGCTAGTGGCCTCTTTGCTGTCGGTAGATATGCTAAACTTCCCAAGCTCTCCACCTTTTAACTCAATGCATCGGCCACCACATTGGCCTTCCAGGGATGATATAAAATAGTGATATAGTAGTCTATAAGCAACTCTAACCATATCTGTTGCCGCAAGTTAAGATCCTTCTGTTTGAACAGATGCTGAAGGCTCCGGTGGTCAGTATAGGCCTCACAAGGGACACCATACAAATAGTGCCGGAAAATCTTCAATACATGAACAATAGCTGCTAATATTAAGTCGTGGACAGGATAAATCTTCTCATCGACCATCAACTGCCAAGACGCGTAGGGATCACCCTGCCATCTTACATCAACATCGCGCCAAGCCCAACACGTGATGCATCACAGTACATAGTGTAAGACCTCAAACCCGTAAGTAACACCAACACTGGGGCTGTAGTCAAAGAAGTCTTGAGCTTTTGAAAGCTCACCTCACACTCCTCGGATCATCTGAAAAGAGCACCCTTTTGGGTTAATCTATTCATAGGTGCAGCAATGGATGAGAAACCCTATACAAAATGGCGATAATACCCAGCCAAACCAAGGAAATCCTGAATCTCAGTAGCTGAAGACGGTATGGACCAATTCTGAACCGCTTCAATCTTTTTCGAATCTACCTTGATCCCCTCACTCAACACCACATGACTCAAAAATGCCACTGAATCAAGCCAGAATTCATACTTTGAGAATTTTGCATACAACTTCTTCTCTCTCAAGGTCTAGAGCATGATCCTCAGATGTTGCTCATGATCTTCCCGACTGCAAAAGTACACCAAGATGTCGTCAATAAACACAATGATGAATGAATCAAGATGTGGCTGGAATACACTGTTCATCGGGTGCATAAATGTTGTTGGGCCATTGGTTAGCCCAAATGACATCACAAGGAACTCGTAGTGACCATACCGAGTCCTAAAGGCAGTCTTTAGATTATACGGATCCTGAATCTTCAGATGATGATACCCTAATCGAAAATCAATCTAAAAAACACTCTAGCACCCTGTGGCTGATCAAATAAGTCATCAATGCGCGACAATGGATATCTGTTCTTCACTATAACCTTGTCCAACTGCCGATAATCAATACGTATGCGCATAGAACCATCCTTCTTCTTCACAAACAAAACTGGTGTACCCCAAGGCGATACACTAGGCCGAATTAAACCCTTATCAAGCAAATTTTTCAACTCCTCCTTCAACTCTGTTGGGGCCACACGATATGGTGGAATAGAAATGGGCTAAGTTCCCTACAACAAGTCAATACCAAAATCGATATCCCTATTGGGCGGCATGCTCGGAAGATCTACTGGAAAGTCTCTCACTACTGAAACTGACTCAACGGTAGGAGAATCAGCACTAACATCTCTCATGAAAATTAAATAAGCATTACACCTCTTCTCAACCATCCTCTGAGCCTTCAGAAATGACACAACCCTGCTAGAAACATAATTCAATGTACCCCTCCACTCCAACCGTGGTAAACCTGGCATAGCCAATGTCACGGTCTTGGCGTGAAAATCTAGAATAGCATGATAGGGCAACAACCAGTCCATGCCCAAGATCACATACAAGTCTACCATACTGAGCAATAATAGATCAACTCGGGTCTCAAAACCACCTATACAACTAAACACGACCGATACACACGGTCCACAATAATAGAATCTCTCATAGGCGTGGATACATAAATATGAGAACTCAAGGAATCATAAGATATATCCAAATACAGAGCAAAGTAAGATGATACATATGAATAAGTGTATCCCGAATCAAATAAGACTGATGCATCTCTATGACAAATCGGAACCATACCTGTGATGACTGCGTCTGAAGTGACTACCTCCGTCCTACATAGAAAACATAGAATCTGGCCTGCCATCCCCCTCTAGGGCGACCTCTACCCACCCGTCCCCTACCCCTAGCTGGTTGTATGGGTAGAGCGACAACTAGAGCAGCAACTATGGGATGTGAAGCCTGTGGACCTGGATGAATTCATGGAGCCTGAGTAATCTATGGAGGTACACCCCTCCTGAGTCTGGGGCAGTCCCTCACCATATGACAGGTATCACCAGACTCAAAGCAAGCTTTCGGTGGGAGTGGCTATTAAGACTGGCTCGGGCCTGGTCAGCTAGACTGACCGTCAAAGGCACCCCGTGCAGAAGGTGCACTAGAAAGTGGCTGAGCAAAGTGTGCAACCTGAGACCTCAGAATAAACAAAGCACCACTAAAAGCTGGAAGTTCTAAATGAACTAGACGACTCACATAGCTTCTACCATGACGGGCTACAACTGGGGTGCGGGCACCACTATATCTACCAGAATCTTGAGGCCTCTTAGCCTCCCTGTCTTCTCCCTTACAGCCCTGCATACCCTCCAATCTTTGTTCGATCTCTACCATCTGCTGATACGGAGTATCTATCTCCAACTCTTGAGCCATGCTGAATCTAATGACATAGTTAAACCCCTTGATGAATCAACGGACTCGCTCTCTGACTATGAAAACAAAGGCAAGTGCATGTCTGGACAAATCACTGAATCGGATAGCATACTCTAACACTGTCATAGTACCCTTGCGCAGCTGCTCAAACTCCCCGCGCCATGCATCCCGAAGGGTCTGGGAACAAACTCTCTCAAGAACATCTCTAAAAATTGAGTCCATGTAAGTGAAGCAACATCGGCTGGGCTACTGTAAGGCCCCATAAAATTTCACCTAAAATTCTGGGTTTCGTGGTGCCGAGGTAGAATAAAGTGTTGAACAGTGCGTAGGGGAGTTAAAGAAAAGTTTTGGTAGTGCAGGGCATTTTCTGCAGTACATTCTGCGATCACTGAACTGATCTGCGGACCGCAGATCTACCACAGAATGAAGCAGAAACATGAGTTAATATTAGGACCACTATGGCGAGCCGTACAATCCATCGCAGATCCAACATAAATATTTCTGGAGGGAAGTTTTGCGGCGCATTATGCGACCACAGAATTGGTTTGCGGACCGCAGACCTGTTGCAGAGTGATGCCAAAATGCCCAGTTCCTGAGGGCCATTATGCGGTCCATTCTGCGGGCCGCAGAAGCGTTATGCTGATGCGACTGCAGATCTGCATCGGGGCTTCATTTTTCTAATTTTTTTAACCCGACCCTATTTCGATATATAGTCATTGAAGACTATTTGTAAGGTAAAAACCTAATAGTTTTAGAGAGAGGAAGTGCCATAGAGTGTGAGGGAAAGTTCCTAAGATTACTGTCCATCAATATTTGCTCAAAGTTGGAGAATTCACAAGGAGAAACTCACAAGTTCTTCATCCAAGAGGTAAGGTTCCATGTCCTAGTCTCAATTTCGAATTTGGGGTAGAAGATGGTTAATGAGGGGTGTGATTCTTGGGTGTGAGAGTGTATCTATATATGCATGTACAATCATGAGTTGTGAGAGGGTGGTTGAGCTCAAATGGGTAGACCTTGGGTTGTGGGGTGAAAGAAATCCACCATAGGAGAAGGTAGAAATCATAATGTCCACCTAGTGTTTGATAAAATGCTCAAATGTTCTGAAAACATGAACTCCTCCCTAATTTGTGTTCAATCTTGTTATATCTCTAAATAGATCAAAGTTGCTAGGACTTCCCGAACTATGTAGTGAATTAAGGAAAGCTCAAAGCGAGGTATGTTGGCTAAATCCTCTTTTAGAATTGAATCCCACAATGGCCTTGTAAGTCCTGTGTTGCTCATTATAAATTGACTATTCTGAATAAGCCTTGTGTCAAAAGATATATGCGTTCAATATGTATTCCTAATGCTCTTGTTATGTTGAGTTACTATTTGAGAATGTGATTTAAGCATGTGATGTGTGTTAATATGTTATAACTTCAAGTCGTGATTCAAATGAAAGCTATTATGCCAAATTATGTAAGAAATCTCTATGTGCTTAACATTCTTATTTGCTCACATGTGGAATTAAAGTCTTGAATATAAATGCTTTGTTATTGATGATCCGTGATGATGTTTGAAAGTGAAAGAGATGAACGTGAAATATGAAATACGGCCAACGTTCCAAGAGTGACATTGTGTTATTGCCATTGGTGACAATGAAATGAATGATATATAAAAGATAATGAAATGAGTTTTCAATCCTTTAAATAAATAAACACCCTAGGAGTATCGTTAGTCATCGAGCAAGGGTAGGTTGAAATAACCTAACCCTAAAACTATACGTGCCGGTGTAGGGGTGAATTGTGATTGTACCCATTTATTGGGATGAGATTTATGTGATGAGAATATTCCACTTTATTGGTATGAGATGATTGCTAGAAAAGGGTGATATCGATCCACACGGCATTGTGTTGAGATGGCCTAGCCGGTCGGGTCGTGATCGGACGCCATGTCGCACACATGGTGGTGATTGTGCTTGCGATTATGATTGAAACAATGATTGATATTAAGGTAATGTTTGTGATTGTGGTTGATGTCTTTGGGTGAGACGGCCTAGCCGATCGGGCCGTGATCGGACTCTGTGCAAAAATCACGATGGTATATTGGTGATAAGATCTCCCAACCAAAAATATGGAAATTTACCTGAAAACTTGTCTTGCTCCTAACTTGATGTTTTTGTATTGTTTGAGGCTCTCATTGATTTTATGATTGTCCTTCCTTGTGTTATCATTCGTTCTATTGGGAGGGTGTTTAGTCGTTCATACTAGTACTATTCCAAATATACTAACGTCACCTTTGTCGGGGGGCTGTATCTTTAATGGATGCAAGTGGTTCCACGGTAGGTGGCTTTAATCAATGATAGCGGTACACCCTCTTTCCAGCTGACTTGGTGATCCCCACTTTATATCGGGGTCGTATATCTTTTGTTCCTTGTGTATTATGTTTTGAAGTATAGCCGAGGCCTTGTTTCCGGCACTATCATCGTACTCTTTTGTGTCTATTATAGGCTCCGTAGACATAGTGTGGGTGGTATGTTGGTGTTGGGGAAGTCAAACTAGCAATGTTTTATTTGTATCACACGTTCCATTTCAAACTATGAAAGTGTATGTATTTTGAACTTTATAAATGATATAACTAATGATAAGGAATCGGTGTTGTTCACATGATCCTCCCTATTGTCTAATTAATGAAATGGATCTTTCCTTTATTTGTGAGTGAGTTCGGGTAGGAGGTATTGTACTGGCTTGCTCGGCCAGGTTATCTCGGTTGAGCGTTGGTCGTGCTCCCCGAGGTCGGGGCATGATATCTACCCTCCTTGTAAGCCCGCCACCACTGATACGCTGCTCCTGGTAGCTGGAATATAGCAAAAGCAACTCCGCTCATCTCTATAATACCCATGGTGCGGAGAATACGGTGGCACTTCTCTAGAAAATCATGTGCATCCTCTAAAGCTAAGAAACTGAAAGTAGGAGGATGATACTTTTTGAACCTCTCAAGTCTAAGCTGCTCCTCCTCAGATGCCACTGCCCAAACCTCGGGCTCAACCGGAATAATAGTTTGTGCTAGCATAACCTCTGGGACCTAATCAACATGGACCCGTTGCTGTGGAGTACGGGCCACGGGAGTCTGAGCTCTTCCCTCAGCCTGGGATGTGGTTGGTGCAAGTGGAATTAACCCTACCTGAGATAGAGTACCGAACATGCCCAAGAATTGTGCGAGGGTCTCCTGAAGTGCACGGGTGCCAACATGCGCCTCAGGTGACTGTCCCCCAATCGAAGCTACTGGTGGCTCCGCTGTCGCAGCTCGGGCAGGTGCTCTAGCCGCACCATGTGCCCCTCCTCGGCCTTTGCCCCGGCCCCGGCCTCTCGCAGCTTTAGCAGGGGGTGCGGGTGTCTGATCGTTGGATCTAGCAATACGTGTCCTCACCAGCTGTGAGAGAATAAAAAGTCAAAATTTAGTTTTCGAAGTCAACTAATTTGCACGATAAGGAATAAATGAAGTGGAGTTTTCCTAACAGTTCCGTAGCCTCTCGAAGATAAGTACAGACGTCTCCGTACTGATCCGCAAGACTCTACTAAACCTTCTTAAGACTCGTAACACCAATGAATCTAGAGCTCTGATACCAACTTGTTACGATCCCAGTTTCCTACCTTAGGATGTCGTGATGGTACCTAGTCTATAAGACTAGGTAAACCAAACATTAATAATAACTTAACAAAAATAATCAAACAGAAATACTAAAGCAAGTCTGATAAACTCAAATAAACTCCCAAAATAAGATCTCAACAACATATTTTCCAAAACCGATGGAACCGAGTCATAAGCTCTACAGATCTAGAATGTCCACTACAACATTGTCTGAATGAGAAATACAATGAAAGATAAGGGAAGGTGACTCTGAGGCCTGTGGACGCCGAGCAGGTATACCTTGAAGTCTCATCATGACAGCTACAACCAAATACTAACGTCCAGGACGGACAAATGTACCTAGATCTGCACAAAAAAATGTGCAGAAGCATAGTATAAGTACACAACAACGATATTAGGTAAGTATCAATCCTAACCTTGGTAGAGTAGTGGCGTGACCAGGTCAAGACACCTACTAGGACATAATAATAAAATGAAAACATAATAACGTGCAGTAATAGAAGACGGAGGAATAAATGATATGAAACAAGTTAATAGCATAGACTACTGACAGAATTGTAAGCATAGAGTAACATAAAGGAAACAATTAAAGGGAACCAAAAAAGTCAAATGCGGACAAAACTGATAAGACCAGCCAGAATAAAAGCAACAAGAAGTGTTCCGCCAATAACTCTTTATACAACATGAGATAAACAACAAGAATTACAAATGAGGTACCGCCTCGTATACAACAAGAATCACAACCGCGGTACCGCCTCGTACACAACAAGAATCACAACTGAGGTACCGCCTCGTATTCAACTTCCACAATTTCAATTACAATCTTTCCTTATATCACGCCGCATATGCAAATAGCAATAATAACAATAGCACGGACAACTCACGTGCAATCACCCCGACAATCCTCTCAACAATCCCACATGTGCCAAGAACATAACAACACAATATATTAACTCGCACCACATGTGCCCATATACCACAATGTTTCCATAACAACAATTCCAATAACATAACCACACATAGCCCACGGCTCAACAACATCGAGTACAACAAGAACGACAATAACATGAGGGTGCGATAAGTAAATCAACACAAGAATTATGACAATACAATGAAACGGAAGAATAAGCTCAATAATGAAAGACATAACAAGTAATGACTTCAAGTAAGAGTAGTTCAACAATAAAAGAGATAACATGTAACAACGACTTCAAATAAGAATAAATCAACAATGGATGAGATAACATGTAACAACGACTTCAAATAAGAATAAATCAACAATGGACGAGATAACATATAACAACGACTTCAAATAAGAATAATCAACTATGGAAAAGATAACATGTAACAATGTCCTCAAATAAGAATAAATCAACTATGAAAGATATAACATGACAATAAAAGAGGAAATAACTCCAATTAAAGCATATATGAGTATATTTGGCAACAAAAGATAGAACATGAACCAACAACTTCAAATAAAGCATATAAGAGTAAATTTAACAATAGAAGATATAACATGATATGGCAACTTCAATTTAATGTATATAAGAAACCTAAGAATCTAAACCAGTCAAATTTTCACATATAAGTTTGTGTACACACTCGTCACCATGTGTACGCATCTTTCACGTAATTCAATTAGTGCAATCAAACCAATTCCTACGGGGTAGTTCCCTACACAAAGTTAGGCAAGATACTTACCTCAATTAGGCCAATTCAACACTCAAAAATAGCTTTTCTTTTAAAATTTTGCTCGGCTCAAATCTAGCCAAAAACGACTTAATAATATCAAACAATGCAAGAGAAACCAATTCCCATTAACAAAGCTATGATCTTTGTACAATTTCCCAAAAGTCAACAAAAGTCAACCTCAGGCCCACCCGGTCAAAACTCGAGTCCAAGGATAGATTCCGACTACCCATAATCCTACGAGTTCATATATATATTTTGTTTTCAAATTGGAGTCCAAATCGGCTCTTAAAACTCAAATTTTCATTTTTAAAAACTTTAATAAAAATCCCCAAATTTCCTCTTTGATTCTCATACATTTGATGTTCAATCTAGTATATAATCATGAAATATAGTTCGAAGTTGATTAGAATCACTTACTATCACGAACCCAGTTTCCTATCTTAGGATGTCGTGATGGCACCTAGTCTCTAAGACTAGGTAAGCCTAATATTAATAATAACTTAATAGAAATAATCAAACAGAAATACCAAAGCAAGACTAATAAACTCAAAAAACTCCCAAAATAAGATATCAACAACATCTCTCCCAAAATCGGTGGAACCGAGTCATAAGCTCTATAGAATAATCTAGAATGTCTACTATAACACAGTCTGAATGAGAAATATAACATAAATGGAAGATAAGGGAAGGTGACTCTGAGGTCTGCGGATGCCGAGCAGTATACCTTGAAGTCTCTGAATGACAACTACTACCAAACACTAACGTCCGGCACGGGAAGACGTACCTGGATCTGCACAAAACGATGTGGAGAAGCGTAGTATGGGTATACCACAATGGTACCGAGTAAGTATCAAGTCTAGCCTCGGTAGAGTAGTGACGAGGCCAGGTCAGGCACCTACTAGGACATAATAAACATAATGAAAATATAATAACGAGAAGTAATAGAAGGCGGAGGAATAAATAATATGAAACAAGTTAATAACATAGACTAATGACAGAATTGTAAGCATAGAGATAACATAAAGGAAGCAATTAAAGAGAACCAAAATAGTCATATGCGGGCAAAACTGATAAGACAAGGAAGAATAAAAGTAAAAAGAAGAGTTCCGCCAATAACTCTCTATACAACATGAGATAAACAACAAGAATCACAAACGATGTACCGCTTCGTATACAACAAGAATCACAACCAAGGTACCGCCTTGTATTCACCTTTCATAATTTCAATCACATTCTTTCCTTAAATCACCGCGGGAGCCTTACATATTGTTTTAAAAATCATTTTTCCCGAAATGGCTACCCGCGTTTTAGCCCACCTTATCACACCGCGTGGCTTCAAGTAGTTTCCCTACTAGCAACACGCATATCAACACCACCTTATCTCACCGCATGCGTATCAACCCCAAGCTTTATACCACTGCATGCGTATCAATATCACAACATAATCAAAACTCGCACCACAAGTGCCCATATGCCACAACTTGCCAAAAGAATCAACAATAACAATGTTCCCACAACAAATAGCTCATGGCTCAACCACAATCTGTACAAGAATCTCAACAATAACACAATAAATGTGAATAGCTCAATTAGAAAGATAAATCTCAATAATTAACAACTTCTCTTCAATGGGATAACGGCTTTCTCAACTTCAACACCAATAACTCAACAATAAGATATATCACGAAATAACAATTTCAATTACAAGTAATTCAAAAATTTTAAGATGAAACAAAACACAAGAAAGGCAATAACTTCAACTAAGCATATAAGAGCAATTAGCAAATAGGAGGTGAAACAAGTGTTAATGTCAATAAAGCATGTAAAGGTAGATTAGCACATGAAAGGGTGGATTTAAAATGAAGATATAACATGTTAAGACAATTCAATTAAAAGCATGAAAAGAGTCTAAATAGCCTAAACCGGACAATTACCAAATATAGCCCATATACCCACTCGTCACCTTGCATACACGGCTTTCATATAACACAATTAGCACAAACAAACCAATTCCTAAGGGGTAGTTCCTCCACACAAAGTTATGCAAGATACTTACCTCAACTAGGCCAACTCAACCCTCAGAAATAGCTTTTCCCCGAAAATTCGCCTCCTCACGGCTCAAATCTAACCAAAATTGTCTTAATATCATCAAACAATGCAAGGAAAAATAATTACAATAGATAAAGCTATGATCTTTACACTTTCCCAAAAAGACAACAAAAGTCAATTCGGGGCCCGCCCGATCAAAACCCGTGTCCAAAGGTAGATTCCAACTACCCATAGCTTCACGAGTCCATATATATGATTTGTTTCAATATCCGAGTCCAAATCGACTCTGAAAACTCGATTTCTCATTTTTTTCAAAAACTTGACAAAAGTTTCCAATCTTTCCTCTTTGATTCACATGATTTGATGTTAAATCTAAGATATACTGATGAAATATAGTGGGCAATTGATTAGAATCACTTATCCAATATTAGTAGATGAAAATCCCATCTCCTAATCGCCTCCTACCAAGTGAGAAATAAGGTGAAATCCCGGCTTCCCAGCCCTTATGACCAACTGCAGATGTCGCATTTGCGACACAGGGTTCGCAATTGTGAACCCTTACTCAAACCAATCAAAATCTGATTTCTAGTTCACTATTCTTATGATAAGAATTTATGTCTCATTCATGTGAAAGAAAGACCGTATAGACTCCGGAGGGGCTCCTTCAACCCAAGCGCTATATCAAGCCAATCATGGCATAAAATCAATGAAACTTGTTGCGGCGTATAGCCCGATCCCATAAATATCCTCACAATCAAGCCCTCGGCCTCACTCAGTCATCAACCTCTCCAGTCTTTCGGGCTCTCAATGTCATGAAATATCATCCCAAAATAATTATGTGATGTATCAATATGTAACAACAGAGACTGAGGTATAATATGAAATGAATGAACATGACTGAGTATGAAATTACAATGTAAGAAAATAACTCAACAGCAGTAACGACCTCAATGGGTCCCAACAGAGTAAGCATGTCGCCTAGGCATGGTTTCTAACATAAATCACACTCAATAGTTCTAGTACGTAGATTTATTGGTTACAGATATGACTAGGTAGCTACACAGTACCACAGAAATAACGGAATTACAACTTACACGGTGCACGCTCACACGCCCGTCACCTAGTATGTGCGTCACCTCAACACCAATCATACAACACGTAATGCGGGGTTTCATACCCTCGACACAAAGTTTAGAAGTGTTACTTACCTAGAACAAGCCAATTCTAATACCGAGCAAGCCAAGCGATGCTCCAAAAATGCCATCTACGCATAGCAACCTCCGAACGACTCAAAACTAGCCAAAAGCAACTCAAATACATCAATTAGTGCCCAAGGAAACAATTCCAAATGAAAAAGGTCGAATCTTTAATCAAAAGCCCAAAATCGGCCAAAACGTCCAACCCGGGCCCACACCTCGGAACCTGACAAAATTTATAAAATCCAACAACCCATTCAATTATGAGTCCAACCATAGTAGTTTCACTCAAATCCGACTCCAAATCGATGTTCAAAACTAAAAAAATCACATTATGTAACTTTAGGATAAAACCCCCAAATTTCTCTTTTGGAACCATCAATCAAATGCCGAAAACGCAGATAGATTCATGATATAAAATCAAAAATAGGTAGAGAAAACTTACCCCAGTCCACATGGTGAAAATTGCATCAAGAATCGCCTCAATCCGAGCTCCATAGCTCTAAAAATGCAAAAATGGTCGAAACCCCCGAAATAGAGTACTTTATAGTTCTGCCCAGGCATCCTCTTACGCGAACGCGGGAAGTCCATAACGTTCGCGATGAACAAAAATACACTGCCACCAAAAGCACTACGCGTTCGCGATGCACCCCATGCGAACGCGATGACCACTAATGCAAAGCTTCGCGAACGCGACTCACCTTTCGCGATCGCGTTGAAGAATTATCCAACTCCCAGCTGCCAAACCTCAACACTACGTGAACGCATAGCAATGGATGCGGACGAGAAGACAAAAATCTTCAACTCAGTGCGAACGCGACCGTACGAACGCGAAAAACAAATAGCACCATTGACCAAACACCTTTCGTGATCACGGCTACACCTTCGCGATCGCGAAGAACGCCAGAAGCAACATGTAACTGGAGAAAAACCAGCAATGCAAAGCCATTTGAAATGATCCGAACTACGTCCGAAATTCAACCGAGCCCCTCGGGACCCCGTCCGAACATACCAACAAGTTCCATAACACAATATGGACCTACTCGAGGGCTCAAAACGCACATAACAATATCAAAACGATGAATCACACCTGAAATCGAAATCTATGAACTTTGAACATTTCAACTTCAATAACTCGTGCCGAAACATAGCAAATCAACCCGGAATGAACCCAAATTTTGCACACAAGTCCCAAATGATAAAACGAAGCTATTCAAATTCCCGAAATCACAATCCAAATCCGAGAACAAAAAGTCCACTCCCGGTCAAACTTTCCAAAAATCCAACTTCCGCCATTTCAAGCCAAATTCCACTACGGACCTCCAAATCACAATCCGGACGCGCTCCTAAGTTCGAAATCACCCAACGGGCTTACTGGAATCATCAAAACTCCATTCCGGATTCAAATTCATAAGAAGTAAAACTTGGTCCACTCTCCCAATTTAAAGCTTCAGCAATGAAATCCACTCTTCCAATTCGATTCCGAATAACCTGAAAACCAAAACTGACGATTCACATAAGTCATAATATATCATACGGAGCTACTCGTGCCCATAAACTACCGAGCGAAGTGTAAATGGTCAAACTGACCAGTTGGGTCGTTACATTCTCCCCCACTTAAACATACGTTCGTCCTTGAATGTGTCCAGAGTTGTTCTCAAAGTCATCAAACCGCCGTGTAACCATACCGTGCACATACCCGGGGGTGATCTCACGTCACCCTATCCCATATAGGTCTGATAAAACAACATAACTGAGATTTCCTTAATTCAACTTAGCCCATAAGCCTTAGAATCCAATTTCCAACATCCGAAACTTTTTATAAGATCAGAATCTCGCATCAACACTCTGTATAAGTTTGAACAAGTTGTACCAAGCCATAACCACAACCCAAGATGTAATCACATGATATACCGCATAAGTCAAATACTCATAGCAATGATTTCTAATCACAGCAGCTGTCCAAAACGACTTTATTCCGGTAATAAACCTCATGTCAAACCAAACCTCGTCCTAAAACCTTCGTACACTGTCGATGATGAAAGAAACACGCGGAAACTCATAACCATTCATCAGACCAACAAATCAAGGAGCTCCCTCTACTTCAACAAGAACTATAGCCAATTCCTAAGCCGACTTCTGATATTATCCTTCCAAATATACCGCAATCAAATCCGAAAGCACCCATCCTAGATCTGACGACTTCATCTTATCAAATACCAACTACTCTACTGGCAAGCAACACCAATACTATCCAGATCCACAAATCGTGCAATCCATGCACCATGAAGTAACAATCCAAATGTACTCAATCACGAAAATGATTCAAACAAGAGAATCGTCCCGCAAGCTCAACGGGTACCACCAAAATGCAATGCTAAGAACCCATCACACACCGTAGAACCATAACACACGAATCTAACACAAAGGATCATATCTCAACATAACTCTGCCGCAATACGCGAGCCTATCCAAACATTGACCCATATGAGATACCTCGAGCCACCATGCTCAAAATTAATAACCACGCACAATTCGACATCAAGTACCGAAGGTGCATGACCATAACCACGGAGAAGCAAATGACACAATGTCACACAATCCCGAAAGAACATAACCAATGTGCAATCAATCATGCATCACCCAAGTACGCATCTCGCGTAAATTTCGCTATAAGACCCCAATAGAACTGCACCATGTGTGCATACAACCAACAAATCACAACCCCTCGTAGCATAGAAGAGTAACTCACAGAACGTATCAGAACACGAATAAGCTTAACACCAACCGAATGGCACATCCCTCAATAATGGCAGTACGGAGTCGACCAGTTTGACCCGGTGTAGAATACACATACCTATTGGGCTTACCAATGAACCCCAAAATAAACTCTGACCTCCCACAATAGATAAATAACCCTCCAAAGGTCCACAATAACTGAATCATAGCACTTACTATCATCTGGCTAGCTCTGGCCACAACTTCATAGCCCATAACCACGAAACAATCTGCTCCTGAAAACTCCCGATTTCCAAATCCATAGAACACACGAATCACCATTTCTGATTACATATCCACCTCCCGAATGTATAACACATCTCTCATACACGATCATCCCTCGAGGAATACTTCTAAAATTCTTCCGTGCCACCTACCAAAATTTGAATATCAGTAGTGGATCAACCAGGAGAGTGTCACAGTACCAGTGAAGTATCCATAATTCAAAACACATTGCCCCTTCTGAAATGTATACTCTCATCAAGCCATACCAAATAGTAATATCATTTACCTAGTCATCTAAAACCGTCCATGCTGCCTAATAATTTTACGACCTTCCTTTCAAAACTGAACTGTGATCTTGCTCAGGTAAATCTCAATCCCACACAACACATCGCATATACCATGCCATCATATGAAAAATACGAGAACTTCATAGTCCACTACGATTCATAAGCAACTACATACTCAATTAGCCAAGGACCTTCCATTTGTTTTCAGTGAGGAGAAAATCATTATACACCACATGCTCCTCACGCCAGTAAGAAATATACTCCTCGAACCGTGGTAGAAACCATTGAGAACTCTTCGAAGCCAATTTGCACATAATCAAGATATCATAACTAAATCTCTGTAACTCAACCCATCCACGCAGGTCGCCAAAACCCAAGAGCATTGCCACAAAACACATGTAGAGACTAGCCACATCATAAGTACCTAAATAACCGATTATATCCATTATTGTGCTGATCCAACCTATTACCAAGTTGTCCTAACTCTCCGAGTTCTTTCTGAATTACCTTTAAATTGATAGTTCTCCTCACCATAATACCACGATCCTCAACCAAAACTCACCACACGAGAGACCCTAGTATAAAACCACAATGCCCAATGGCCCATAAGCCGTTGACTTCCCTATTAAGCACCCTAAAGCACCACAAACAGGACACCTTCCTAAATGCTGAAATGTAGAATTCATAATGATATAGAAATGCCACAAGTCTCGACACCATCCAATGTAAATCTCAGTTTCTAGCCATATACAAATCCTGAAAATTCCCAATTGCTACATATAAATCTTGAATCCATTAGAACCATTATCGAGATTCATCTACTCTACTCCAATCTCAATTCAACCGACTAAATGGACCGAATGACTTGTTCCCCCTTAGCACACCAACACCCTAAGAAGTAACCCACACTCCTAAGCAATCGAGAAAATTCCTGCTCCATGCATACTACATCCTTCACAAATAACCACACGCTTATTTTATGATTCCCATATACCCATAGAGTGTATTACAACTTGTATCCAGAAATTCCTTTACACGAGTCATCCTCGATCTCAACATCTGCAAGTCATAACTGATTCACTAGTATACCTCAAACCGGAACCAATACAACACATAACCGTGCAATAAACTCATCGATACTAGACTTTCCCACTTAGCTCAAAGCCATAGAACAAAATAGTCGATAACATCACGATACCCATACTCTATTACTGCCAGAATCCCGCACTGAAGTTAAACTAAATCCTTCGTACGCTCATGTAACACAAACTATATAATACCGCAAATCGTCTGCAAATCTCGCATTCATCCTCGTAATAGTCAGGTCAACTGTTAAAACCGATCCAAACTCAAATCGCACAAATATACCCCACTGGTAGAAAACAAAGCCACCACACAAAGTTATAAAAACCACACATTCGTAGATTACCACACAGGTTATAACCCACCTGCTTAGCCTCAAACTGAAATCTCTTTATACCTTTTCACAGCCACAACTACTAAGCAATCACTTAATCTCCCTGAGTCTGATCTCCACAATAAGACATGAGAACCTATTTCAATCCAGCATTAAGCAACAGAAAGGATCCTTCAATGCACTCATACTCGAGATTATATGTCACATCAAAACGAAAATCAAGCACCCAATGTCCCTTCCTTTACATTTCAAGGAAACACTTCTCGTCACATACAAATCTTCTTAACACATCCCGCAGTCACATCATACTCATCACAAAGCCATTCTGCCGCTCGTTGAGCCACAAATTCAACTCGTAGGGACATTACCGGACATATGGGTCCAAATGTAAAAGTTACAACTGAAGCTACCGAGCTTAAGCTATGGTCTAACCATGGCCTCAAGTCTTCCAAACTGGCCCATCACCAACACAGAATACATATCTCGAACCTCATTCATAGAATCACAAGCTGACGATGCACAGCTGATATAGAGTGCTTATGTGCGCATGCGAATGCGCGAAAGGAATTCAAAGAGTTATGTCTCAAGGTGAATCAATTCCGCACGATAAAGAAAGAACGATTAGAAGAATATGTCCTAAATGCCATGTAGCCTCTCGAAGATAGGTATGGACATCATCATACCGATCTGCAAAATTTTACTAGACACTTGCTCATGACTTATAGAACCTATGAACCTAGAGCTCTGATACCAACTTGTCACGACCCGAAATCCACCTAGTCGCGATGGCACCTAACCCAACCCATCAGGTAAGCCAATTAACCACTAATCAATTCCAATGACAATTAATAAAGCAATTAAGTAAAGAAATATCTGAATCTTATACATTCCCCAAGGTTTGGTAGTACAAATCGTGAGCTTCTAAGAATAGAGTTTACAAAGATGGTATGAAATAAATACATTATCTATTCGAAAAGAACATAAATAGAATTTTATAGATCTAAGGCTACCATGAACAAGAGGCAGCTACAACCGAAACGCAGGTACATCTTCAATTACGGCTACCATCAATCACAGCAATGTCAGTAGTCAATATATGCACGCAACCGACCCCATGTACTCAATAAGTAACAAACCTAACCTTAGGTTAAAAGTAGTGACAAGCTAGAACAAAGGTAGGGTCCAATACCAATATCCCACAACAAATCATAACAGCATAGTATAAGTAATAAAAGGAGTATCTCAGAAATAACATGCTCAGCTCGTTTATAGTTCCAGAAAATAGGCATATTTTTCAAGTATCTCAGTGAAAACCCAAATGTTTTACCTAAATTGCAAAAAATATGAGTAAGTTTGAAAACTGTGATTTTCCCCAAAAATCCTTTCAACAATCAATAAGGTGTTTCATTTTTCCTTTCAGATAGCAAGTGTAAGATGTCTCTCTATGCCCATATGTCAAAATGTATGAGAAGTCATAAACAACATGATACTATACAGCATAAGGAAAAATGCATCTCTATGCCTGTATGTAAAATGTACATACCAAATGCGATGCAAATCAGTGATAAAGACCATATGCATACTCTCAGAGTATCAATTCACTCAGTCCTCTCATTCACTCAGTCCTCCCAATTACTCAGTCCTCATAGTCACTCAGTCCTCCCAATCAATCGGCACTTGGCACTCTCCCTCAGTAGGTATCTGCGCTAACTGGGGATGTGTACAGACTCCGAAGGGGCTCCTTCAGCCCAAGCACTATATTAAGCCAATCATGGCATAAAATCAATGAAACTTGTTGCGGCGTACAGCCCGATCCCATAAATATCCTCCCAATCAAGCCATCGGCCTCACTCAGTCATCAACCTCTCCAATCTCTCGGGCTCTCAATGTCATGAAATATCAGCCCAAAATAATGATGTGATGTATCAATATGTAACAACAGAGACTGAGGTATGATATGAAATGAATGAACATGACTGAGTATGAAATTGCAATGTAAGAAAATAACTTAACAGCAGTAACAACCTCAATGGGTCCCAACCGAGTAAGCATGTAGCCTAGGCATGGTTTCTAACATGAATCACAACTCAATAGCTCTAGTACATAGATTTCGTGGTTACAGATATGACTAGGTAGCTACACAGTACCACAGAAATAATGGAATTACAACTTACATGGTGCACACCCATACGCCCGTCACCTAGTATGTGCGTCACCTCAACACCAATCATATAACACGTAATTCGGGGTTTCATACCCTCAACACAAAGTTTAGAAGTGTTACTTACCTGGAATAAGCCAATTCCAATACCAAGCAAGCCAAGCGATGCTCCAAAAATGCCATCTATGCGTAGCGACCTCCGAAGGGCTCAAAACTAGCCAAAAGCAACTCAAATATATCAATTAAAGCCCGAGGAAACAATTCCAAATGAAAAAGGTCGAATCTTTAATCAAAAGTACAAAATCAGACAAAACGTCCAACCCGGGCCCGCACCTTGAAACCCGAAATAATTTACAAAATCTAACAACCCATTCAATTTCGAGTCCAACCATGCTAGTTTTACTCAAATCCGACTCCAAATCGATGTTCAAAACTCAAAAATTAACATTATGTAACATTAGGCTAAAACCACCCAAATTTCTCTATTGGAACCATCAATCAAATGCCGAAAACGCAGATAAATTCATGATATAAAATCAAAAATAGGTAGAGAACACTTACTCCAGTCCACATGGTGAAAATTGCCTCAAGAATCGCCTCAATCCGAGCTTCATAGCTCCAAAAATGCAAAAATGGCCGAAACCCCCAAAATATAGTACTTTATACTTCTGCCCAGGCATCCTCTCACGCGAACGCGGGAAGTTCATCGCGTTTGCGATGAACAAAAATGCACAGCCACCAAAAGCACTACGTGTTCGCGATACACCCCCACGCGAACGCGATGACCACTGATGCAAAGCTTCGCGAACGCACACTACTAGAAATTCGCCAAAAACCGACCAAGGTCGACCGACCAACTTTGGTCGGTCAAAAAACCAACCAAAAAACCGACCAAAGTTGGTCGGTTTTTCAAAATATTTTATTTTTTAATTTTTTTTTACGAGACCAACCAACTTTGGTCGGTTTTCTTTGGCTCAAAAATGCGGAAAACTATTTTTGAGTCCTGCGAAATTTATTTTTCAACAAACCGACCAACTTTGGTCGATTTTTTAATTAAAATAAATAAAAATTAATATTAAAAAAACCGACCAAAATTGGTCTATTAATTCGGCCGGTCATTTTAAAAAACCGACCAACTTTGGTCAGTAATTTTACTTTTTAATAAAACCGACCAACATTGGTTGGTTATTTTCGTGCGAAAATATAATTAAAGAGTATAAATCAAATAAAAGACAGTCTTAAAACAAAATGCACCAATGGTCTAATGGTAGAATAGTATCCTGCCACAGTACAGACCCCGGTTTGATTCCCAGATGTTGAATCTTTTGATTACATAATTAAAATACCGACCAACATTGGTCGGTTTTTTTTGCAATTTTTGTTTATTGAATTTAATTGACCGACCAACTTTGGTCGGTATGCCTTTCCGACCCCTAAAATATCGTCCACACGTAAATGGTCGCGTTTTGGTCGGTTATTGGCCATTACCGACCAACGTTGATCGGTTTTTACCGGATTTCTAGTAGTGGCAACTCACCTTTCACGATCGCGTTGAAGAATTATCCAACTCCCAGCTGCCAAACCTCAACACTACGCGAACGCCTAGCAATGGACGCGGACGCGATGCGACCTCAGAAGCACGAACGCGAAGAACAAATTGCACCATTGACCAAACACCTTTCGTGATCACGGCTACACCTTCGCGATCGCGAAGAACGCCAGAAGCAACATGTAACTGGAGAAAAACCAGCAATGCAAAGCCATTTGAAATGATCCGAACTACGTCCGAAATTCAACCGAGCCCCTCGGGACCCCGTCCGAACATACCAACAAGTTCCATAACACAATATGGACCTACTCGAGGGCTCAAAACGCACATAACAATATCAAAACGATGAATCACACCTGAAATCGAAATCTATGAACTTTGAACATTTCAACTTCAATAACTCGTGCCGAAACATAGCAAATCAACCCGGAATGAACCCAAATTTTGCACACAAGTCCCAAATGATAAAACGAAGCTATTCAAATTCCCGAAATCACAATCCAAATCCGAGAACAAAAAGTCCACTCCCGGTCAAACTTTCCAAAAATCCAACTTCCGCCATTTCAAGCCAAATTCCACTACGGACCTCCAAATCACAATCCGGACGCGCTCCTAAGTTCGAAATCACCCAACGGGCTTACTGGAATCATCAAAACTCCATTCCGGATTCAAATTCATAAGAAGTAAAACTTGGTCCACTCTCCCAATTTAAAGCTTCAACAATGAAATCCACTCTTCCAATTCGATTATAAATAACCTGAAAATCAAAACTGACGATTCACATAAGTCATAATACATCATACGGAGCTACTCATGCCCGTAAACTACCGAGAGAAGTGCAAATGCTCAAAACGACCGGTTGGGTCGTTACATACTCCCCCACTTAAACATACGTTCGTCCTCGAACGTGTTCAGAGTTGTTCTCAAAGTCATCAAACTGTCGTGTAACCTTACCATACACATAACCGGGGTGATCTCACGTCACCCTATCCCATATAGGTCTGATAACACAACATAACTGAGATTTCCTTAATTCAACTTAGCCCATAAGCCTTAGAATCCAATTTCCAACATCTGAAACTTTCTATAAGATCAGAATCTTGCATCAGCACTCTATATAAGTCTGAACAAGCTATATCAAACCATAATCATAACCTAAGATGTAATCACATGATATACCGTATAACTCAAATACTCATAGCAATGATTTCTAATTACAGCAGTTGTCCAAAATAACCCAATTCCGGTAATAAACCTCATGGCAAACCAAAAATCGTCCTAAAACCTTCGTACACTGCCGATGATGAAAGAAACACGCGGAAACTCATAACCATTCATCAGACCAACAAGTCATGGAGCTCCCTCTACTTCAACAAGAACTATAGCCAATTCCTAAGCCTACTTCTGATATTATCCTTTCAAATATACCGCAATCAAATCCGATAGCACCCATCCTAGATCTGACGACTTCATCTTATCAAATACCAACTACTCTACTGACACGCAACACGAATACTACCCAGAGCCACACACCATGTAATCCATGCACCAACAAGCAACAATCCAAATATACTCAATCACGAAAATGACTCAAACAAGAGAATCATCCCGCAAGCTCAACGGGTACCACCACAACGTAATGCTAAGAACCCATCACACACCGTAGAACCATAACACACGAATCTAACACAAAGGATCATATCTCAACATAACTCTGCCGCAATGCGCGAACCCATCCAAACACTGGCCCATTTGAGATACCTCGAGCCACCATGCTCAAAATTAATAACCACGCACAATTCGACATCAAGTACCAAAGGTGCATGACCATAACCATGGAGAAGCAAATGACACAATGTCACACAAACCCAAAAGAACATAACCAATGTTCAATCAATCATGCATCACCCAAATACCCATCTCGCGCAAATTTCGCTATAAAACCCCAATAGAACTGCACCATGTGTGCATACAACCAACGAATCACAACCCCGCATAGCATAGAAGAGTAACTCACAGAACGTATCAGAACACGAATAAGATTAACACCAACCGAATGGCACATCAAAAAGAAATATCTGAATCGGATACATTTCCCAAGGACTGGTAGTACAAATCGTGAACTTCTAAGAATAGAGTTTACAAAGCTGGTATGAAATAAATACATTATCTATTTGAAAAGTACATAAACAGAGTTTTATAGTTCTAAGGCTACACTGAACAAGAGGCAGCTACGACCGGAATGCATGTACATCTTTAATTCCGGCTCCCGTCGATCACAGCAACGTCAGCAGCCAATATCTACATGCAACTGACCCCATGTACTCAATAAGTATCTAACCTAACCTTAGGTTGAAAGTAGTGACGAGCTAGAATAAAGGTCGGGTCCAATACCAATATCCCACAATAATTCACAACATCATAGTATAAGTAATAAAAGGAGTATATCAGAAATAACATGCTCAACTCGTTTATAGTTCCAGAAAATAAGCATGTTTTTCAAGTATCTTAGTGAAAAACCAAATCTTTTACCGAAATTGTCAAAAATATGAGTAAGTTTGAAAACTGTGATTTTTCCCAAAAATCCTTTCAACAATCAATAAGGTGTTTCATTTTTCCTTTCATATAGCAAGTGTAATATGTCTCTCTATGCCCATATGTCAAAATGTATGAGAAGTCATAAATGACGTGATACTATACGGCATGAGAAAAAATGCATCTTTATGCATGTATGTCAAATGTGCATACCAAATGCGATGCAAATCAGTGATAAAGACCATATGCATACTCTCAGAGTATCAATTCACTCAGTCCTCCCAGTCACTCAGTCATCCCTATCACTCAGTCCACACAGTTACTCAGTCCTCCCAATCACTCGGCACTCGCACTCAGTAGGTACCTGCGCTCACTGGGGATGTGTACAGACTCCAGGGGGCTCCTTCAGCCCAAGCGCTATATCAAGCCAATAATGGCATAAAATCAATGAAACTTGCTGCGGCGTGCAGCCCGATCCCATAAATATCCTCACAATCAGGCCCTCGGCCTCACTCAGTCATCAACCTCTCCAATCGCTCGGGCTCTCAATGTCATGAAATATCAGCCCAAAATAATGATGTGATGTATCAATATGTAACAACAGAGACTGAGGTATGATATGAAATGAATGAATATGGCTGAGTATGAAATTGCAATATAAGCAAATAACTCAACAGCAGTATCGACCTCAATGGGTCCCAACAGAGTAAGCATGTAGCCTAGGCATGGTTTCTAACATGAATCACAACTCAATAGCTCTAGTACGTAGATTTCGTGGTTACAGATATGACCAGGTAGCTACACAGTACCACAGAAATAACGAAATTACAAATTACACGGTGCACGCCCACATGCATGTCACCTAGTATGTACGTCACCTCAACACTAATTATATAACATGTAATTCGGGGTTTCATACCCCCATCACAAAGTTTAGAAGTGTTACTTACCTCGAACAAGCCAAGTCCAATACCGAGCAAGTCAAGCGATGCTCCAAAAATGCCATCTACCACGTAGCGATCTCCGAACGGCTCAAAACTAGCCAAAAGCAACTCAAATACATCAATTAAAGCCCAAGGAAACAATTTCAAATGAAAAAGGTTGAATCTTTAATCAAAATCCCAAATTCGGCCAAAACATCCAACACGGGCCCGCACTTCGGTACCCGACAAAATTTACCAAATCCAATAATCCATTCAATTACGAGTCCAACCATACTAGTTTCACTCAAATCCGAATCCAAATCGATGTTCAAAACTCAAAAATTCACATTATGTAACTTTAGGCTAAAACCCCCAAATTTCTCTTTTGGAACCATCAATCAAATGCCGAAAATGTAGATTGATTCATGATATAAAATCGAAAATAGGTACAGAACACTTACCCCAGCCCACATGGTGAAAATTGCCTCAAGAATCGCCTCAATCCGAGCTCCATAGCTCCAAGAATACAAAAATGGCTGAAACCCCCGAAATAGAGTACTTTATACTTCTGCCCAGGCATCCTCTTACGCGAACGCGGGAAGTCCATCGCGAGTCTATCGCGTTCGCGATGAATAAAAATAAACTGCCACCAAAAGCACTATACGTTTATGATACACCCCTCGAAAACACGATGACCACTGATGCAAAGCTTCGCGAATGCGACTCACCTTTCGCGATCGCGTTGAAGAATGTTCCAACTCCCAGCAGCCAAACCTCAACACTACGCGAACGCATAGCAATGGACGCGGACGCGAAGACAAAAATCTTCAACCCAGTGCGAACGCGACCTCAAAAGCGCGAACGCGAAGAACAAATAGCTCCACTGACCAAACACCTTTCGCGATTGCGGCTACACCTTCGCGATCGCGAAGAACGCCAGAAGCAATAGGTAACAGCAAAAAAACCAACAATGCAAAGCCATTTGAAATGATCTAAACTACATCTGAAATTCAACTGAGCCCCTCGGTACCCCGTCCGAACATACCAACAAGTTCCATAACACAATACGAACCTACTCGAGGCCTCAAAACACACATAACAACATCAAAATGACGAATCACACCTCAAATCGAAATCTATGAACTTTGAACTTTTCAACTTCAATAACTTGTGCCGAAACATAGCAAATCAACTCGGAATGAACCCAAATTTTGCACACAAGTCCCAAATGACAAAATGAAGCTATTCCAATTCCCGGAATCACAATCCGAATCGGATATCAAAAAGTCCACTCCCGGTCAAACTTTTCAAAAATTCAACTTCCGTCATTTCAAGCCAAATTCCACTACGGACCTCCAAATTACAATCCGGACGCACTCCTAAGTCCAAAATCACCCAACGGACTTACCGAAACCATCAAAACTTTGTTCTGGACTCAAATTCACAAAAAGTCAAACTTGGTCCACTCTCGCAATTTAAAGCTTTAACAATGAAATCCATTCTTCCAATTCAATTCCGAATAACCTGAAAACCAAAACCGACGATTCACATAAGTCACAATACATCATACGGAGCTACTCATGCCCGTAAACTACCGAGCGAAGTGTAAATGCTCAAAACGACCGGTTGCGTCGTTACAAAAGTCAACCTACAGTTAAACTTATCAAAATTCTAAGCCTTTAAATTGCCAACCTTCGGTAAAACATGCCAAATCAACCTAGGGACTTCTGAATTCAATTTCGGGCATACGCCTAAGTCCAAAAATATGATACGAACCTACCAGTAATCAAAATACCATTCCGGGGTTGTTTTCACAAAAATCAAACCTTGATCAATATTTCCAACTTAAGCTTCTTAAAAGAGAATCACTCATCAAAATAAATCCCGAAACATCCGAAAATCGAGTCCTACCATGCACGAAAGTCATATTATACAATATGAAGCCACTCAAGACCTCTAACCACATAACGGAACGCTAAAGCTCAAAACGACTGGTCAGGTCATTACATTCACCATTTATTAAACAAATGTTAGTCCTTAAACGTGCCAAGAGTCTTTCTCAAGCCATCATATTACTGCATAAACTCATCATACACATACCCACGGGTGATCCTACATCACCCAAATCCACATAAGCCCGCCAACATCATCTCAACCGAAGATTATTCCTTCCACTCATATCGATAAGCCTTAGAACCAAATTTCAACACCCATTAAGGGCCCTATTATCACACAAACACACTATAAAATCCTCAACTAGCTGCAACAACTCATGCATACATCCACAAGGTATGACCATACGACAAAACACATCACCCATATGGAACCCAGGTACCTTAGAATAACGGTCATAGACATGTATTTGTAATTAGGTATAGTGATGACTAAATTTAGCACATCAATAGTTTCACAAAGAGTCTATCATATTTAATCAAGTTGTAATAGGCTGAGTCATGGTTTCTAGCAATGAAATTTGTGTCCATACTATTATAGAAGTCAAGTAAGACAATAGGTAAGAAACTCACGTAGTCTAATAAGGCACAAAGAATCATACATTCTACCACAAGCATGGATAACATTGTACATGCATATACGATCGTCACCTCACATATATATCACCCCCGAATGTAGCAAACAATATCATTTTATTAGGATAAATTCTCTCAATAAAGTTAGGCAAGTCACTTACCTCTTTTTGGAAACAAGTCAACAATAAACCACTGTTTTCCCTTTTAGAACAGGCCTCTGAACCAATCAAATCTAGCCAAATATCGTCCAAACAATTCAAAACAAGCTTAAAAAACTACCCACGAATAAAAAAAGATTTGATTTTGATCATAATTGAAAAAGTCAACAAAAAGTCAACCCAGACCCATGTGGCCAAAATCCGATACTCAGACCAAATGCCGATTACCCATTCACCCCCGAGCCAGGATATGTGATTTGTTTCGAAATTCAACCTCAAATTGAGGTCTAAATCTCAATTTTATAAAATTCCTAAATTCTACCCAAAATCCACAATTTCTACTTTGAAATTCATAGATTTGATGATACAATTCATGAAAAAGTAATTAAAATTGATTGAAAACAAGATAAAGTATGAATTTGGGAAGAAAATGCTCTTCAACAATCGCCTCTATAGGGTTTAGGGTTGAAAAATGGTGTAAAATGAGCTAAGTCCTGAAATTTCCCACATTTTACCCAGCTGCAGATGTTGAAATTGCGAACTCTTTTTCGCAATTGCGATGTTCGCAAAAGCGAACAACAGGTCACAATTGCGGACCAGTCTCTGAGCCTTTAGCTATCACAAAAGCGATAAGATTATCGCAAATGTGAACCCTGTGCAGCCGCAAATGCAAAGCTGCCCAAAATGCCCATTGTGTCACAAATGCAACAAGCTCTTCGCAAATGCGGAGACCCCCTATCCGCAAATGCAATACAAACTTCGCAAATGTGAAGCGTCCAGCCTAGCCCCCACATCGCAAATGTGAGCTTAGCATCACAAATGCGAAGCTTGCATTTGCGAACAGGTCTTCGCAAATGCGAGACCTGCAGGTCAGTTGCACCATCAATTCTTCTAAGCCAAAAACCAGTCCGTTAAGTATCCAAACCTCACCCGAGACCCTCGGTCGCTATCTCAAATCATCAAAATAACATCGAATGTCAAGAATTGAGCACCAAAACTCAAGCTTTTTCAACTCTGAAACTCAATTTTCTAATTTTTCACATAATGCGCCGAAATGCACTCGGGTCACCAGGGACCCCAATCAAACATACGTACAAATTCAAAATTATCATACGAACCTACCGGAATCGTCAAAATATTGATCCGATGTCGTTTACTAAAAATATTGATTGTGGTCAACTCTAGTCATTCTTAAAGTCAAAAAATCACATTTTCTTTAAAAATCCGCATTTAAGTTTTTTGAAAATCAACATGGACCTCGCATGCAAGTCATAAATCATCAAATAGAACTATGAAAAGTCTCGGATATAGAAAGGAAAGCTATTACTCAAAATGACCGGTCGGGTAGTTACAAAGGTTATTTGTAGTATTGGAAGTTTAAATACAAGTTTAGATACAGATTTCTTGGATACATGTTTATTGGAAGTTAAGCTACGTACAACCATTTTTTTAAATACAGGTTTCTTGGATAAACTGTTTTTATCAGAGGTCTGAAGCCTAAAATCTTTCACAACTTCTTCATCCTACTCTAAGATCTATAGCAAAGTGATTTGCATTCGGTTCAATATATGTAAGTTGTAACTTTACTCACTGCAACAAATGCCGACAACTTAGTTATACCTCTTTTGCTAATATCATTGCAGTCAGCCAGAAGCAGATAAACACTACCTTTCTCTGACCAAATTTCACATCAACAACAAGACTAAAGGTCGTCCCTTATGAATTCTGCTTTTTCTTTCGAACAAGCCTCCAAACCAATGGAATTTAGCCAACAAATATTCAAACAATTCAAAATAAGCTTTAGAAACTACCCACAAATAAAAATGGTTCCATCTTGACCATTATTGAAAAATTCAACAAAAGTCATCCTCGGACTCAGGTGGTCGAAATCCGAGATTCTGACCAAATCCCGATTACCCATTCATCCCCGATCCCGAATATGTAATTTGTTTCGAAATTTGACATCAATTCGAGGTCTATATCTCAATTTTATAAAATTCCTAAATTCTACCCAAAATCCCCAATTTCTACTTTGAAATCCATAGATTTGAAGATTACATTCATGAAAAGTAATTGAAATTGATTGAAAACTAGTTAAAGTTGCTTACCAATGAATTTGCAAAGAAAATCCTCTTCAAAAAGAGCCTATTTGGAGTTTAGGGTAAACAAATGGTGTAAAATGAGCTAAGTCCCAAAATTTCCCACATTTACCTAGTTGGAGGTATTGCATTTGTAATTCCGACGTCCGCAAATGCGAACCACTGATCGCAATTGCGATCAGTACCTGAGCCTAAGAAATATCGCAAATGCGAAAATAACTTGGCATTTGCGAAGGTCTCTTCCCTTGCAAATGCAAACTAAGAGCGAAGCTTTAGCTCTCCAAAGCTGCCCAGTGTCGCAAATGCGACACACCAGTCACAATTGCGATGACCTAGCCCTTTGCCAATGCAGCTCCAACTTTGCAAATGGAAGTGCCCCAATCCCAGCCCCCTTCTCAAATTTGATATATTGACCGCAAAAGCTATGCTCGAAAATATGAGCTGGACCTTGCAAATTCGAGATCTGCAAGCTCCCACCAACAACAACTGATACTCAAATATTCTAAAACATTCCGAAACTCACCCGCAACTCACCTGAGCCCCTCGGACTGCAATACAAATATTCACACAAGTGTATTAACGTCATGCAAACTCGCTCTCTAACTTAAATCATCAAAATAACATCATATATCAAGAATCTATCATCAAAACTCAAAATTTTCAACTTGAAACTCAACTTTTGCTAGTTTTCACAAAATGATCTGAAATTCTCTCGGGTCACCCCGGGACCCCAACGAAACATGCGTACAAGTCCAAAAATATTATACGACCTACCGAAATTGTCAAAATACCATTCTTATGTCGTTTACTAAAAATGTTGACCGTGGTCAACTCAAGACTCATTTTAAGTCAAAAATCACATTTTCTTTAAAATTTCACACATACTTTCCGAAAAACGACACGGATCATGCACACAAGTCATAAATCATCAAATAAAACTATGAGAGGTCTCAGAACACAAAAAAAGTTACTAGTACTCAAAACGACATATCGGGTCGTCATATCACTTGTCTCGAAAATGAACTTCTCTTTACTTGAATCTCTAAAACCCACTCAAACAATATCTGTTAGCCTCAATCTATCTAGGAGAACTATTCCCTTAATTTTAGGAAGTTTCGAAGTCAAAGTAAACTTTTAGTCAAATCCAAGACCGATCACGGATGAACTATGCAAATCTCAAATTTAAGTTCAAAAATTTGTTACCCATAAGTTAAGAAATTTAAATATATAGTTGAAATAGAATTTTAATATCAAACACTAGTCCAAATCCTCAATTTATCATTTTTAGTTATGTTTAAAATACCCAATTTTTAGCCTCATAGAACTCATGATTTAACTATTCAAATTGCGTAATAGTCACATGTAACATTGGGTCAAGTATAAGGAACTCATGCCTTAAATCTCAGGTCAAAACTCCATCATTTCAGATCTCATGCACAAGCTCAATATTTTCAAAGCTAGTGTAAATAGATGTTGAAATCGAACTTCAGCTATTTATACAACTACATGTCCTTCTATGCGATCGAGACCCTAGGTCATGCAATTGCGATGTAGTTGTAGCCTACTCTATGCGGTTGCGATCGAAGCCTCACCTTCGTGATGCATGTGGGGCTAACACCTTGCATTCGCTTCTCTAGCTCCATGTTTGCGATGAACAAATGCCCTGACTCTATCTGGCACCCTTAACCTTAAGCGCTCATGACCCTCTTCATCATAATCGCGATGAGCATTTCTCCCTATGCTTCGTGGTCATGTCTAGTGCTGCTCGATTTGCGATGAATGCACCAGTACTACAATATCTACAATTCCAAACATGCAACTTATGGTTCCAAAACAGTCCTAAGGCCCTCGGGTACCAAATCGAACGAACACACAAATTCAAACATATAATATGACCCTGTACGGAGTCTTAAATCATGCAACAGTACATAGATATTCAAAAGGAGGCATTGAGTCATTACATCAACCGAACAAGTTGATTCACAGTAGTTTAAATTTTGTGAATTGTTATAATGGGTAAAATTCAGTTACTTTCATGTGACATAAAAAAATTAATTTTAATGTGATAATGATAAAGTTCAATTACAATAATGAGAGATAAATAATTTTGGGATTTTATCGTTATAGCGGGTAAAGTTTAATAACCAAACATAAAATTAATCTGTCAGTTGTGATACCGAACCAGTGATAAACTTGATGACATTTTAAACTTAAAAATTTTCAATAGTTAGCTACGAAGGATTGAATGCACTAGTAAATTATTTGTAAGAACTCTTTAATTTTTATCAATATACTAAAGTTTTCAATTCTTTTTTCCTTTTCTTGGTTAATTATCGAATATTTATATACTATTAGGGAGGTTTATGGTATTTTGAAAAACTTCTAGTAAGTGGACAATCACCTTGTAAATGACCTCCTTTTCCAACATTTTCAATTTCTAAGTTAGAAATAGCGAAGTACCTACCATTTCTTTTCTCTGTGATCAATTGATCACAACACTATCCGAAATAAGTAAAAAGGATTCATTTAATTATATACAACATCACACACACACACACACACACACACACACATATATATATATATATATATATATATATATATATATATATATATATATATATATATATATATATATATATATATATATATATATATATATTCACACATTAAGGACGACTTTGTCCTAATTGAATAGGTCTATATTTATTTTTATATAGTATGGGGAAAGGCCAACTGCATAGCAATGATATAATAATGATTGTGTGATGCTAAAATTTGAACTATGGCATCTTGCTCACTACTCTGCACGAGTAATTGGTCCAGTAAGTAATATTAATGGTCATCTAATCAATTATTAAGGTGACATTGGACATTACTTTTCAAACTAGAGGAAAAAGCAAGAAAAGTCAAATTTAGTCAAAAGCATTATTCAATTACCAATATTTTTTAGTAACTGCACAAGGAATAAATGAAAAATGTCAAACAAATTCCAAAAAACAAAAGATAAAATATAACTATTTGGATATAAATATAGTATTTGATTCATACATCTATCTGGTTGATAATTTTATTTTCAATTTTATAGAATCTTAAAATAAATTACATGTGTCTGTTTATTATTTTTATAATTTGATTGAATCTCCTATGCTTCATGCTAATAATTGATGTAACTACTTACTAAAAAATCAACACTACTAACTTCAAAATCATGTCCTATCTCTATTATAAAAGGAGAAGCTATTAAACACTTATAAGCACTTCTATAGAGAAAAAAGTACTTACAAGCAAAATATATCATTGTTTAAGATGGCAAAATCAACTAATTCTATGGGCTACATCATTATTGTCTTTTTTGTTCTTTTTTCTCCATTAACTCTAGCAACACTATCATATGCACCAGAAGCAACATCACCGATAATGTCATTAAAGCTGTCTACCGCAAGTCGTAGCACTCGTGTGTCTGTTTCAGGTAACTTAGTTTTAAGGATTTTTTTACTTTTTTTCTTTTTTGATTATTATTGTCCTCATATTAATAGAAAATATATTTTCAACTCAAAATGTGCATATATAACTAAATGTATACATGATGTATTGATGTTGAATATATTTAACTATTCAAAATCACATTCACATTTCAGAATGTTTAAATTTGATATTTGGATGTCAGAATGTCCTGATAGTTTTTTAAAAAACAAATACGCTAAATGATTGAAAGTCTTCTAAGTATAATTATTTTATAATCAAAATTTTGGTTTCTAAATACATACTCTCTCGTTGATTTGGATCGGCTCATCATGTTTTCTTCTATTATATGAGGAGTCTTTATGATAAAAATTTTAATTTTTTGATATATTTGTTTGGACAATTTCAGGTTGCTTTGGATTATGTAAAAAATTCAAATGTTGCAATTGCCAGGCCGAGTTTCCCTATTTATGCATCTCATGTTGTTGAGAATGAAAATAAAATAAATCATGTTTTTGTTACCATGATGTGGTTAACAACTAATATATGATGAGTGGCCAATAAAATTATTATATGTATTTGAAGCGTTCATTTAATAAAAGCAATTGCAATGAATGATTATCATATTTATGCTAAAAGAGCTATGTTTGTACGTTTTCTTTTTCGTTTTTGCTCTTACTTTCACGAGAACAAAAAATTAAAAAGACAACAAAAAATTTCAAAAAAAATAGATAGATAGAATGACATAACATTTCGGGGGAAATAACATAACAAAGAGAGATTTCCGCTACAAATAACGAAAATAAAGAAATCACAATAGAACAAAATAAAGAAAGACAGAAAAGAACTAACTGAAATAATTTGTTGCAACATATTGTTCTCTTCAATTAAAATAAAAATATTCTATTAAATAGATGGGTATGTTTAACTCTTTTCCCTATATTTTTTTTAAATTTCGTATAAGGGGCCTCTCATATGTCCATCAACAACTCAAATAGAACAACTCTCTTGAGTAGAAAATTTTCTATACTCCATTTCATATAGGAACGCTATCATACGTTTATCACTAATTCAATAAGAATTTCTCTTATGGTTCACAAATTTGATCAATGACTGACATAGCTTGCCAAAAATAACATCAGCCAAACCAAATAAGAAGAATATCTAAGATAATTGCTGCATATGCACCTATGCTTCAATGAAATTCTTCACATTCTTGATCCACATCAAGTATTCTCTGCTGTCCTTTTTGATCATGTACTCGTGCAAGAAGTTTGTTGTGCTGGGCTTGATTCCCCTGATCTCCAAATACTTGTGAAATGCTTTCTGGAGGTTCTCATCCAAATCCCTGATGAAAAACAGTTTAAGTGTTTCAATTAGTACCAAAGGCCTAGGCGAAAAGAAAATTCATGTCTAGCCCAAATATAGATGAAGGAAAGTTGAATAAAATTTTGTGCTCGTTTACAGCACCAATACTTACGAGAATTCAGGTCCTTCATAAGCAATCTGTTCATCAGCTGCATCAGGGTCTTTAATAGCTAGATGGTCAATTACAACCTCATCAGGATACGCTGTGCAACCAAACTCCAAACATGGACCATTCCTCTTAGACACTCTAACAACAAGGGGAAGTTGAGATTGAGCGGGCCTTTCAGCATCATCATTGTCATTGCCATCCTCATCGTCGTCACCAGTAACAAGATCAGGCATATGAACTTCAACATTTATACTTTCACCGTGATACTCTTTAGTCAAGGATATAGTCTGCTGTCCGGGATGGTCTTCAAGCTTAAAGGGGAAACCCTCAGGCACCTCATCAGCCTAAAAATATCAAGCAAGATGATCATAATTCCCAAGTAGACTCAAACAGGAAACAGAATATAATCTAATGCTGGAACTTGAGACAGAGAACATTCCAAGATCAAATATAGCATCCAAAGCAGATCTAGAATTGTCACTACTGCAAATACAAATCGTTTGCCTTCTAGTGAAGGAAAATAAGATGAAATGATCCGAGATTTCACAGTGTCCCTCAAATTACAACAGCAGTTAACCTGAGATTTTAATCAAGCTTCTGAAATCGTTCTATCACACAATCCTTAGATGAAACTGAATATCAGGCGAAGAAACTTACAGTTCATGCTTTACGCCGTTGTCATTACGAACAAAACAAGGTACCATAAAACAAGTCAAGATTTTACCTTTATTATTAAGTTCCCCTTTCTCCTCAAACCCTACAGGACAGCCCAAAGCAAAAACTAAAGAACTAGGGGGGAAATATTACAAGATTCATGAAAGAGGTAGCAGCCTATCACAAACTAAATAGGGTAGTAGCAATAAACAGGAAGACTAATCTAAAAACTCACAATCTTAACATCTTCTCAGCCTAACAGTAAGTCGTTGGGTACTCACACTTTTGAGCATAGCAACCCTGCAATTAACTCATCTATATATACTGCAAAGAATGGAACATGAGAGACAGACTATGGAATCTGAAAATTATAATTTCGTCCATTATTTCTAGACTCCCTGCGTTCTTTCTCTCTTCTGTTTTTACTCTCTAAACTCTATTCCTTCTCCTTCTTAAATCTCTTCCTCTCTTTTTAGTTCTTCTTCTATTCCTCAGTTCCTCCTTAAACTGATCAGTTGCAGAGTTTGACTGTAATTACCATTTGAATGAGGTTATTAGTAGTAATGAAAGTTGCTGTTGGTTGACGAACGAATCAAAATTACAGTTAAGTTGGTCGCATTTCTGTTGTTATTTCCTTAAAAAGTAGGATCATAACGTAGTAATTCACAGAAACAGTAAACTAGAACTCAAAAAGCTTTGACGTCTTCTCACCCGCAGTAAATTAATAATTTTTAGGGTGGAAATTGATAAATGGGGGAAGTGAAAAAAAAAAATGAGGGAGAATGAAACCTTGTTTTGTTCATCGGACTCCTCGGCAAATTGGATTTCAGACTGAATCACTTTGAGGAGCGACTCATCAGAGCTTGATCGCTGGGTAGAATAGTGATGCAGAGTAGATGGAACTGAGCTTGGGAACAAGTTCCGATGCACGGCACGGCGGTTCATGACGGCGGAGAAGAGAGCAGAGTGGTGGTAACTCTGACTTCTTCGTATGGATCGAGCTGCAAGGGGTACAACCAGCGAAGCTGTCCTTCTGATAACGTTAGAGAGCGCCATTTCTGTAAGGGTTTTGGTAGAGAGATTTAGCGTTTTAGGGTTTTTTCTTTTTTATGAGGGTTTAAGACATTTTTCCAAGAGTCAAGAGAGCGAGGCGGTTCTTTTCGGTAAAATTGCTCAACTGGAAAGACAAGATTCACTCTTTACAGTTACTTATTAACTTTTTTTTGGGATTTCCCTAGACGAAAGAAAATATGGTTGTTTCAAAATAATTACAGGCAGTAATTTAAAACATCCTGGGTGTAGGATTTTGTTTTGTGACGCTTACTTTGCAAGTGTCTGATCGTGCGATCTAATCACACGTTCAGGTTCGCCCAGCGATTCCTGCACAAATTATGGGTTAAATTTTTTAATTAGCACTATTGACAGTCAAATTGTTTTAACGCATGACTGATACAAAGTTCTCTTTATCAATATGAAAATGAAAGATCGAGATTAACTCAAATAATGAGCCATGATATTTTATATTTTATAATTGAGAACATCTTGAGGGTAAATACTATTTAAATATTTTTTCTGAAAATTTATAGCCGATATTTATATTCACTTACTATTGGGTCTTCATGTTTAGTCTCTCAAAAGTATATAAAATGCGGTTAATTTTACCGTGGCTCAAGCTATTATTGCGAAAATTGACGAATTTACTAATTGAAAGTGATTTTATATTTATTCATGAAGGGGTAATTTTAAATTATAGCACTGATAATATTTATTGATTATTTAAGTTTAGGAAGGCAGAATATTTAGTTTGACAGTATTTTTTTTTTATTTTAGTTATTCGAAGGTTAAGATGTTATAGCTAATTTTTATCTCTTGATAACTTTAATATTACTACATTATTTATACGTTTATAAGCATGCAAGATTTTCTTTTTCTATGATCTTCTTTAATCCTTTTCAATTTCTTGAATTTAATTTAATGTATTTTTCATATTTTTGTGTTATTATGATATTTGCACAAGATTCCAGAAATAGACAAAAAAGAAATTGCAAAAATTATAACTCCGTATGCGAGTTCCCGTTAAATGTTTTCTTTTCATAGTTTCGATTAAATAACAATCCAATGTTTATTGTATAGTTGATCGAATAATGGACTAAAACTACTCGAGGGTATATTTAAGGGATTATTTTAGACCTAACTCAAAGATAAAGGACCATTTTTATAATATTCTCCGAGTCCTTATCATTATGGTAATTTTTTACTTTTTTTTTATCAGGTCTTTTGTTCGTCCTGTTTATCTCCGAGTCCTGTTTATGGGAATTTGTCTTGTTATAATCGTACTTTCCTAATTTTCTCCGTTTGTTAAAGTAGTTTATGTTCAACTTTTAGAAGAGATTGGGTTTCCAGTAGACGATAAGGGAGCTTTGGTATGATTTAAAGAAATGATTTCCCTATAAGTGGGTTCGTTGAAACTTTGATTAGCTTCACCAGACATCACATCTCACATCATTCTTGCTTTTCCAAATAACCTCCTCTTTTCCTATTCATTAACCAACTTAAAAATATATATTTCCTTTTCAATATGGGGTAAATTATTGTTTGATTACTCTGTTTTTGTTAGAAAATTGATTAGGTATAAAGATGGGAAAAGTCATTCTACAAGTGGAGATTGAGAAGAACAATCCCTCCTATCTTGACTTTACTATTGTCAGCATTCCAGTTTTCCTAATCAAACGCTAATAGAAAATTCAAACACCAATTTCATCTCTCTTTTTCCAAAAGAAAAATTGTTTTCTCTCTCTCTCTCTATCTATCTTGTTGTCAAATCTGCAGGAACAGCATCTTATGGGAATGTTTTTAAACATTCCCCATCTTCTCTCTGTAAAAATTCAGTGTTAGATTCTTTCGATGAAGGAGGTGTTTGGGAGTCCAGGGAAGGTGAGTGGGCTAATATTGAGGATGGGTCAATGTTTATTTGCTTCTGCTTCTATTGCAGTTATGGCCTCTGCTTCTGGTTTCTCCAGCTCCACTGCCTTTTGGTATTTCACTCTCTTCTTCTTGATCTTTTCTTTTTAATTATATCTTTTAATAATCTGGGCAAACGGTTTATATGTCAAATAGAGTATATGTGCTGTATATATGGAATACAAGTTCAAAAGAAAGCTTGTCTTACTAGTATCAGACTCATGTTTAGATATCTGAGCTAGGAGACATTATTTCTGTAGCACATTAGCTCTTCTATGTAATTCTGCTTGTTCATTCTCAGTCAGTAAAAAAGAACCTACTTTTATAGCCACAGTTCTTTTATTTAATTTCCTCTTTTGGTTGTTGAAAGTAAAGTTTTATCCTCCAGTACTTGTCCTCTCTAGAATTTGTAGTGCATAAGAATTCTACAAGTTTGCAGATAAGGTAGTAAATCACTAGAAAAAAGGACAGTGAAGCTTTAGTTTTGCTTTCCAAATCTTGGAAAAACACATGTTCTTCCCAGTTTTGGCAACTCTGATTGAATCTGGGATTGAGCAAATATGCTGTCATACTTCATGATAATATTTGCCTGTAGATCAATTTGGCCTTCTTAAATATGTATTTCCATCCGCTGGACCATATTTTGGCAATTAACTTATGCTTGGTTAATAAGTTAATTCTGCTTCCTTCTTTCTAATTCGTATTCCATTTAAAGGAAAGGAGTGGATACTTGCTATCTTGTTCTTAGAGACAAACATAGTGACCCAACATTAAGTAGTTTCCTTTGAAGTATCAGTGTTGAGTCCACTATCTTTTTAGTATTGCTTTTATTACCTTCTCCTAAGTCGAGGGTCTACCGGAAACAACCTCTGCCTTCTTGAAGGTAGGGGTAAGGTATGCGTACACAATACGCTCCCCAGACCCCACTTGTGGAATTACACTGGGTCTGTTGTTGTTGTTGTTGTTGTTGTTGTTGTTTTATTACCTTCCTATTGTTTCTCTCTACTTTGCACTAACTGTAGGTTCTGCTAAAACAAGGAGTTGATTCTCCAGCTCAAGACTGCTTTCTTTAGACTATAAAATGAAGCTTACCTTCAGAATTCTTGCTAACTTAAATGCATTGTTCTTCCTTTCGTAATACTATTCCTTGTAGTGTTCAATGACTCAATTATGGCTCATGCTCTAAATGCCTGATTTTCCTGGTTCAGTTATTTAATAGCATCAATGGGGTTGCAAGTATTGTGGAGCTTTGCTCTTGCCTGCTTGGATATCCATGCTTTAAGATTGAAGAGAGATCTGCGGAATCATGTCTTTGTGAGCTTGTTCGTGGTTGGTGATTGGGTAATCTTCTCCATTTTGTCTTCTTTGTCATGCATCAATGCTTACCTGTGAAGAGTTACTAATCCAACAAAAACATGATCAAATTAGACTACATTATTTGCTTCTCAAATGCATATTTTCAAGCATTCTCACTTAGGTAAGAAGGTTCTCCCTCACCCCCAAAAAGAATTTAAAAGAGTTTACCAGGATAGAATTTACAGGTCCTAACTCCGTCAAAACTTAGAACCCCTTTCTAAGTTAAGAAAATGGAAGAAACAGAGATTGGCTATTTATTTAGCTATGTTAACTTCAAGATCACTACTGTCGTTTTCCAAAGTCTAGAAACGTTCCAGGGTAACAGATAGCAAACTAACTAGTGAGGGGCTGCACCGTGTGTCATTTACAAAGAGTTTAATTTCTCTTTAAAAAGAAATATGCTATTCTGCTACTACATACTGAAAAGTAGCTATTTTACTTTCCGCCACATCCTAACTCATAGGACAGCACAGAAAATAAAAGGGTTAAGATTTACATGAAATACATTTTGTTGGGTAGCTAAATTTTGCAGCTTCTAATCTTTAAAATTTTACATGATACAAGTTGAGTGGAAAGATATCTAGAGTCTGCATATGGGACGAGAAAGACCAAGAGTCCAAGAGTATGCTTATTTATGTATTTCATATGTAATTTATAGAATGAGAAAGACCTAGTATATGTTTATTTAAAGGATTATTAGGTTCTGCTAAGATCATGTTATGTCCATTTCCATCAAGCATGCCGAAGCCAAGTGATCCATGTATTTCGCACTATCTTCTTTACTTGATATGGAACTGCATCAAGTGGTTTATATGACGACCACTTTCCATTGCACAACCTACAGATATTCTTTTGTTCTGAAGGTGTCTTATACCATGAATTTGTATGTAACTCAGTAATAAGATGCTAATGTTGATATGCACTTTTGGATGTTCTGACGTGCTTTGTGCACGAGTACATCCCTCCGCCCATACCAAAAAAAAGAAGATAAAGAAGAATAAAAAGCCATACATCAGGGTTTATGTTTGCTACCCCAAAGTCAAACGTTTTCAGGATGAGCTTGAGTTAGTACTGCCTACTCTGTCCCGAATGTAGAAGCTAGGAAGATTGGAAGTATTTTCAGGAAGCGATTGTCACACGATTGCGATATTTACACATGGTAGTTCGAATGCGTTTTATGTTTTGAAGTTAATATTCAACTAGGCATGCATGCTTAATATTAGAATGAATTGGAAAATAGGTGAAACTTTGAGATTATACTGGAGATAAAAGTATAATACATGATATTAGTATGGGGTCGGTGTATCCAAATATTCCATTCATTCAAGGAAAACTAGACCTCAAGCCAAAGATAGGCACCCTGACCTGTGCCAAATTTTGCTCATACACTCTTTTATTGTCCATATAGCGAGTGCCGAGTGCCATGGTTACCCTTTAGAAAAAGCTAATATAGTGTTGACTTGCTAATTAAGTATGTGCTCAAGTTTGTGGTGCAGCTCTAGTTTTATAATTTTAATCTTGTAAACAATGACTCTCCACGTAATATTTTAACTAATTCGTAACTATAACTGCTATTTTTATGACTAGTTCAGTAAATGTAGCGCCCCAACTGCTGAAAGTTCCCAAAACAAAGAGAAACGAAATCATGGCAAACAATGCAGAAAATTAACTTCTTTTCAAAGATTTCATTGTTTCTCTGGTGAATTGATCCTCCAATGTCTCACCTGCCTGTCGCTGAGTAATGTTGTAAAAATTAATTTCTGCTTAATAGTCAGGCTGTGAGCAGGCAAAATTCTCGTTGTCTTTCTCCTTTTGTGTAAGGTGACACTATCAAATTGTTCCTTTTTTATGTGTGTCAGTTCAAGACTGATTTAGCATTCATATTGTAGTTAGTGGCAAAGCCATGTTTACTGAAGGGGGTTCAATTGAATTCCCTTCGAGGAAAATTGTACTTTTGAATCTCCTTGATGAAATTTCTGATTGTGGTCGTGTCATAATGTAGGTGACAGCCACTCTATCCCTCGCGGCTGCCTGCTCATCAGCTGGCGTGGTGGTTTTGTTTGTGAAAGATACAAATATCTGCAAAGTTGAGAATAAACTATCCTGCGACTTGTTTCAAATTTCAGTGGCTTTGTCTTTTCTCTCATGGTTCCTTCTTGCTATCTCTTCCTGCGTCATGTTTTTGCTTGCAGCCTCTGACTAAAGGATATTATTTTTCTATTCATGTTGTGAATATTTCAGAAATTATGTACAGGAAATAGTTAAAATGTCCTCTCACTGGCTTTCTTCTAAAGTCATGTTATGACACTCAGTATATTCGGAAATGAAACGTTCATCATTTTTTGTTGCAATTACGGTGTAATGTTTGAAATTTGATTTCTGGCATCTTTTAATCAACTCCTTTCTTGTCCTTTCATCTTTCTATATAGGGTGGAATTTTATCTAGAATAGCTGGTGCAGATACTAGATCAGCTTGGAGCTGATTTGCATTAATATTACAATTCTGCAGTCTGATTGTGAGAGAGAGATATATTAACTTTTGGTGTTTCTTGGGTTATCAAATAAAATTATGAGTTGACTTGGTTGGTAGGCTTGCTACAAAACTACTTCACCTGATTAGGTACCATCCCCTTATCAATAGGTCCTGTCTCATAACATTTGCTTTCCATCTTTAAACTGGCAGTTAGTTTCTGGTAGTCAAAGCATTGGCTTATAAGTATCAAAAACAGTCAATGTATGCCAGATACTCCTCATTTACCCTTTCCACTGACCTGACACCTAACTAGCCTGGTCTTAAGTACGAAACCAACCAAGAAAAGTTGAATGTTTTTATAAGAAAAATTAAAATATGGTGGATGTCTACTGTTCTTCATTATCTCCATAATTCACACAACTCTAATACTTATGGAGTTATGATTGTAACTCCGTGATTTTCCTCTCAAATATTCAATGACATATTTTTTCACTTTTCATGCCTATATAAATGCCTTGTAATAGATAAGAAAATATACACAATTGAAAAAGAAAATCTCTTCTTTTTCTCTATCTCAATTTTTTGTTCATGTTTTACTAAATTATTTTTATTTCATAACACGTTATTAGCACGAACTGCCTATTTCATCTTTTTCATAAATTCAATATGGTAGGTACTCGTTAACATCTAAGGCTTCAGCCTTCTCATAACCTTTTGTCTATTAGGTAATTTTATTTTAATCTTTCTTCATAATGGTAGGAGTTTATCCATTTGTACAGGTCAAATTTTATATTCCTTACTCCTTAGAAGTCAGATTTAATTCTGTCACTTTGTTATTTTCAATGGTGTGCATATTTACGTATTTTTGGGTGTTGTATTCGGTTTAATATGATGAACTACATTTGAATATCTAAAATGTATTTATAACCACTTCCAGCGTTTTGATTATCGTCAATTTTTGGTAGTTGAATACTACACTAGTATAGAAACTTGATTAATTTGGAAATGATATGTTATCATTCATTATGATTGATATTATGATTGATATAAATCAGATAATTTTAATAGATGAATTTGTTGGAGTTATCATCATTTTAAATTATACAATTAAACTATTATATATTTCTTCAAGACCTGAATATTTCTTTAAGAAACGTAAGACTAGTTATCACTTTCCATTGAAATGTTAAAGTAATAGTTTCACTTTCTAGATACTCAAGAGTGTTCAAAACAAAATTTTATGTTTTCAAGAGTAAAATAGTTTTGTGAGATAAATTTTATATTACTTTTGCTATCATTACTGATATTGTGAAGTATTTTTTAAATTTTGCTTCTACCCAAATTTAAATTGCTAATGTTTATTATTTAATAACTTCTATTTCTCTAGATAATTTCACTAGATGCTATAAATAATTGATAAAGCTTTACGCAGATTTGAGGTTTATATATTTATTTAGGAAGGCAAATTTGATTTGCTAAGTTGCAAATTAGTTGTATACAACTTTCTTGGCATGTGATTAAAATTAAGGCTTGAGAGTGAATCTCAATATTGTTTAGCCTATTATGCCTTGATTGAGAGTAAAGAGGTAAATTCAAGTCCACTGCATTGTGAGAATAAAATATCGGGTGTGTGAGTTCCGATGCACCATGATAATAAGAGTTGAGCTCGAGTTCCAACTCATTATGGCCTAAGATGCCTTATATGGGTAAAACATTTGGTTTGAGTCCTAATGCACCATATTGATAATAATAATAATAATAACTAAAGAAAAATAATGTATTTTTCATAAAAAGCATGAAACTTGTCCCACTTGATTTGCTCCTTGAATCCCTTGATTTCTGGAGCAAATAAAATGTGATAAATATATGGGCTCAGTCACCTGTCATGTAGACCTTTTATTATTATTATATGATTTTAATAGATGCATTTATTCTATGGTCACATGTGCATTTGTTCAACTTGTAGTTTGAGTTTTGCAAAGTTACTTGCTCAAACTATTAGTGCAAAGTTTTAAAATATAAATTATGATGATTTATCTTGATAATACTGGTTTAAATCCAAGTTTATTTGGCAAAAATTGTTTACCTCCAATTATAGCTAAACCATTGATTATGAGAACAAAACTCCTAAAACGAAATTTGGTATGAGATATATTATTTAATATACAGCAGCATTTGTACGCATCTAGCCAAGTTATGAACAGTTCTCCCTATCACAATCGGTTTAGGGTCAGGAACCAAATAATTTCTATCTATAAATATGGATGTGCTATATGATTTAATTATGCCACCACAATGCATAAAAATGAGTTTCCAAAGAAGGTTGGTAAATGTGTTAGTGATCCCAACATTAGGGGGAGAAAATGGACAGCTGAGAAATTGATACGTGAAATGAATTATTATGAATACATATAGATCCTCGTACAATAGAATATGAACTTGAAGTTCAAGTGATAATTCATTTGCAAATTATTGCCAGACGCATTTGCTGACCCAAAGCTAAATGTTATATTTCAGCTCCTAATGCTCTAAATAGAATAACGTCCCCGGTGGACAGATTTTATGACACACATAAAGCATAATAGACTAATCGGTTCCAGAGATAAAACTCCTTGAAAAAGGAGAGTAGCAAATGTTCAAGATGGTCATAATAAGGAGGCAAGAGTTCTAGAAGAGCACCACGACATAACACTTCATAAGACCTTATGGGAGAGGCCCGGGTACCTGAAAATAATGAGATAAAGAGATCTCAATAAGTTATGTCTTTATTGGGTAATAATGGAACTGATATAAAATGATCGTCGACGATGTTGTTAATATAATATAGTGCTCAATATTATTAATATTGACGAGGATCTTGAACTCAAATCTGTCATGGAATATAGACAGATAAATGATTGGCCAGCAATCAAGATTGATTTTACCTAAAATATGTGAAGTTGGACGGATAGTCCTAACATCTGAAAGTATAAAGCCAGTGGTGGTATAAATGTATTCTTGTGCGAAAAAGGTCAAGTCGATAGACATAAAGACGACTTGTGACACAAGAAGATTTATAAATATTCTGGCATTGATTATATAGAGACACGTTCTCCTGTGGTGGATGTAGTTATTTCAGGTTTTAATTTGGTAATACATAAAAAAACTTGATATGCGTATAATGAAAATCATTGAAGGATTTAAATTGTTTTGAAGTATATTAAGGTCTCCAAGAAATTTATTAAATAAAGCTTCAAAAATTCTTATACTGATTGAAACAATCAGGGCGCATGTGGTATAATCGCCTGAGTGAGGACCTGTTGAAAGAATGGTACAAGAATAATTCAATTTATCTTTGTGTCTTTATAAAAATATCTGGATCTGAATTTGTTATAATCGCCGTGTATGTTGATGATTAAGATATCATTGGAACTCATGGGGAGCTTCCTAAAGCAGTAGACTGTTTAAAAAAGAATTTGAAATGAAAGATCTTGGAATGATAAAATTTTGTCTTGGTCTACAAATTGAGTATATGAAAGATATAATTTTTGTCCATCAATCATCATACACTGAAAAGATTTTAAAGCAATTCTACATGGATAAAGCACATCCATTGAGTATTCCCAATGGTTGTGAGATCACTCGATATAAATAAAGATCAATTCCGATCTCATGAAAATAATGAAAAGTTTCTTGGTCCTGAAGTACTATATCTTAGTGCAATTGGTGCACTAATGTATCTTGCTAACACTACGGGGCCTGGCATAACTTTTTCAGTTAATTTCTTAGCAAGATATAGCTCTGCTTCTACAAGGAGACATTGAAATGGAATCAAATACATATTGCGGTATCTAAAAGGGATTACCGATATGGGCTTATTTGATGGCAATGATTGAAATCTCGATCTTGTTAGTTATGCCGATACCAAGTATTTATCTGACCCACTCAAGGCTCGATCTCAAACAGGTTATGTGTTTATATGTGGAGGCACTGCCATATCTTGGTGATCGACTAAGCAATCAATCGTGACTACTTCATCTAATCATGCTGAGATAATTGCTATTCATGAAGCAAGTCAAGAATGTGTATGGTTGAGGTCTATAATACATCTTATTCGAGACAAATGTGGTTTGAAGTGTGATAAACTACCCATAATTTTGTATGAAGACAATGCAACATGCATAACCCAATTGAAGGGAGGATTCATAAAAGGAGATAGGACAAAACACATTTCACCAAAGTTATTTTTCACATATGATCTTCAAAAGAATGGTGATATCAATATGCAACAAATTCGTTCAAGTGATAATATGACTATTTGTTCACCAAATCTCTACCGACGTCACCCTTCAAGAAATTAGTGTACAAGATTGGGATGCGAAGGTTCAAGGATGTGAATTGATGCTCTCATCAGGGGGAGTTAATACGCGTTGTACTCTTTTTCTCTTACAAGGATTTGTCCCACTGGATTTTCCTTGCAAGGTTTTAAACGAGGCAACCAAAAAGCGTATTTCTAAACATGTGTACTCTTTTTCCTTCACTAGGATTTTTTTCCCATAGGGTTTTTTCCTAATAAGGTTTTAACGAGGCATATTATCTATGGACATCCAAGGGGGAGTGTTATAAGAAAAATTAAAATATGGTGGATGTCTACTCTTCTCCATTATCTTTGTAACTCACACTACTCTAATACTTATGGAGTTACGATTGTAACTCCATGATCTTTCTATATGATCTCCCTCTCAAATGGTTAATGACATATTCAATGACATATTTTTTCACTTTTCATGCATATATAAAGGCCTTGTAATAAATAAAAAAATATACAAAATTGAAGAAGAAATCTCTTACTTCTCTCTATCTCAATTTCTTATTCATGTTTTACTAAATTGCTTTTCATGTTTTACTAAATTATTTTTATTTCATAAGAAATGTAACAAATTTTTAAGGTTTAAGTATAAGTTTTAACCTAATTTTAATTGCATAAAGACAATGAATTCTGGTTGGACTCAACTTTCTCGAGCTCCTTAAAGTTGTAACAAGATTTGGGATCCTAGGTCCCGTTTGGGTATAAAAAAAGATTCCCTTTTTCTATTTTTTTATTTTTTTTTCGAAATTAATGTTTGGCCATGAAATTTTTGATTTTCACTTGAAGATGAATTTCAGATTTTTTTGAAAATTTTAAAAACTCCAAAAGGCTATTTTTCAAAATTTTCACTTCAGATCACTCACAAAAAATTAAAAACAACCCCAAATTATATTCATGTCCAAACGCAACTCTAATTTTCAAATATTATTTTCACTTGATTTTTTTCCGGAAATTTTACAATTTTTATGTCCAAACGCCCAATTAGTATATCTGATTCACAATTCCATCAGTACGTAAATTGATTGCCTTTTTGGTCAACAAGCTTCAATATTGTTAACAAATTGCTAGTTTTTAAACCTAATCTCCTTTTCAATCTCTGAAAAATTTGCTCACATACAACATGGTATTGGTAGGGTCAAGTTATTTTGTCGTTTGCCCAAAGCATTATAATTCTTTATAAAGGCTTTTCTATCACTTTACAGGAAAACTTGGTTATTGAAACAAGGTTCGCTTCAAGAAAAGGTCCACAATAGCTAATTAAAAAAACAAGAATTAACCTAAATAACTACACATCAAACCGTTTAAATTAAAAATAGTCGACAAATATATAATATATATGTATAACCGTATATAATTATTGTATAATTTATGCATATCAGCTAGAAAAAGTAAACAGACTGACACCTATTTGTGTAAAGATTCTTTTATTAGTGGTATTTAGTCTCTAATGACTTCAATATCTGGATCAGAGTATTATGGTTTAAGATTAATACAGACAACCATTATCTTCAAAAGAAAAAGGAAAAGAGGTCCAATCACGAAAAGTTCATATTTAATGAATCTTTGGAGTATCAATAGACGAAAGAGTACGAGCAAAGAGCAACCACATGACAAAAACTAATGTTTCTTAGTTGATGGAAATAAGTCCCACCAATATCTTGGGTCCCCATTGTTGTAGATTCTAAAATTGAAAGGGTATAATTTTTCAGTTTTTTTCTTTTGCAGTAGGTAAAACATCATGTATGAGCTGTCAATCACATGAACACTAGAGATAAAATAACATACATGAGTCTGTTCAACCAAGTAGACTGTTTACCATACAGATGCAATCATTCATCATTTAGTAAACCATTGCCTTCCTGAATACCCCATTTTAAGCTACAGAGAAACTAACCAGACAAATTGGCGCTACTAATTTGCACATGGTTAATCCAACGAATTAAACACAACCTCTAGTAGAGTTCTTTATTTGTATATACACCGAAAATTACACAAGAAACGGACCTTCCAACATCTCATACCTTTCACAACAGCAACCCTTCAGCACATCACCTTACATCACTCAACATTCCCCTACTTTTACAATTGAAGAGGAGGAAATAGAAAACCAAATAAAGGAAAAGGACAAATACATTTTGAACAAACTGAACATAGAACTTACTGCTTTCTAGCACTAGAAATTACTCTCACATCACTATTTCCGGTTTCAGGATGCTAGATTTGATCTCCTTGTGGGGTAAGACTACTCCACCATTGCTGTAAATTTCATCACAAACGTGGACGTCTTCACCGAGAATGGTCATGTTCTCGACACGAGCCCATTGTCCAACAGTTGAGTGCCAACCAATAATGCTACTTGAGATGCATGCGTGTTTCTTAACACGGACTCCACGCATCACAGTGCAACGTGAGAGTCTGACCCCAGACTCAATCACGCAACCAGGGCCTATCGCAACATCTGGTCCAATCAAGCATCCTTCTCCTATTGTTGCAGTTTCATCCACTAAGACATTTCCAACAATGTGAGAACCTGATGCCAGTTTCGGTGAAGATTTCTTCTTTAAAGAATCTAGGTAGAGTCTAAGGCCAGTGATGTAGTCCCTTGGCTGTCCAATGTCCATCCAAAACCCAGGTAGGACCATCGCATATAGCTTTTTCTCCGCTGCAATTTTTGGGAAAATCTCTTTCTCGATAGATGTTGGTCTTAATTGAATTCTGTCAAGAATGGAAGGGTCCAGCAGGTAAATTCCAGCGTTGATCTTGTTGCCAACAAATAACTTAGGCTTTTCCACAAATCTCTCAACTTGGCCAGTGGATTCTTCCGTGACAACAACACCATATTTCGAAGGCTCATCCACCTGTATCAACCAGTGAAATTTACCTTTTATACTCGACATCGCCCTCATAAATCTAGGAAGGCCCACACTATGTTAAATTCAAACAGAAATGTAACTGAGAACTTACCTTAGTCACCATTAAAGAAGCCTCACCTCCATGGGATTTGTGGAATTCAATCATCTCCTTGAAAGGATAGTCACTGATAACATCACTGTTAAGAACAAAAAACGGCTCACCAGAATCATCTACCAGCTTGTCTCTAGCCAAAGCAAGGGGACCTGCAGTCCCAAGTGGTTCAGTTTCTTGAGAACATGTGATCTTTATCCCAAGTTTTGTCTCAAATTCTTTCAAGAAGTTCAGCATCACCTGCATCAAAAGGAGTTTGTATATTCTATTAGTTGCTCATTAAAGATTTAGCCTTACTTAGATCTCTAAATGGAAAGATGCTGACCTCGGGCTGGTAGTTAATAGCCAAGACCACTTCAGTCACTCCAACAGCCTTGAGAGCCTCGATCTGACGTACAAAATGTTAAGTAAAATCGGTGTTTTGATATAATAGCAAAAATAGAAAGAAAAGGAGAACATACAGAAAGTGCAAGGCACAATTAAACTCCTATTGAGATTTCCCATTCTCTTTTACAAACATGACCTGGCAGAGGCAGGGTGATTAAGCCCTAGATATTCCAGAGCTTAGGACATTTGAAACTTTGTATGAGGGAAGAAAGGATTGGAGTCATATAGACAAATATAGTTTGAATTTATCGGGTGGAAAATAAGATATTCCGAATTCTTTTATATGATAAAGTATACACTGGAATAGTGAAATGACGTATCAAAATCCACACAACCAATTAAAAGGATGAAAAACAAGATTAGCAATCCGATTAAAAGGCATATTTCTTTGAGTAGGTGTGCAGTTAGAGTGATCTTTATGACAGAATCTACCATATGACTGAAAATACGCAAGGCTAACCAAGAGTTCTCATAAAGGTTACCTGATGCAAAATCATGGGCTTGTTGGCAAATTCAACCAGTGGCTTTGGGACACTAAGAGTCAATGGCCTCAGCCGAGTACCAAACCCTCCGACAAGAATAAGTGCCTTCATCCTGATTTTTCGACGCTCCTGCTAAGAATCAGGCAGAATTTCAGCACAGTTGATCAGAAGACGTAAGAGAAGAAAACATATACTGCATTTAAAAATGGGCTCTCTCTTCTCCAAATTTATCCAGCCAAAAGGAAGATACGTGCATAACTATGGAACCTTGTATTTACAACCGTACTGAAGAAGCAATGATGAAAGCTCACTATCACGTTCACCTATATGTTCGGTCGGTTGTCCATGACAGGTAGCGAATAAAGATTGTCATTCATATAGTGTTCAACTTGAAGTAAAGGGATTACTAGTCCATGAAAGCAGATTAAAAAAGAGACTACCAAAAGTTGCAGGAACGATTGTAGCAAACTGCCAAATTTATACGTGAATCTTGAGATTAACTGAAGTCATAAAGTGGTTCAGGAAAGCCAGTCCAAGCTATTTTGCTGGAAAGAAAACAAAATCCCAGCTACATCCCAGGCTGGATCATTTAATAGGGGTGGAAATTCCATTCAATTTTTCATTTCTTTTGGTAAAAAGTGTGGTATCAGTAGTTTGGATAAGGGCGGTTTAAACAGAGTTACATAAACGAATGCTTCTTGGTTTTCTCCGTAATTTTTCAGTCACAGTACATTAAAAGAGATTAAAAATGCTACTTCTCTCTATCTCCTTAAAAAAAAGGACAGGAAAGTTAGACTTTTCTCACACTTTTAGGCATGGTTACAGGTTAAAATAACAAAGGAAAGGTTGAAACATAACACGTTGTCATTCACATTTTATACATGTTAGTTTCCTTCAATGTCACTTTATCTCTTCAATTATCTTACAGAAATAAGGAATTCAAATTTATCCTAGCTTTGCGGTGAAGCATAAAAGAGACATTTCCCTGTCACATATTCTTTTGCTGATCCTTGAGCAGCATCTAGGCTTTTAACAAGTCAAAATATGTAACAGGTAAAAAAAGGTTACAGGACCAAATGAAAATCGCAGTAGCTTTATTTCAGCTGCATACAAGGGCGGATGTAGAGGATTACTTATGGGAACTCAGTAGCTTTGACTCAAACTCAGCATATGTATTAAAAAGTTCACTAAATAAGAACAAATAATTGATTTTGACTTGAACACAAAGTTCAAATCCTGGATGTGCTTCTGGCAGCATAGGTAAGCAGAGACATTTGGAAACGGAAAGGAAACTAGAACAAGTAGCCAAAAACCTCATTCCAGCTGTATTCCTAAAGAAAGAAACAAAGATTTAACCCGGAAACTCGGGCGTAAAAGCAAATTCATAGCTGCAGAAGATGACACTGAATTCCTAGAGGTGTCTAAACGACAAAATGGATTACATAAACACCCTAGCTTCTAGCACTAGTTAAATAGAACTTAAAATACGAAATCCTACGCAAAATTGTAACTCAAAAGCACCGTAAGAAAGGGGAAAAAAGCAAAGACGACAGCATCAATCAGATCCAGAGCACATTATGTACATAATTCTACACATAGCCTAAACTTAAGTCATCGATTAGGCATACAAATTCTCCCAAATAAACAAAATTGAACACAGAAATAAAAATGAACAGCGAAATTGCGAGCGCATTATCAAATTTTACATAAGGAAAAAATAAAAAGGGATCCAAACAAAGATAACGAAGAAAACACAGAAAAATGGAATCAAGATCCCTGTGAAGACAAAAAACAATGAGGAAATTAAGAAAGAGCGCGAAATTCACCTTTTGAATCAGAGATCTAAGGAAGGTGAAAAGAGTGAGTAGAAGAACGAGTTTGACTCAAGTTAAGGAGAATTCGTGGTTTGACCGTAGGTAGCGAGTGTCGTCAGGGTGTTTTCAAAGGGGTGGTTGGGTTAGATTTAGAAGAGCGTTGGCAAAAACACAAAGCAATTCTTAACAGAAGGATTATCCCCAAATATATATACACACACAAGGTTTCCATATTGACGGATTTCCAAACAAGGTTTACCTTTTTTACCGGTTCAAGCAATCGGTTCACGTCCGATTGGGTATATTGCTGAGTTGGCATTATGGGGAATTGGGATTGGGTAGCTTCTAATCACACCATAATCATGAATCTTACGTACACTTCCCTTTGTTGCCCAAACAGCCAATCCATAATTATAATATTCCCTTTATCCCAGTTTAGCTGATAGTCTAGGAATGACAAACGGGTGGGTCGGGTCGAAAACGGGTAATAAAAAAACGGATAAATTATTCGATCCGACTCATATTTTATACGGATAAAAAACAGGTTAACCGACGGATATGATCACTTTTGTGTGAATTCTTTGTCTCTCAAACTTGAGGAACTCCCAATTTAAGGCTTTACAAATCTAAAAGTTAAATTTATTAGTTATTCATTTTCTAAATGGATAATATATAGTTTTATCTATATTTGACCCGTTTTTAAAAAATTCATTATCCAACCCATTTTTAATGAATAATTTGAGTAGATAACTGCTTTATTTTAACCAATTTGCCACCACTAGCTGATACCCTCTTCGGTACTTATATTACTACTATTTTATTTTTAGTATGGCACCCGTAGTAGTAATATTCTTTTATTTTTAATCTGTTCCAAGAATAATGACATCTTCTTATATTTAGAAAAAAATTTAATTTTAAATTTATTTTTAATAAGATAATATATAATCACACAAATATATTTGGACTTATTTTAGATCATAAATTTAAAATTATTTTTTTCTGTTTAAACTATATCTCTAATCAAACATCATCAGACAAATTAGGATAAAGAAAGTACCAGTAGATACCTTTAATTTTACCTATTCACAGTATAAATTCTTTTTCTGATATATATTACATTTAGTGGTTTATGAAAATAAAAATGCATTACATAATTTTAACCTTGTACAAGAAACGGTGCCGATGCAATCTTGTGTACTTCTAACAGCCAGTAGTGCTTAGCTTTCTTCGCTCCTGATTAGCGAAGTGCGAGATCTAAATCTGAGCAGTAATTATAATTGATACTTCTATGAAAGGTCAGAACACACAGTTTAAGGGAATATAATACTTATAGATCATCAATATTCAATATTCAATCATATATGTGGGAAAACTTGGCTTTGAGATTCTATCTCAACAACCCAACATCAGTATGGTAGGTGTAATATAACTTAAACGCATTAATTTTCCAAGAGATACTTTTAAGAAGAATCCATAAATAAATAATTACAATAAGATATGGATATTCCATCTTTCTTTTGAATTAAAAAGTTTCTACAAGTTGGTGATATGGATTGTCATTGAGTAAATAGACGCCATGAACTACGGATTCATGAGATTTTACCAAAAAATAACAACACATTAGGCGTTCATTTAATTAATTTTTACCTTTCTACAGTCATACCCCTTAATTCTAAGCTCTAACTTGTACTGTTTTCTTCAGATTTGGTTCAGATACAGTTGTCCTCTCCAAAATCTGGCTGTGTCATGATCAATGCTTTATAATCTCCAGTATTTTAGTATTACATTATCAACTTTTGAATTTCTTAAGTTGAGTTGTAAACTGATGTATCACAAACCTCTCTCACAAAGATTGGCTTTTCCCTTCTTCAATTTTTTTTTTTTTTTTTTTTTTGGCATTCCTACTATGAGTAGACTTTTGATTTCTTTTCCCCAAAGTTAGTTTGACTAGTGCATGCTAAGATAAGCTTTAGTATAAAAAGAATTTTGGCTCAATTGGAACTTGATATAAATGTGCTTTACCTCATATAAATAAAAATGGAGGGAGTAATGGTTTTTCATTATAAAAAGAAGAAAAAATGTATAGAAGTAGCAGTAGTAGAGAAGGGATAATAAAAGGAAAAATTTTAGTTAGAACATAGAAGAATGTCATACTATAAATTTGAAAATGTCCAAGTTTAGATCATTATAATTTTCCTATTATTCCCTCTTAGTTATGAAGAAGAAAACAAAACAAAAATGAAAGGTCATTTGGTTGGAGGGATTAAGTGGATTATTTCGGTGTAAAACTTGGAATTAAATTTATTTTATGTTTGATTGAAGATATTAGTTAAATTTGCGGTAGGAAAATAAAAAAGAAAGGTCGTTTGGCGGGAGGGATTAAGTGAATAATTTCCGGCATAAACTTTAATAAATTTATTCTATATTTAGGTGAAGGTATTAGTTAAATTTGTGGTAAGTTAGTAGTACTTATTCCACATAAAAGGTGGGATAAATAATTTCAAAATTAATTATTCCGAGATAAAATCTAAGATTGGCTATATTACCCCTCAAGCCAATTCTTTTTCATTGTTAAAGTGATACCACAATGTAAGCTTTCATAATTCCACTTCATGATAAGTTAGTTGTTCCAATAAGAATAAACTGCAGATGATTTTATTATTTATTGAGCTGTTTATAGTTGATTTTATCATTATTTATATAATTTGCTAATGAGAGAATTTTTTTAATTCTATCAGGGTGTTCACTGTTGCAACTTTTGCCTATGGGAGTAAACTGAAGCTGCAGTTTGTTTTCTACGGCTAAAATCTTTTAAAATTGTTTATCCGAAAAACGGATAGAGTTGAATTTATACGTAGTTCTAAGGATACGTGGTATAAATTGATACAAATTGGGAAAGATATGTAAATGAATATCGAAATTAGTTATAAAAGAAATGAATGCAAACCAAATGAACTAGTTGGCCTAAATCTTCAAATTTTGTCACCTTCAAATTGAGTGAAGAACGGCAGGTAGAAGTTACAATATGACTAAATATCAAAAGCCCAAAAAAGGATAGTGTTTGCTTTCTTTGCTATGTATCTTAGAATGAATCAGGTAAAAAATCTCCCCATTGTATAGATAATAACCACTCTTAATATAGTGGGGGAATCCTACTTTGGATACAATAAAAAATACATAGTGGGGATCCCATGATACTCTTAATATAGTGGGAGAATCCCGAGATTCTCTCCAAATACGGCTATAACGGCTTTTTTGTTTCTTGGCTCGATCTCGATCTAGGCCGATCTCAATCTTGGTCGGTCTCGGTCTCTGGGTCTCGAGCTTGATCTTGACTCGTCCTCGATCTTGACTCGGTCTAGATGTTGATCGGTCTCTGAAGCTCGAGCTCGACAATACAAATGGCAGACTCGGTTTTGACCGTATACAGATAGTCCCCTTGTTTCTCGGAAAGAAGATGGCGAGAAATGATATGAATTTCTAAACTTTGACTTGTTGGATGATGATGTCAGCGTCGAGCCCGATTGTGACGTATGCGACAAACGTCTCGTCGGTCCAGTTACCAAGGCATTAAATGCGCGTCAGTCGATGGTCGATCACTTCCAGTTTTAAACCGTCGTTGTGAAACCAATAAATAGCCTCTATCTTTATCATTCCAAACTTTTAGTTTCAAATTTTTTTCATTCCAATCTTCATAGTTCTATGCCTTCTCCAAAGCTCCCTATTTCCAGGTCTTCAAATTTCTTTGCATGTTCTTCCTAAACTACCAAATACTTCCATCTTCATTCTTCTTTGTTCATAAAAACTAAATGGCCAAAACATCTAAAACCGTTCCGCAGAAAAAGGCTGCTTCCTTATCTCGGCCGGCCGGTGAAAAAACAGTGGTAGAGCCACGCCTTGAAGAACTTGTTTCGGGGGTGTGTGTTATTGATTCCGACTTTAAGGTCGAAAGACCCTCATCAGTTGTTAGTTGATGCGAGCCTGCATCGAGATATATATGCTCGATATCCAAAAACCTTCTTGATATGGTGAAGAAAGATTGCAATTGGGAAAATAAAGAGATTATGATACCGGCACCGGAGGAAGTGATCACTACCCACATGGAAGGGTACCTGAGTGTTTACACTTATCCTTTCATGTTGGGTCCCCTCGATCCGGTCATCGTCGATTTTTACAAGAAATACCAGGTAACCCTCGGGCAAATTCACCCTTCTTTCTGGAGGATCGTGATACTGCTCCGTTTCTTTGTGAGAAAAATCGACGGGTTTCCCTTTACCCTCGACACCTCGTAAGATTATATAGCCCTCGACTCTACCGAGGAGGGATGATAAAGCTTCAACATCGGGCCACCAAGGCGTTCACCTCGAGTATAGATGAAGATAAAGATCGGGGTTGGATGGGCCGGTCCGTTCGGGTGAAGACCTCAGACCTGATCCCGGCTGAGAGCATGCCATTTTCTAAGAAATGGAATATGAAGCGTAAGTATGATTCCGTTTTAAATTTCTGTTTGTTGTTTTACTTCTTCACCCTTTCTTATCAGTGTTTTTCTCGATGCAGCCGTTGCTTAGATGCTGGGTGCGGTTCCTCACCTCGAGAACTAGGTCAGGAGCCTGGTTTCGACGTCAACATACACCGAGCACGCGTGACGCGATTTGTCAAAGGGTCGGTGGGAGGCTCCTAAGCCATTTTTTCCCAAGCATGAGTTTACTTATTTTCTCCTTTTGCAGGCCTCGGAAAGGATGCGGCTATGAGACTTCCGTCCGGTGATGAAGAAGCTTTACCACCTATCTCGAAACTGGCGTAAGTGATTAAAAGAAAAAGGGTCTCAAACTCCGAGGGCCAAAAACTCAAAAAGAAAGCAGCTCGTAAACCCAAGGGGAACACAACTCCACTTACTATGGAGTCAGTCCAAAGTCTAAGGGATGAAGAAGAAGAAGAAGAAGGTGATTCTGGGTTGGTGGCGCGTGCACGAGATAGCACCGATATTCAGAAAACTTCGGAACCAGTGGGAATTGATAATGCTCCGTTTATGCTCGATGAGGTCGAGGAGGAGACTCCGACCCAAGTTCCGGAGTTGAAGGGAACTTAAGATGCTTCACCTTGTGGTGGAGATACCGTTGAAGAGGCGGCGGATGCCGATGCAGAAACCATTCTTGAGGCTCGTCAAAACGGAGGCGGTGCCCCAAAAAACCTACTTGTAGCAATAGAGATCGGGGATTCCCCCTCGTTTCTTTCATTTTCCCAGTCGATGATACGTAATGCTCAGGCTGTAGAGACTTGTCACGGGGAGGGAGCCCATAGAGAGAAAGATCCTTTTCGTGGTTATTTTGTTGGGGTAGAAGATGCCACCGGTCTGAGTGATCTGGAGGCTCTGAAGAAGAGCTCGAGCGAGGCGGGAGTTTCTTCTCTTTTCAACGAAGCTCAATAGGCCCTGAATCGGGTAAGTTCATTTTCTCTTTGTCAATTTTCATACTTGTACTTTTATTTCCTTGCATAATTCCTTCTTTCTATTTTTGTAGGCCTTCATCACGAGGTGTTTCTCCGATCCCGAGAGGAGTTGAGCCGGTACGAAGCCAAAATCCAAGGGCTTACTGAGGAGAGAGATGCCTTCAAGCTTTCAGTAAGCAGAGGGAAGGAGAAGCAAAAGGACTTCGGGGTGAGCTAGAAGTAGCTCGGAAAGAACAAGCCGATTTGTCCGAGCAGGTAAAAAGAATCTTTGAAGTTAATGACACTGACTCGGGTGTGATGGCTAACAGTTTGGTCCCACAGGTCCAGCAAAAGTTCGATGTGATCAGGCAGCTTCGTGTTGAAGTAGACGCAGTGAAAACGGAGGCCGAGGAGTGGAAAAAGAACATGGATCGCCTTACCTCAGAAAAGGAGGCTGCCCGAGCTCAACTGGCCTCGGCTGAGACCTAACTCTGAAGCTTGAAAGAGAAGGCCTTGGTGCAAGCCAAGGAAATCGAGGAGTTTAAGTCTCAGTTGGGCTCAACAACTTCTGATCGAGAGAGATTGGCCACAGAACTTGCAGTGGCCAAATCGGAGGTCGAAACAACAACAGCTGATGCTAATGCAATGGTGGTCGTTTACCAATCCGATGCTGAAGCTGCTCAGGTTCGAGAAAAGGAGGTTATCGAGGCTGTTCAGGCTCGAGCAAACTGGGTTGCCGAGCATGCTAAATATCAGTGTCGAAGGGAGACTCTCGAAGAGATCCATGCTCGTGGCTTCGATCTTACAACCAAGATCGAGAATGCTAAGGAGCTTGAAGCCTAATCCAGAGTGTTAGTCTTTCCTGATGATGATGATACCGCGAGTATGAGCGGATTTGAAAGCGAATGAGGCCTTAAGGGCGAAGATGCTGCTCCCGGAGATGACTTAATCCTTTAGTATTTTTTTGTGTTTCATTTAAGACCGTTTCGGTCTTTTGTTGAGAAACTCGATCGAGCCATGCTGCCCTTGTAAATGATTTTATATATATATATATATATATAAACCTTCTTCCTTTCCTCTTTATAAAATTATGAAATTGTATTCTAAGATCCGAGGTTTAAACAATTTGATCAGAACTAAATTAGTATAGCCCTTAGACTTTATGGTCGAGTGAGTGCTTACTCGAACTTGAAGTGAGGTAACCCTTAGGTTTTTTATTTGAGCGAGGACGATCTCTCGAACTCATGACAAAAATCAGCCCTTAGGCTTTTGTAAAAAGATTGTTTATGGCTTTATCCCCTTTTTGGCTTTTATTTGCAAAACTTGTAATGCCTTAGCATTAAATAGGGAATTGTTCGAGAGTTCGAACAATTTTGTACTTATTAGAGTTTTCGAGACTTGATATTATCGAAGCCTTTTTATGATTTTGCCGGGGGTAGCCTTTTTAACTAGTTTATGAAGGATTTCGAAGGCCTATTTTGTTACGAAATTCGGACGTCTCCGACCCGTGCTGATTCGGTCGTAGCCTCTTTAGTTCGGGATTTGCCTCTTGGGCTTATTCTCCCGTTTATTTCGAGATTTCCTGAAGTGTCAGTCCCCGAGTGGGGTGGCCGTGGCCTATAAAAAAATTTCTTTAGTTCGGGATTTGCCTCTTGGGCTTATTTTCCCGTTTTACTTCGAGCTTGCCCGAAATGTCAATCCCCGAGTAAGGTGGCCATAGACTATAAAATCGAGGGTTGCCTAAGAGGTCTTATGATCTTCGGAGTTTATATAAATCGATCTCGTTGATTTTTCGGACGGCAGTCCCAGATTTGTGGGGGTAATCATCCGAACTCCGGTCATGGTTAGCCCTTAGGCTTGTTTACATAATCGATCAATAATCTGAAGTAGAAAAGCTTTTCTAATGTACGAGATATCAGTGAAGAAGAATACTTTTCTTTATAAATCATTATACATGCGTACATGTTTTGTGCCAAGGCTCGAGCAAACTATGTGGGCATGGTTCAGTTGATCGTTTGGCCCTTACAAATCTTTCCTATCGAGGCCATATTGCCATGAAGTAACTTCCTCGCATCAAACTTAAGATTCGAGGGTAATTCCCCCCAGTATTCGAGGTTATTTGTAAAGAGGCCTTGGATACTGTTGAATTGTTCTAAGTTAGCACGATCAATGGTTGCCTCAATAAAAAGCTCGCCGGAAAACCCATTTTGGACAAAACCGGTCTAAGGAAAAAATAGTGCAACGCGTGCTTTCAGACCTAAAGGCTTTGTGTTGAAGAATCCATCGCTGCTTCTGGTCGAACACATGCAAGGGTTAGTTTTGAAATATAAATGAAAATGGAAGGGGTCGTACCTTAGCAGTAGTATCGTTTTAGGTGCGATATATTCCAATTGCTCGGTAGTTGTTTGCCGTTTATCATGCCGAGCTTGTAGGATCCTTTTCGGATGATTTTGAGAACCTGATACAGTCCTTCCTAGTTCAGACCCAGTTTTCCTTCATTCGGATTTCGGGTGTTGAGGGTGACTTTTCTTAGCACCAAGTCCCCGATGTTAAAATGTCGAAGATTGGTTCTTCGATTGTAGTACCTTTCGATCCACTATTTTTGGGCAGCCAATCGGACGAGAGCGGCTTCTCGTCTTTCGTCTAACAATTCTAGGCTCGTATTCATGGTCTCGTTATTCGACTCCTCTGTTGCATATCGAAATCTGATGCTAGGTTCTCCGACCTCGACCGGGACCAGAGCTTCGACACCATAGACCAACGAGAACGGTGTTGCTCCGGTACTGGATTTTGATGTTGTGCGGTATGCCCATAGGACCTCGGGTAGTATTTCTCTCCATTTTCCTTTGGCGTCGGTCAATCTTTTCTTAAGATTTTGGATGATGGTTTTGTTGGTCGATTCGGCTTGTCCGTTCCCGCTGGGATGATAAGGTGTTGATAGGATCCTTTTGATGTTGTGATCCTCGAGAAATTTAGTTACTTTGCTGCCGATGAATTATTTTCCACTATCACATACAATCTCAGATGGCATCCCGAATCGACATATGATGTAGTCCCAAATGAAGTCTATGATTTCCTTTAATCTAACTTTCTCGAAAGCATGTGTTTCAACCCATTTAGAGAAATAATCAGTCATAAACAAAATAAACTGAGCCTTACCTGAGGCCGATGGGAGGGGGCCAACGATGTCCATTCCCCATTTCATGAAGGGCCATGGGGATAAGACCAAGTTGAGTAGTTCCCGGGGTTGATGAATCATGGGCGCATGCCTTTGGCATTTGTCGCATTTTCGAACGAACCCCCTTGCATCCTTGCCCTTATCGATCCAATAATACCCTGCGCTGATTACTTTGTGGATCAGCGGATCGACACCAGAAAGATTTTCACAAGTTCCCTCGTGAATTTCCCGTAGGATGTAATCTGTATCTCCATGTCCCAAACATATTGCTAATAGTCCATCGAACGTCCTTCTAAACAGTGTTCCGTCTTCGGATAGGGTGAACCGTACTTCCTTTGTGTGCAGAGTTCTCGATTCCTTTGGATATGATGGAAGCTTCTCGTTCTTTAAGTACTCTACGTATTTGTTTCTCCAATCCCTGGTTACACTACTAGAAAATGGCAAATTTTCGACCGTCAAATCAGTCGGAAATCGAGCTTTTCTGACGAATTACCGACTGAAAAAGGTCGGTTGGAAAACACATGATCGCAAATAATTTGCGGCTGAATCGGTCAAAAATTTCCGAAGGATTTGGTCGCAAATTGAAAAATAAGGACGCGCTTAAATATAAGAGAATTGCGACTGAGTTAGTTGGTAAATTTCTGACCGATTCGGTCACAAATTTAAATAATAAAATAAATACATAATTTAAATTTCCGAATAAATCGGTTGTAAAATTTGAGAATAAATAAATTTAAAAAAATCAAAAAATCATAATCTCAGATGGCATCCCGAATCGACATATGATGTGGTCCCAAATGAAGTCTATGATTTCCTTTTCTCTAACTTTCTCGAAAGCATGTGTTTCAACCCATTTAGAGAAATAATCAGTCATAAATAAAATAAACTGAGCCTTACCTGAGGCCGATGGGAGGGGGCCAACGATGTCCATTCCCCATTTCATGAAGGGCCATAGGGATAAGACCAAGTGGAGTAGTTCCCCGGGTTGATGAATCATGGGCGCATGCCTTTGGCATTTGTCGCATTTTCGAACGAACCCCCTTACATCCTTGCCCTTATTGGTCCAATAATACCCTGCTCTGATTACTTTGTGGACCAGCGGATCGACACCAGAATGATTTTTACAAGTTCCCTCGTGAATTTCCCGTAGGATGTAATCGGTATCTCCATGTCCCAAACACATTGCTAATGGTCCATCGAACGTCCTTCTAAACAGTGTTCCGTCTTCGAATAGGGTGAACCGTGCTTCCTTTGTGCGCAGAGTTCTCGATTCCTTTGGATCTGATGGAAGCTTCCCGTTCTTTAAGTACTCTACGTATTTGTTTCTCCAATCCCTGGTTACACTACTAGAAAATGGCAAATCTTCGACCGTCAAATCAGAGATTTACGATTGAATTGGTCGGTAAATTTCAGACCGATTCAGTCACAAATTTAAATAATAAAATAAATACATAATTTAAATTTCCATCTGAATCGGTTGTAAAATTTGAGAATAAATAAATTTAAAAAAAATCAAAAAATCATAATTTGCGACCGAATCGGTCGCAAATTTGGGAAATATTTGTGAATGATTCAGTCGCAAATTCGCTCCATATCTGGAAAAACAATTTAGCAGAATTATGATATATTTTTAACTATACCATATGCCAAATTATGCTGTATTTTTAACTATACCGTATTCTAAATAAAATAGCCAACAATCTCAAACCTAGATTCAATCAAATTCTTGGACAACAATCTAAAACCTAGATTCAACTACTAAATTAATATGAAAAGTGTAATAAAAGCATAATAAGAATAACAATTAGTTGCACAAAAAAATCAAAAAGTGCGTACTAATTTACTCTCTTCTTCCTTAGTAAATTATTCCAAACTTGTTCCACTATTAATTTTTTGTGGATTTTCGAGTTTTGATAATAAAGATACTGTGAAAAAACGAAAATTACAAACACCAATTTCAGCAAACAATGTGTTTTTCTCTATGAGGCTTAGCAAAAAATGGAAACAAAGAAGAAAAAATCGAGGGAGATGGGAAAACTGACCGCTAGAGGGGGAGAGAGAGAGAGGTGTCGCCGGAGAAAGAGGGCTATCGCTGGAGCACCTTGATGCATGGGGGAACGGGTTTCTAGCGAGGAAATAAAGAAAAGAGAGAAGGAAGAAAAGATATATAAAAAAAAAAAAAAGGAGTCGGGGGGTTTTAAAAACTATTTCCGACTGAATCGGTCGGAAATTTAAAAAAATAAAATAATTTCAACTAATTTGGTCGCAAATGAGGTCAACGAAATCAGACCTCGTTTTAATAAATTTTTGCAACCGAATCGATCGCAACTTTATTATTTTTTTATTTTTTCGACCGAACCGGTCACAACTTTTTAATTTTTTAAATTTTTTAAATTTTTTCGACTGAATCGGTCGCAAATAAGGCCAACGAAGTCAGACCTCATTTTAGTAAATTTTTGCGACCAAATCGGTTGCAAATGCCTTCGCAGTATTTTTCGCCAAAATTTGCGACGGATGTAGACAGAATATCCGCCGTAAACATTAATAAAAATGGAAAAATATATTTTTATGCCATTTCCGATCGATTCCGTCGTAAATTTTTGACTATCTTTTTCGGCCGGAATATTTCGGTCAGAAATGGGCCGTTTTTTTTAGTGTTAAACTTGTGGAGTTTATCTCTGCATGACCTTCTTCGATTACCGATCTCATAAGTTGTACGACAGTCCCCGATTCGAGTTCGTCGTCTTCGACCGATGAACCCAGGTTTGCAAGAGCATCGGCCTCGCTGTTCTGTTCTCGAGGTATATGCTGCAAGGTCCATTCCTTAAATTGATGTAGAGTCACCTGTAGTTTATCCAAGTATCTCTGTATTCGATCTTCTCGAACTTCAAAAGTCCCGTTAACTTGGTTTACCATGAGGAGGGAATCATACTTAGCCTCCACGACCTCTGCTCCTAAGTTTCTAGCTAGTTTGAGACCTGCAATCATGGCTTCATACTCGACCTCATTGTTAGTTAATTTTGTAGTTCTGACTGTCTAACTACACTACCCGTGGGTGATTTTAGTACGATGCCTAGTCCGGACCCTTTCGCATTCGAAGCACCATCCATAAAGAAGGTCCAGACTCCCGAAGATATACCCAATTTTATCAATAGTTCTTTCTCAATCTCGGGTACGAAGGCCGACATAAAGTCAGCCCCGAAGTCCGCCAAGATTTGAGATTTGATGGAGGTTCGGGGTCGATACTCAATATCGTACCCACTGATTTCTATAGCCCATTTGGCCAATCGACCCGAAAGTTCGGGTTTGTGTAAAATACTTCGAAGAGGATAAGTTGTTACAACACATATCAGATGACATTGGAAATATGGTTTTAGTTTCCTAAAGGCGCTTATTAGAGCAAGCGCTAGTTTTTCTAAGTGTGGATATCTAGTTTCGGCCTCACCTAAGGTCCGACTGACATAATAAATAGGGAATTGCGTACCTTGTTCTTCTCGGACCAGGACTCCACTTACCTCTATCTATGAGACAGCTAAGTACAGGTAAAGTTGTTCATCCACTTTCGGGGTATGAAGAAGCGACGGGCTCGATAAATACCGCTTTAGTTCCTCCAAGGCCTGCTGGCATTCCGGAGTCCATGCAAAGTTGCTCTTCTTCTTAAGCAGTGAGAAAAATTGGTGACTCCTATCTGAGGATCTCGAAATGAATCGTCCTAGGGCGTCTATCCGTCCCGTTAGCCTCTGCACGACCTTTACATTATCCACTACCGTGATATCCTCGATAGTTTTGATTTTATCGGGGTTGATCTCGATTCCCCGATTAGACATCATGAAACCAAGAAACTTGCCCGACCCAACCCCGAATGCATGCTTTTCGGGGTTGAGGTTCATATTATACACCATTAATATATCGAAAGTATCCTGTAAATGCTTTAAATGGTCATGTGCTCGGATGGACTTAACTAACATGTCGTCAATATAAACTTTCATTGATTTTCCTATTTGTTCTTCGAACATTCGGTTTACTAGGCGTTGATAAGTTGCACCAACATGTTTTAGACCGAATGGCATTATGTTATAACAATAGGTACCATACTTAGTGATAAACGAGGTCTTTTCCTAATCCTCTGGGTTCATCTGTATCTGGTTGTACCCGGTGTAGGCGTCGAGAAAACTGAGAGTCTCGTGGCTGGCTGTGGCATCGATCATACGATCGATATTAGGCAAAGAAAAAGAATCTTTGGATCACGCTTTATTCAGGTCTTTATAATCTACACATATTCTAAGTTTATTTCCCTTCTTAGGGACTACCACCACGTTTGCTAGCCATTCGGGGTACTTTACTTCTCGAATTGATCCTATTTTGAGAAGTTTGGTTACCTCGTCCTTGATGAAGGCATGTTTGACTTCGGACTGGGGCCTTTTTTTTTTTTGCTTCACCAGATTGAATTTCGGATCCAAACTTAGTCTATGAGTGGTGATTTCCGGTGGTATCTCTGTCATGTCAAGATGGGACCAAGCGAAACAGTCCATGTTAGCTATAAGAAATTGAATAAGCTTTTTCCTGAGCTTGGGACTTAACCCCGTGCCCAGGTATACCTTTCGTTCGGGCAGATCTTCGATTAATGCTATTTGCTCCAGTTCTTCGACCGTTGATTTGATAGCGTCGGAATCATAGGGGACCACGAAGAATCGAGGGATCCCATAATCATCATCTTCGTTAGTCTTCTGATTCTCTAGTTGGGTCGAGACTGACGTTTGTGATTGCTATTTGGTATCCTGTTTTTCCCTCGAATTTGATCCCCTTGTCGATGAGAGTGATGATATCAGAATCACTTCATCGATGACACACATTTCCTTTGTGCCTGGTCTCTCCCCATAGACTGTTTTGATTCCCTCTGGTGTTGGGAATTTTAGAACCTGGTGAAGTGTCGAGGGTACTGCTCTCATGTTGTGGATCCACGGCCTCCCGAATAGGGCGTTATACCTCATGTCCCCCTCGATCACGTGGAACTTCATTTCTTAGATGGTCCCGACCATGTTTACTGGAAGAATTATCTCGCCCTTAGTAGTTTCACATGCCATATTGAATCCGTTTAGTACTAGGGTTGCGAGTACGACCTGGTCCTGTAGACCGAGTTGCTCTACGACCCTCGATCAAATGATGTTGGCCGAACTACCTGGATCAATTAACACACGTTTAACTTGAGTTTTATTCATAAGTACAGATATTACCAGTGCATCATTATAGGGCTGCATGATTCCTTCTGCGTCTTCGTCATTAAAGGACAATGTTTCTTTAGGTATGTAATCTTGAGCTCGAGATCGCTTCTTTCTTACAATCGACATCTTAGTGCATTTTAGCACTGGCCCCTGGGGGACATCAATCCCTCCGATGATCATGTGGATAATGTTTTGTGGCTCTTCTTGTTCGTTTTGCCTATTGAACTCTCTGTTTTTGAAATGATTCTTGGCCCGGTCACTTAAAAACTCGCGAAGGTGCCCTTCATTAAATAACCGAGCTATCTCTTCTCTCCATTGCCTGCAATCTTCCATTATGTGGACATGGGTGCTATGATAATTGCACATTTGATTAGGATTTCTCTGGGCCGGATCGGTCTGCAGAGGTTGAGGCCATCTTTGATGCTTTCGATAGCCGATACAATGGCGGATGCATCAATGTTGAAGTTATACTCTGACAATCGCAGTGCTTCCTTAGGTCCGGTATGTCTGTCGAAACCATTCTTTTTCATCAACCCTCGAGACCCTTGGCCTTGATCACTTCTCCATTCATCTCATACGGAGTTGCGCCCTGGTTCGCTGCCCCTACTATCTCCATTATACGTCCGGTGTCTGTCCCTGTTCGACCTCGGTTCTTGGTCGATGTCCTTTTTAATAATGGACCCAGAAGGGATCCCCAACTGGTCGTCTTCGACTCTAATCTTCAATTGATATCGATTATATACATCGGCCCAGGTAACAGCCGGCTACTCAATCAAATTATGCTACAACTGTTGTGAAGCCATTAAGCTTCGTTCGTTTAGCCCTGGGTGAAAGCTTGAATGACCCAATCGTCTGTGACCAGTGGTAGATCCATTCGTTCCATTTGGAAACGAAATACAAACTCTCTTAGCATCTCGTTATCTTTTTGTCTTACCTTGAAAAGGTCAGACTTTCTGGTCTCGACCTTTATGGCTCCGACGTGTGCTTTTATAAAATAATCTACAAGCATGGCAAAAGAATCGATAGAGTTAGGTGGTAAATTATGATACCATATCATTGCTCCCTTTGATAGGGTTTTCCCGAATTTTTTTAATAATACGGATTCAATCTCGTCATCCTCTAGATCGTTCCCTTTAATGGCACACGTGTAAGAGGTGACATATTTATTGGGGTCGGTCGTCCCATTATATTTAGGAATTTCAGGCATGCGGAACTTCTTGGGGATTGGTTTGGGAGCTGCGCTTGGGGGGAAATGCTTTTGTACGAACTTTTTGGAATCCAAACCCTTTAATATTGGTGGTGCCCCCGGGATCTGATCAACCTTGGAGTTATAAGTTTTTACTTTTTTATCGTTTGCTTCAATCCTCTTTTCTCCTGACTCTATCCGTTTTGTCAGTTGCTCGAGCATCTTTATAATTTCAGGGTTAGTCCTCGATTCTTGTTCGTTTGGCCTTACTACAGCTGGCCCCATTCTGTGGGTGACTTCTCGGGGGTGGACCGGCTCGGGCCTGCTCGGTGCCTGGGTTTGGCTCTGCAACTGAGCTATCGCTACTTATTGAGCTTACAACATTTCAAAAATTATATGCATAATGATCCCGTCTTCTCCAACATTTTGGGTATTTCGAACTGCAGATCGAGTTCCACCATGAATATTGTTTTCGGGGTCGAAATGTTGGTTCGCTTCATTGGCCACATGCGAATTAACGTCAATTGGATCTACGACCCGAGTTCCAACGGGGTCAACGAGTGGCCTTTCATTCCCGGGCACCAGGTTGTTATTCTCATCTTGATGGCTAGTTTTATTGTCGATAGGTAGGGCCATTAATTGAGAGTTCGTCATTTTTAACCTGAAATCAAAGATACTTCCAAGATCAAGTGTAAAAATAGTGCATTTTTCAGAGATTCGTACCAAATAACCACAATTATCCTTGGCCCCATGGTGGGCGCCAAACTGTTTACCCGAAAAACGGATATAGTTGAATATATACGTAGTTCTAAGGATACGTGATATAAATTGATACAAATTGGAAAAGATATGTAAATGAATATCGAAATTAGTTATAAAAGAAATGAATGCAAATCAAATGAACTAGTTGGCCTAAATCTTCAAGTTTTGTCACCTCCAAATTGAGTGAAGAACGACAGGTAGAAGTTACAATATGACTAAATATCAAAAGCCCAAAAAAAGATAGTGTTTGCTTTCTTTGCTATGTATCTCAGAATGAATCATATAAAAAATCTCCCCTCTGTACAGATGATAACCGCTCTTAATATAATGGGGGAATCCTACTATGGATACAATTAAAAATACATAGTGGGGATCCCATGATAGATTAATTAATTAGCTTTTCCTTAATTCGAGCCGTGATTTTTGCCGAGATTCTCTCTCCAAATGCGGCTATAACGGCTTTTTTGTTTCTTCGCTCGATCTCGATCTTGGCCGATCTCAATCTTGGTCGATCTCTAGGTCTCGAGCTCGACCTTGACTCAGTCTCGATCTTGGCCGGTCTCGGACTCTGGGTCTCGAGCTCGATCTTGACTCGGTCTCGATATTTACTAGTCTCTGAGGCTCGAGCTCAACAACCTAACTTCATATCGTGGCTCGATATTACGATGATGAACCTTGGACCATCATGTTCTAATCTCGATTAGTCATACAAAGGGCAGACTCGGTTTTGATCGTATACAAAAATATATCTAAATTATTAAATAACGAAGGGAAAAAAATGGAAATAAAAATTTTATCCATATTTGTTCAGTTTCAAGACAACCATGTCTTGAATTATCCCGTTTTTAAGCCGACAAACCAAAAAAACCTCGCAAGTGTGTCATATTAGTTGAGCAAATAAGTTATCTTTTTATATAATATTGGATAATTATCATATCATGAGCTAGTTCTTGAGATTAACGGTTCATTTATATTACCTGGAAGCAAAGACAAACACATTTAAGTTTTTGGTTATCAAGGCTGACCCCTTGTGCTATATTGTCCACGTTCATGATGTTTAACTATAAACATGGATAGAATGTTGAGTATTCCATATTTATCTATCAATACTATATTAAAAGTACAAAGTCATTTAGCTAAATATTGTTCGTTTTTTTATCCTTTAAAAGAAAATTTTAAATTGGATAAAATTGTAATTTAAATTTCTTTCCTAATATAGGACTTTTAAATCACTAAAAATTTTGCATATTAAAATTTTTACTTATTTAAACAATTATGTAAGAAGTCTTAATATTAAGGACTTCAAAACCAATTACAATTTTACCTTTTTTTACCTAAATTTTGAGATCAAAATTAAAAAAAAAAATCAAAATGCTCCTTAACACGTATTTCCTGATATGAAATATTTAGACCAAGCTATAAACATATAAAATGGTTAAAATTAAGAAGAAGGAAGAAAAGGGAATCCGGTGTTTCTCAATTATTGAATAAGTTTACTCTTCTTTTTTTTGCGTCAATGTAGTGAAGTTACACAAATTCTAACATTTTAGAGAAAAAAGGTAGCAAAAGAGTATAAATTAAACACTTACATTTAATCTGAAATTGTGTTACTCCTTTTGTCCTATTGTAGTAAAGAAAGTCAAAGTAAAAATTTGATTTCAAAGCCTTTTTTAGTTTTAAATAACTAATCACTGTAGCAACCCTACTTTATTTATATTGTGTTGGATGATGTTTTTCGATGAGCTCAAGTTCTAATTTTAGCAATTAGTGCTTCATTTCAAATTCTCTGTATTTGTAAAGTGAATTTCTTTTAAATCTATATTCTTTTGTAACAAAAGTATAAAATAATAAATAAAAGAATCTTAAAAGCAGGTAAATATTTAAAATTTTAGACATGATAAGTTGCACCTTGAGAGCTTATTGTATGTAAAACTTTTGTGTAATTTGAAGTATATCCATGTTCCTGCACGTATTTGTAGGTTTACACTATATTATTATTTTAGAGCCATTCTCATGGCTAGGGTATAGTATCTTTATATTATTGTATTCTACTAGCATCATAAGTGAAGGTAGATTGACAAATAGTGTCATATTTTACGTCAAAAAAAATCTAGAAGTATATATGTATTTACCCGTAAAACGGTACAGTTGAATTTATACATGGTTTCTAGACAAGTGAATTAATTTAATCCTAAAATAATACAATAATACTTAGCCTTGAAATATAAATGAAAACAACAGAGATGACAATTTTGGTAACAGTGTTTCCGGGCACAACGATGATGAGATCAAAAAGCAAAAAAGTAAAATTGTATAAAGCTTTGTATAGAATAGAATATAAGTTTAGCCAGAAAATTCGTGTCATTTACAATGATAACTGAGCTCACTATTTATAGCTATGTCTAGGGAAGGAAGTCCTAGGATCATGTCCTCCTTTAGTGTGAATTATGAGGGTCCTTGATGAAGACGTAACGGTGAACATAAATGTCAAATTTTCTGTAACGGACCGTCGCTCTTAATGCTACAAAATATTCTCTATTAAATGCTACCGGGCCTAGAGCATTTAACACACCTTTATGAATGTTATCCTTCCCGGTGACAAGCGAAATGACTGCGTTCGGTCTTCGGTCATTCCTATCTTGGGTTCCACGTATCCTCTCTTTAGACGTTCACGTGTCATATCATATTTTACCCTATACAGATAGTCCCCCTGCTTTTCGGTGACATAACTTTATGTTACCGGAAAGTTGATAGAAATACCTTTTTAGCAGGAATTACTATAACTCCCTCTAAAGGTTCTTGACAGTTGATTAGACACACGTCTCTCCGCATTTAATGCCCCAAACACGTGTCATCCCATGATTCAGCACAACTTTTGCCAATTATCCAGGTAATCATGGCCATGAATTTAGCCGCCAAACTTTTACTTATTCGCCACATTCTTTTCCTTTGCGTTTCATAATTTCTCAAGCTCCTGATTTGCATATTTGTTTTCCATTCTTTCTCTAGTTCTCTTCAAACACAAAACATTTTCCTTCTTCTTTTTCAATGGCTTCTTCCTCTAATCGTGGTGGTTCTACAAAGAACAAGAACAAAACTGAAGACTCTGTTCCTCCAACGGTGGGTTCCATCATCCCAAGAAAACTCAGTACCACAAAGGACCTTTAAGAGAAACTCCCTACTGCTAACCCTCGTACATGGGTTGTTAGTAAGTACTCTTCTTCCATTCGTCCTTCCAGTATTCCTGCTTTTAAGGAAGACTGTCGTTGCCATGAGTTAGATATCATCGCTCCTAATCTGTCGGAGCGAGTGACCCTT